>NC_136418.1:178546872-179146872 GCF_052625555.1 Lactuca saligna
GATTTGTAAAAAAGACTTTCGTTTTTTATTTTTTATTTGTTAATGTGTTATTAGATTCTAAACTATAATTTAATTTGGTTTCACAGATGGTTGAAGAACGGACCGCAAAATTAAAAATGATTCTTAGCAAAAATATTCTTTTAGAATATATTAGTGTCTTTTGTAAAATTTTGATGTTTTTTTTTTCAAATCTTAACCATTCTTAGTTTTATTCTTTAACAATAAATTTAATTTTTACCAATTGTTACTTATATTTTTTAAGAATTAGTGTAAATTTTTTTATTTTTCAATTGATGGTTCAAGAATTTGTTATTCGTCAAGAAGTTCATTCCATCAAAATATGTATTCTGTCAAAATATTTATTCTTTTATGGTCCAAGAATGTTTCAAGAAACTCATAAACATATTCTATTAGAATGAACCAAAATAAAAGAACTATTATCTATTAAAATTAGAATTTTAAAATGAAGAGAATTAATTACCCCTTAATCCGAAATATCCTTTTTTAAATGAAGTTTAATTGACTAAAATACCCTTATACTAAAATTTATATAATTATATAGTACATGATATGTCATAGTAATATCATTGACCCTCAACTCATGACCATTCATTCTATAAATCTATTGGTCTAGAATTATCGTCATGGCCTCACAATAGATGACATCCACATTATATATATATATATATATATATATATATATATATATATATATATATATATATGGCAGGAACCATTTTATACCTTAAAACCCAAATATCATTATATTTTTAAGTTTTAGAACTTATTCCTTAACCAAAAAAAAAAAGTCTAAATGTAACATCCTATTTTAAAGAGAGTAATTAAATAATAAATCAGGAACCCCAAGAAGTAATTATTATTATTATTTTATATTATTAGAGCTCGGAAATTAAATAATTAGTGGGGTGTTGGTTTCGCGAAACCGAATGGCAAGAATTGAATCTCTAGGGGTTAAAGTGCAATTTTGGGACTTAATTTGTAAATATTTTCATATGTCAAGGGGTGTTTGGTAACTTTTGGGCTTTTTATGAAAGGATTTTGAAGATTGAGGGTTGTTGGGTAAATTATGGATTGGTTTTGAAAGAGATTTTAGAAGTTAAGGTTTAGATGGTAAATTTTGGGATTTAAATTGAAACAATTTCGTGAGGAGGGACCGGAAGTGCTAAGATGGCAAAAGGTTTAATATGTGACGGGGGTATGTCACCCGTCACCCATGCCTCGTTCTAACCAAACCTTAGAAGGATATAGCAATCGCCACCTCTATGAGTTTAGCTGCTTCCTTCCCTATTGAAGTCGGTACCCCATCCCGTATGGTGGTTGTAGATGTGTGTTGTTGGAACCGAGAAGTCGGGTGCTTGTGATGCTGGCCGAAGATCGAGGAAGAACCACCATGGCTGCCAGCCATGGTGGCCGCCACCACTGACATCCCAAAGTCGGTGCATTCTCCGCCTTGAGCCACCAAGTGGATGGTTGGAGAGTATTATGCAATCTGAAGTATGTGTGTGTATTATGTATAGCCGGAAATTCGAGGATAGCCACTGCCACTGTGAGGTGGTGGCAGCCGCCATAAACCACCTTGTGGGTGTGTGTTTTATCCGTATGTGTGTGTGTTTTATTTGTATTCAGTTGTAAACTATAAATGGTTCGCGGAATAATAATAGAAAATCCATAACCACCATCGGCCATCGTGTCGGGTGGCGGTGTGCTTTCCTTGTTGTGTTTGACTCGTTTGGGGAATGCTTGGTGAATATAGGCCCAATGAAGCCCTAATGGACCCAAGGAAACCCTAATTGATCTAATAAAACCCTAATGGGCCCAATGAGGCCCAAAGTGATCTAAAAGCCCAACCAATTGATTAATGGGCTAAGATTAGGTAGGAAACCCTAATTAGGGTTTGGAAAACCCTAATGACTTAAAACCTTAATTTTGGGAATTTATCGGGACACGCACGAGAATTTTTTAGTAAGGTTAAAATATTAATTAATAATCAGTTGCAATTAATCTAAAGCAATATTGGACTTAATGAATTAAGTCCTTAATGGGTTAAGTAAGGACACTTAACCCTAATCATCATTTCATGAAAGAAACCCACATTAGGGCCATGGGAATGGAACTGTGAAATACACCTAATCACACCATATGATTTATCTAGTAGAGTAATGGACTTAATGGATTAAGTCCTTAATGGGTTAAGTGAGAAACACTTAACCCTAATCGTTATTTCATGTGAAAACCCCATTTCACTTGGGCCTTGAGTTGGGCCTTTCCTTTGGGTTTGGTAATTGGATTATTAATGGGTCATCTAAGAATAATCATATGGACAATAATATATTGATGGGCTTAGGGTAAGTCCCATATGAGGGTGTGGGCCCAATTTGGAAAATTGGGTCGTAGATGGACCATATTTTGGGCCTTGATGACGATATTGGGCCATTGGAAATGTCAAATATTTGGACTGGACTAAGTAATTGGGCCTTTAATTATGACCATGTAAAGGTTTGGGCCCAATTTGGAAAATTGGGCCATATGTTGGGCTTTGGCTCATTACTTGACTAGCGATCCTTTAGAGAGTGAGTTGGACCTTGGGCTTGAAACCCAATTATTAATTGGGTATTGTTTGATGTTGGCAGTTCGGGAATCTATCAACCAGCAGCTGCAGTTTCTTCCGCGGGACTTCAGCCGTGCCCGGTGAGTTATCCTCATTATATTAAGGGGTCTAAGGCACCAAGGTCGGCCCATTGGTTATGTTATCCTAGTAGTATTAGATGTTGAGTATGAGTTAGTGTAGCATGCTATTGGTTATGCAGTTAGGTATATCTGTAGGACTACCTGTGTTGTTATATGATTATCTGCATGCTTAGTAGTTATGTTATATGTTGATATGTGATGGGGGATGGGTTGAGGTGATACTACTCCGTGTGGTAACCAACAAACCCGGGAGCATTCCAGATATGGGCTAAGGGAGACTCGTACTGTGGGCTCGGTGGCAATCTAGATGTGAGTTGTGGGCCTGGAAGGCAATCTAGACTCATACTGTGGGCCCAAGGGTAATCCAGTCTGTAAAGTTATGGACCCACTGCATGCTGTTCAGTTTGTTATGTTATGATATTTTTGATATTGTTATGTGGACTGTATGTGTATCGATATTGTGGGGGTAACTCACCAAGCTTTGTGCTTACGGTTTCAGTTTATTTTTTCAGGTGCTTCAGATGACTTGGCAAGGCGAAGACGTGACCGTACACATCCTCGTGTTTTGAACTTATGGTTTCTGGGATACTCTGATATTAAACTATTTTGAAAACACTTTGTAATAACTAATGGCTTTTGGATAGTTGAAAAAGTTTAAATTGACTTAATTTTTATGGGTGTTACACTAAAAATATATAAATTCCTAACATTTTATCATCTTTCTATTGATATCAAGTCGTTATAATTTTATTTTGTTTTTTTTTTTTTACTTTTTTTAAGTGTTCACATTCACATTATAATTTATATAAATTCACAATGTCAATCTATATATATTCACAGTGTGAATCGACACATATTCACGTTATAGTGTGAATCTGAGCAGATAAAAAGTAATATATATATATATATATATATATATATATATATATATATATATATATGTATGTATCTATGTATATCGAATTTGATATTAATAGAAAGAAAAAATCTATAAAAAAAAATTCATAACCTTTTATCCTCTTTCCATTGATATCAAATCGTTATAATTTTATTTTATTTTTTTTACTTTTTTTTATTTGTTCACATTCATATTGTGAATCTTCATAAATACACATTGTGAATTTGCACAAGTTCACATTATAAATCTGCACATATTCACTACAGTGTGAATTAGAACTGATAGAAAGGTAAAAAAAAAAAATTATATCGGATTTGATATCAATCGAAAGAGTATAAAAAGTTATGAATTTCTATAATTTTAGTTTTAGTTTTTTGATTAAAAATAAGCTCTAAAAGTTCAGAAATAGTTGGTTCTTTGTAATTAAGGTTTAAAATTGTTCTTTGTTAAACCCTACAATATATATATATATATATATATATATATATATATATATATATATATATATATATATATATATAAACCAAGATCAAATAAAAAGAAAATTTTGGAAAGAATGTAAGAAACTTTTTATATACATATTTTTTAACAAAAAAAAATTAGTTATTTGATGATAAAAAAGTAAGATGATTCATAAGAAAAAATTATAAAGAAAACATCTTCATGATTTATTTTAAAGTAAATAAAAAAAATCACTTATATGACAATTTTAGTGAATTACAACAAAATCATCATAAAAATGAATTATCGAAATGTTTTTTCGGGAATATTTTTTGTGAATCATGTTTTTTTATTCATCTAGTTATTTTTTGTTTTGCTCACCAAAAACAATATGTAGAGAATAAATTTTTTACCTTGCTATCAAAAAAAATTATTATCGGATATATATATATATATATATATATATATATATATATATATATATATATATATAGGGTTTAACTATTGTGAGAACTAAAAAAAGCGTAAGAACTTGCGAACTGTAAATCAACAGTTGAAAACTACGTGTCAATAGTCATATTGACTTCAGACGCAAATATCCATGCATGCATAAATTATGAATCAACAGTCATATGGACTGTGAACACAGATATGAATACGTTCATCAATGTCATATAAAGTGCAGACATAGATATGCATCCATGCATCAACAATGCATATATATGACCATTTGAAAAAATCGATACATCTTTTTTTTAGCTTAGATATGGCTTAGATGCTGCATTTCGTTAATATTTATGGTTTTGTTTTTAAAAATGATATTTTTGATTATTAGTTCTCAGGTTCTCGATAATATTTAGGTTCTTAAAAGAAGTTGTGTGTGTATGTGTGTGTGTGTGTGTGTGTGTGTGTGTGTATATATATATATATATATATATATATATATATATATATATACATATACATATATGAATCACCAAAAATCGGAACAAATACTACTAAATGGCACGTAATCTTTCAAGGAGATAAATATACATACAATAGTTAACATCGGTAACTTAATAAATGATATATAAATACTAGAGTGGTATGTTATTTTTAGTTTGCGTTTGACAAAGTGATAGTTGTTGGATTACGTATCTAAGCCCATAACTATAATTGGTATGTACTTTACCCGATAGTAGCATGATCCTTTTGGATTGCCTTCACTATAGCAATTTTGATAGGATGGATAATTCAGAAAGAGGTTAATTGTGATTTATTAATATATTATAAGAATAATATATTAATTGAGAAATCATATTATTTAATTAGTATTCATCAAGAATTAATTTGGAATTAATTTAGTGATCAAAACTCAAAAGAGACCAATTAAATTAACAGGGACTGATTATGTAAATCAGTAAAACTTATAGTTTGGGCTAATAATCCATGTTGATTAGGGTTGGATGAAATCTATGTGAGGGTCCATGAAGATTTCATCCAAGGGCCTATCATAAGGGTTATTGGATTACTTAAGGCCTAAGCAAGTAAATTAGGGTTTCGAGATTAAAACCCTAAGGAGCCTACACTATAAATATAACCCCTAGCACTCCCAAAATCAGCCCTATGATTTTAAGAGAAACCCTAGCCGATTTTGAATGCCTCCCAACCTCTCGTATATTCTTCTAACTTGCTTTTGGTATTTGTGACTTATTAGAGGTATCACATTTGAGGTACTAAGCTCTTGAAGGTCAAGGATTACAAGCTACAACAAAGAGGTATTCATCAAACTTGTCTTATGTTGTAAATCTCGAAAATAGTATGCTAGTTAGGGTTTATGCTTTGGATAATTCAATATTGCATGTATAACTTGAGAAAACCTAGATCCAAAGCATTAGGGTTGCATATGCACCATAGGATTGTTGTAGTGCTCAAAACACATCAGTGGTATTAGAGCTTAGGGTGTTTTCTATTATATTGATGCATTGGTTAACTGTTAGGTGTTGTTTGATTTTCTGAAGCAAAAATTCATGAAGTCTGTGGACCACCTCTGCAACCCTCTGCAGTAGAAGAGGTGGACCAAACGGCTGCAGACTATAATAAGAAGCGTGTTTGTTTTTTTAACATCTGCATACTGCTGCAGATATTAAAAAATTAAAATAAACTAATTTTATAAACCGAAAATAGCTTTTTAATACGTAAAATTTTATAATGTATAACATTTCGGTAAAAATTAATGATATTTCAGTAAAAAAGAATGATATTTCAACAAAAAATAAAGATATTTTAGTAAAAAATAATGATATTTCATCAAGAAATTATCATTATTGAACATAAAAAAATGAAAAATAAATTCAATAAGAATAAACGAAAAAAAAACGGAAAAAAAATATGAAATAAAATTTTAATAACATATAATCAAAATTTCAGCAATAAAAAAAGAAGAAGAAGAGGTTGGAAGAAGTTAGAAGAGGCGGTACAAGTGCTGAGCCAAACAGAGCTTGTGCAGAGGTTTTTGACTCAGAACACTTCTAAAAAACAAACAGCTGCGAGATGAAAAGTGTTGCGCGTGTGCTGCGCCACGCAACAGTAAGAGGTTTGAAGAGGTTTTTTCCAAAAAACAAACAGCACCTTAATAGCTTAAGCAAATCGAAATCTGCATCCTGCCTGAAGAACTCGACGAGTCCATTGTCTGACTCGATGAGTCGACTCATCTGTTGACAAATTTTTCGGGATTTTGACCAAAATTAATTTAGGATCATTACCAAAAACTTTTTTGACTGATAAATTCATTCTTTATGATATGGTAATGATAATCCTCATCTAATTAGAAGATAATTATCAAATTTTAAGATAATTACTAGATTATATGATAAACTAATTATTTGTATAATTTGATTTGAATTATTTTATCATATAATTGGATTATGTCAAATTCTATGATAAAGATTAATTATATGATTATTTAATTCTTTTCAAATTTGATATAGAAGGTTTTGAAAAGTTTCAAAATTTGCCCTCAAGTTTTGGAATTTAAATTTTTAATTAAAAAGTTTTGATTTTGATATATTTAAATTCTAAACTCTAGCGTTTTAAAAGTTTAAAATTCAACCATTATACTATTATAATATTAAAGGATTAATATTTATATATATATATATATATATATACATATATATATATATATATATATATATGTATGTATGTATGTATGTATGTATGTATAAGATGTGTCAGTTTTACCGTTAATAGGCCTCATTCACGAAGCCGATCTATAAGGGGGAGTAAAAGGAAACTGCCTATAAAATGGCGGTTGAATGGGTGTCCACTCTCACCCACCGCTTCCTTGATTGGTGGAGGGTCGTTAGCCGAATGAATAGGATAGGATAGGATAAACTAATTCTTTATTAATAAGTATAATGATCTTATAATAAGTATAATGATCATAAATTCTCAATCTTAGTTACTTTAGGAAAAATGTGAAAATGATGCTAATCCATGAAATAACATGTAGCACCCGGTTTCTGGTACGTATTTTAATTTAAGTAATTATCACATTTTGACCTGGGACTCGGCGAGTTGAAGATCCAACTCGTCGAGTAGAATCGACTTTGGACACGGGGGTTTAGTGACCTACTCGACGATTCGGGAGACCGACTCGACGAGTAGGAGATGTCTTGACAAAACCCTAATACTTAGGGTTTGAACCCTATTTAAACAACTAACCTTCCCCCCAACCAACCTCCATCGTCCCTTTTACTTCCAAAAGGCCGTAAACCGAAACCCTAGCAATGTTTGAGTGTTATTAAGCCATTTTTGTGCATTTTTGGTGGTTGTGAAGCTTGAGAAGAAGGAAGGATCTTGAGAGGTCGAGTTGAAGCCAGTGGATCCAGAGGTTATGTTCCATCTCCAATTTATTTAAGGTAAAAAGCTCCAACCTTGGTTTTCCATTTAGTAGATCCACTTTAGGGTTGAAACTTGACATATTTGGGGACCTTTCTAAGCCATTTTGGGTTCCAGAGTGCAATGATGAGTAAGGGCTTTAGATCTTGAGCCTTAGAGGGTCCTCATGGCATAAAGGTGACAACTTTATGGCCATCGGAGCCCAAAGCACTTTGTAGACCTCATTTTTGGGTCTTTTGAGCTTAAAGACCCATGCAGGGAAGTAAAGTTTGTGGCTTTACGTGCTATATCGACCCTAGGAGTTCAGATCTACCCTTTGGATGAGATGACCTCAACAGAAATCGATTTTATGGACATGGACATTAGGGGACTCGGCGAGTCAGGCATTATTTCCCTAACCTTTTCTGATTCTGAGGAATTTGGTTGAGTCTAGAAGAGGACTCAACGAGATGGACGTGACTATGGACTTGGAAGTAATGGGACTCGATGAGTGTAAGAACGGACTCAATAAGTCCAAGGCAATCTCCCGACCCTTGAAGACGGACAAACTTATATGAGGAAGATGAACTCGGTGAGTCAGTTGAAGATTTTCCTGATGTTATGATTGAAGGAGAACTCGTCGAGTTCTTGCCAGACTCGACGAGTAGAGTTGGATTGAAGGCATATCAAGGAATAGAGACTCGACGAGTTGGTGGGCCAACTCGGTGAGTCGAGCCAACTGGAGGTTGACTTTGACCTTGACCTTGACCTTGACTTTGACTTGGATTTGGGTTGACCCCTGTAAGGGTTATGAGTATGCAATACTAATCGAGAAACATCATTGTGTAGGGATTGAGGAGTTGAGATGAGTTGATACCTGTACCAAGGACTGTGCGGATACTACACGACATCGAGGTGAATTACCTTCCAGTAGAAGTGAGTTTAAGGCACCAAGGCCGGCCCACTAGTATGAGTTATAACTGAGATGATTATATTTGTGATAATTGTCTGGTATGTGTTATCCTTTATGATTACATGCTAGTATGCTATGATACTAGGTGTTATATGATAGTAGGGGTAGGATAGACCTTGGTACCGGTCGAAAGGACCGAAGGGGTAGTTAGTGCCCAGTCATGTCAGTTATCTTATGCTATGTGCTATGATTTTACATGATGGTAGTAGAGGGTTGAAACAGTCCCCAATGTCCAGTTGAGAGGATCGAAGGGGTAGGACAACACCCAAATATGCTAGGCAAGGTTACCGGTCGAGAGGACCGAAGGGGTTGGCCAGCACCCAGGTTTGCTAGGCAAGGTTACTGGTCGAGAGGACTGAAGGGGTAGGTCAGGCACCCAGATATGTATGGCAGTATGTGTTATGTATGCTATGTGGTATGATGGGGGAAAACACTAGACTTCATGCTTACAGTTTTCAGTTTTGTTTCAGGTACCTCTTCAGCGAAGGGGAAAGAGTCGGCGCGGTAGCTGCACATCACACGCACATCAGATTTCCACATTCGTGATTCATGGGATTGTACTCTTATGTTTATTACTATTCGATGTTTTGATTTTGAGACATGTTCTTGATGTTTTATGGATTGATATGATATCGACAATGTTTCCAGTAAACAATTTTATAAATTACCTAATTAAAAACGAATTTTTTGGACTCGAAATTTGGGATGTTATATTGCACTTTGCACCTTGCCAAGTCGTTAGTGAAGCGTGTGTAGCTAACCGAAACACTAATATGGGACTAAAAAGGGTGGCGAAGGGTAGATCGAGAATTATCGTAGATCAATGGAGCGTGTTTGGCTAACCGGCACGTTGATTAGATGGTAAACGACATCGAGAGTACCTGTTAGATGCATTTTATATGCATCTTTTAGCACAATTTCCTTCGTATTTCATCATAAAAAGTTAACTAACTCCCGATTATTCTTATGCATTTTGTGTTTCATGATTATTTTGTAGAATGCTCGTACTGCTCACGTTTGTTATGACTTTTCAGGCCTATTTGGAGCACATGGATGATTACGCGAGTTCGGGATGCGTTTGTGGATGCTTTGGAGCTTAACTGAGGTCTAGACCAAGGAAGGATGCTGAAAAATTATCAAGAACTACTTGGAAGGAGGAACGACGAACAAAAGAGCCGAGAAGCAGTACATACGATCGCACCTTATGAACCTACGATCGCAGGTTTTCCTTTGCAATCGCAGGTTGGGTCGCAGTTTGCCTTTGTGGTTTTTTCGTGCTAAAAAATTCATCAGCTAAAGAAAAGAGATACCTACGATCGTAGGTTGGTCAAATTGCATCGAAATGGCAACGTACTTCATTAAAAAGTCCTGTGACACGTTTTGGGTGATACATGCGATCACAAGTATGCCCTTTGCGATCTTAGGTACGACGTTTTGACAACTAGACATATAAATGCAGCCTCATACTGTTCGAGTAACCCTAATTAGCAATTCCTGGCGATTAAGAGGAGATTTTTAGAGGTTTTCAAGTGAAGAACACATATCTAGAGGAGACGTAACCTTTTCCACTGTTTGTAATCCGTTTTTATCATTTAGATTTGATTTCCATTGTTTATAATCCGTTTTTAGCCATGTCGGGATAAAAACTCAGATTTTAGTATCGCAAGATGTAACCTTTTCGTATGATTAATCATTAGACTCTATGTTTTGTGAAATCACCATTATCACAGCCAGAAAAGACCGATTATGTTTATGCTTTATAAAAATCAGAGTACCCTTTTTTAATAAAAATGTTGTGAAATTTGTTCCCAGTAAAACATGATAAATACGTTATCAAAGCATTTCCAAAGAAAAGTATTTTTATTCATTTAAAACATTTGGGATGTCATCGTCAATATAGAAACATAAACATAAACAGAACTTACATTCATTATCACTAGTGATTTATATGTCCTTAATCTCTCGGTGTAATGTAACATCATATCAACACCTGTGATATAAATAAACTGAGTGGGTCAGGTTGGGAAACCTGGTGAGTACATAGCGTTTTCAACCCACAATAAATAAGTTTATTAACTTTATCAAACCAAACAAACCCGTTTATCCACTCTCGTTATCATCAATTTACGTCCCTAAAACATCTAACACAAGGGACCTAGTCTAAGGACTTTCATTAGGGTGACAACACATGCTTCGGGGGTTCCTCATCAATTCATGTCAAATAAGGCAACCATGTGGGGGATGGAGTACTGTTGGTGAGAACACAGTTCAAATAAACACACAATTCAAATAAACACCTACTGGTTGCGAGCCTGCTAGCGTTCCACTAGACTGTCTAGAATAGTCCGTGGTCGTCATCTATACTGTGCTAGATGACTGGATCGTTAATAACATCTGTAACGAGCCCTCTCATTATTTAGTTTTTTTCACACAATAACATCTACCCATGTTTTACCCAACACATTTTGTAGATAAAAAATACATATACAATTTAAATCATTTAAAACGTGTATAAATTTGTTCATCCAGCATAGATAGCAAGTATACAGATAATATGCACACACAGCATGTAATTTATATAAAATACTTCATGTCTATATGTAAGCTGAAAGTAACTATGCTCTACCTGAGAAGCTTCGTTTACTTTAAAATAATTTCTTTCGGCGAAACCTAGTATTATTACCACTAGATTTTAGTCTAATATACACCGTGACTAATTATTATTATTATTATTATTATTATTATTATTATTATTATTATTATTATTATCATTATTATTATTATTATTATTATTATTATTATTATTATTATATAAGCATTTAAACAATACTTTCCAACTACTATGTACAGACAGGGGCCAGACATAAAATACCGGAGGGCAGGAAAATTTTGGCATATAGCATTTCTGAAATCCAACAACCCTATGCGGTCCTTTAAACCAGATTCCCCGTACTACGAGTAATTAAAAAGATATTATAACGACACTTATATAAGTCATACTAACAACTCAAATATTTATTATAGGTTCATAATTACAATACTAATTTTAAATATAAGCTATATTAAAATAGGGTAACCATAACTTACTTAATAGGGAGTTTTAGCTAGAAGTCGGGCTCTGCAGGGGCAGAACTTCGTCACTGAATCTTTCTAAGAAAGATTCGTGCAGCGCTTCGGCGCTTACCTTACTATACTAAAACTACAGAAAGAGAAGTCGAATCACGAGGGACTGAAATGCTCGGGGGATAAGAAGAGAAAGACTCTTGAATAAAGAGAATGGTGCAAGTAATATGAGAGCCCAAGCCCTTATTTATAGTAATTGAATTTACAAAAACTACCCTCCATAATTACTTAATGACCTTATAGTTATATAAACGACAAAACACCTCTTCATAATACTATCTTAAATAGATTTAACGATATTTGTACTAAACTCAACACTAGTCTTATAATAACTGCATCATCGATACCTTTCTAATTATATATATATATATATATATATATATATATATATATATATATATATATATATATATATATGATTTATACTTTATTTTAATACATAAATATGCTATTATAATTTGTAACTCGTTCATACGAACTCCATTTTGAGGTTATTTATATCCACACGTTGGTGTTTACAAGTACTACAACTTTCATTTAGACGCCGTTAGCTAACTCTCATTCTATCTCAGATTTACAAAACTATATCGAATTTATCGCGCTCGAAAAGTAGGGACCAAGTTTCGTCCATATCTTTAACATAAAAGTTCTACTCTCGACATTCTTTATATCTGCATGTAGGTAAAAATAAGATCTAAAACCTTGATTTAGACTCCGTCGGTTAATTCTCGACCGATGTTAAATTTAACAGTAGGAGGAGATTATATTGTTAAATGTCCGCGTAAAATTCATAACTTTTACATACGGACTCCGTTTTTGTCTGTCTTTTTACTATTGAGTTCCTATTAATGAGATCTTCAACTCTCATTTAGGTCGTGTAGGCTAAAAACCGCTCGAACTAAAATTCGAGTTTCGAGTCGTGCACTACTATGCTAAATGTTAGAAAATTCATAACTTCCTCATACGAAGTCAGATTTGGACGTTCTTTTTATAGAAGCTCTCAGTTTAACATATTCTACGACTTTTGTTTAGATTACTAAGGCTAAAAGGACCTCCATCGTAAGTTCACTATTTACATCTCCCGGTGTCGTGTCGGTTTTGCCGTAAAACTTCGACGGGCCATAACTTCTTCATTATAACTCGGATTTCGGCGTTCTTTATATGTATGGAACCCTCGAGATGTATTCTACAACTTGGTTTCTAAATAATCTTTGGTCAAAAAGTCGTTTTCGACCGCTATTATTTCTAAATTGACTAGCCCGGATCTACGGTCGTTACATGTTTGGCTATGATTACGGTTTAGTTTGATCAATTCGGTGTTAAATTGAGTGTTTGATTTTGATTTCAATTTCTGTTGGCCACGTAAATTGTTTGTGAATCATTCTAGTCATTTGGTTGTTTAGATCAGTAATTATCTAGACTAATTAGTAAAAAGTGACAAATATTGGATTAATTATAATATTAGGGTTAAGTCTAATATGAACTGATCAAACAAGTTTTAACGCCTCCGAGCTTATGTAAGGTATTGAACTTTACTGGGAATTACATTGTGTCTAATGCAAGTTTTCTTTGTAAATCAAGAGGTTTTTTGGTTAATTTAGTAAAAAGTTAGATTTAATTCAAAGAACTTATTTTGATTAAATTGTTTTTGTAATAGAGGTCATTAGAGCTTGTTAATGAACTTTAGTACCAGTTTAAAAAGGTGCATAAACAAATATTGTGTTGAGGGTTAATTGTATGATCAGTGGTGTCACCGCTAAACTGGAATTGCTTTGTCTTATTTGAATTTACATCACTTTAAATTTAGTCATTTTCTTGTCATTTTCGATTTCTATTAGTTTAATTTCCAGAACTAAACTCCCCCTTTTTATGTTTATTGCATTCATCAAGAATTAGTTCACACCTTACGCAAAGAGGTGTGAACATTAGGAGGTGTCCCTGAGGATCCGACCTTGCTTACCTGTACTACCTGTTAGTGCAATAAAGTAGTTTACATGATATTTTTTATTTGTTATTATCGTGTATGAAAACGGTCTTAACAGTACCGCATATATTTGTATGGTTATTCACACCTTTTATGTGGCTTTTTCTTTGAGCATGGTTAGTCGATATTAACGGAATCCTGGTAGAGCTCACTGGATTGTAGTAAAGAACTTTCTTAAGTACTTACGAAGGACTTAGGATTGGGTCCTTACCGTTGGTGGGAGTGATGACTTGAGAGTAATAGGGTATAGTGATGCCAGATTTCAGGCCGACCGAGATAATTTTCGCTCTCAGTCGGGCTAGGTATTTATCCTAAATGGTGGAGCAGTAATGTGGAAAAGTTCCAAGCAAGAGACTGTGGCTGATTCAACATGCGGATCAGAGTACATAGCAGCAAGCGAAGCGTTGATGGAGGCTATATGGCTAAAGAACTTCATTAGAGACCTTGGAGTTGTACCTGCCATAAAGGAGCCTATGGAGATTTTCTGTGATAACAAGGGTGTGGTTTCGTTAAACAAGGAACCGAGGGATCATGGCAGATCCAGGAATATCGACAAGAAATATCACTTCATTAGACATCGGGTAGAAAAAGGAATCCTCGTAGTGAAGAAGGTATCGTCAGAGGAGAACCCAGCAGATCCCCTTACGAAGGGACTGAGTAGGGTTAAACACTTGTAACATGCTAGGAGTATTGGGCTAAAGGACGATATTAGTTTTAGTTATTAGATAGCTATTTAGAAACTTTCAATAGATAAAAACTAATTGACATTTGATGATTGAATAAAGGAGTTTTACTTATGAGTAAAGTTACTATCTTGTGTCAATTGTTTACCACTGTTTCATTTTTTGCATCTTTCTACTTCCAGAATAATAAGATTATACAAATTATCCACAGTTGATCATACGTTGGAAGTAGGTACTGAGGCAAGACTATCATGAATTGGCTTGTAGATTGTCTAAGGTGTTTAGACATAGCAAAAGTTTGCTGCAACGTTCATGAGCGCTCATGAAATAAGATTTGAGTATCGGATTAAACCCACGCTCACATGAATCACTTCATGGAATTTATCACGAGTGAATGTGAGACAATAATATCGTATAGTCTTCAAACCAAGATATATGAGTTGTTGATTATGAGTTGATTGTGCATTGATAATACGAAAAACGAACCAGTAACTTGATGTTATAAAACATATTATTGCGTATGATTTAACAAGTAGTTAGTACAAGCATATAAGTTGAAGTTTATCTGTTCCTTTTATCCTACGAGGATTAAAAGCGATATCTTGGGACCCTCGATGATTTTGTGTTGATTTATGTGACATGCCCGGTCAGGACTGAATTGATGTGTTCAATTAAGTTCTATGTCAAACAAATTAGAAATCGGGAAACCAACTGCTGGAAAATAAATATGACTATATTCCATGTCTTTCTCCACATGATATCTTGAAGAACAGAGGACTGTATGATCCCTTATCTAAAGGACACATCATTTATTAGATCAGAGTTCCATAGCGGCTTTTGAGAGCTACGATTGCTAATCGGATTTTGAAGTTGCATTGGCAATTATAGTTATTAGACTTATCTAAGTGAGAGACTATTGGATTAGGTGTCTAAGCCCATAACTATAATTGGTATGTACTTGACTCGATAGTAGCATGGTCCTTTTAGGTTGCCTTCACCATAGCAATTTGATAGGATGGATAATTGAGAAAGAGGTTAATTATGATTTATTAATATATTATAAGAATAATATATTAATTGAGAAATCATATTATTTAATTAGTATTGATCATGAATAAATTTGGAACTAATTTAGTGATCAGAAGAGACTAATTAAATTAACATGGACTCATTAGGTAAATCAGTAATACTTATAGTTTGGGCTAATGATCCATGTTGATTAGGGTTGGACGAAATCTATGTGAGGGTCCATGAAGATTTCATCCAAGGGCCTATCATAAGGGTTATTGGATTGCTTAAGGCCTAAGCAAGTAAATTAGGGTTCAAGATTAAAACCCTAAGGAGCCTACACTATAAATAGAACCCCTAAAAGTCCCAAAATCGACCCTATACTTCTAAGAGAAACATTAGCCGATTTTGAGTGCCTCCCAACCTCACTCATATTCTTCCAACTTGCTTTTGGTGTTTGTGACTAATTAGAGGTATCACATTTGAGGTACTAAGCTCTTGAAGGTCAAGGATTACAAGCTACAACAAAGAGGTATTCATATAACTTGTCTTATGTTGTAAATCTCAAAAATACTATGCTACTTAGGGTTTATGCTTTGGATAATTCAATATTGCATGTATAACTTGAGAAAACTTAGATCCAAAGCAGTATGGTTGCATGTGCACCATAGGATTGTTGTAGTGCTCAAAACCCATCAATAGTGCCTTCATAAAGGTATCATACGTTTGAAGTACATTAACAAGTTATAGGATGACAAGACTTTGTAGTGATCCATGAAGTCGACCTACTGCCTAACGATGCTACCACCGACTAGTTAGAAGGACTGATTGCTTATAGATTTAGAAGTTCTGAAGATGGTGTAAAATACTTCAACGATATAAAAGTTGGAGTTATGTGAGATGATATGAAGAATTCAGAGAAATCGAGAAAGACGAAAGGAAAAGTCAACAGAGTTTTCAGACTCATTAGGCCAAGACTTTGTCTATACTTGCAATGTAGTATGTAATTATAATGTTGTGTTAAGAGTTGACTTGTACCATATTCAGGATGCTCCGACTTGGTATTTAATAAAACTGAGTGACAACGGACTTCACATCCTTATGAGAATTCCATAGTGTGTTAACCAATTTTAGCATCATGACTAAGATTGTGAAATTAGTTATTGATTTGTGAAGTGCTAAATAACGTACACGTTTAGTCAAGTTAGAGTATTTAGTTAAAGAGGCAATACGTCTATAGTATTGCATGAAGAGGAATGTTAATGTCAAGAGATGACAAAGAACTAAGTGGAAGGTTGTAAAACATGTAGAGATGCAGCTAAAATGAAAACTTTAAGGATTAATTCCTATAAGGTAAAGGATGATGATGTAAATAGATATGATGATGTGATTTGTGACTTCCAAGTATTGAAATATGGTACAAATAATTGAAGAGCGTTTTTCTCCATACCGCCAAATATTGGAAGGAATACGAAGAGTTTGGAAGTAGAGTTCAAAGAGAACTAAGAAAAAGCGTTAGAATATGCTAGATCAAGCATATGTGCAAGAAAAATCCTTGAAGATGAGTCTAGAGTGTGTTTGGTAAAGCACATGATTATCTTTATGGCACCTACTAAAAATGAAAAAATCTCGATGGAGTCTAAGGAAATTGTTGTAAGTGCCCATTCATACACCAACTTATATGTTAAATTGTTTGGTGGTTATCATGTGAATTGACTTGGAAACTGTGTGGAAATTCTTAAGACGAGTATGCATATGTGTGAATGGTAGTATAGGCATATAATACCAGGAGCACATGATTTATACTTGGATTAGGAAGAGTTGCACGGTTACTAAGGCACCAGTAGTTGATTTTGTTTTATATGTTTCCGTTATTACCATAATAATGGTGATGACTAGGAAAGTAGGTTCTGATTCAGACCCTAGTGGTCATGAAGGACCAGTCCGAATAATATAAATCTACATAGTGAGTTAATTGGTTCGGAGAACCATGTAATGTGTAGTGACTGAATTTAGTCGGGATATTGAAGAAGGGGGTGATCAAGGTGATTCACAAAAGTATTATAGCTTTTATTGGGTCTGAGCAGCCAGTAGCTAGATATGTTACATACTATAATGCATTTGTATGCCTTTCTTCCTTAAATAGAGGAGGAAAGAACATGTTGCTAACACAAGATGGAAGGTGTATTCCGTGTTGATGTCTTTTGTAGACATAAGAGCTAAGTTCATTATATATCTGTTGCGTCATGCAATGGAAGGTCATTAGAATGTGACCATTTGGTACATTGTTGTAGTTGAATTAAAGACCACATATTGGGATGAATTTATGACCCAATTAGAAAGGAGCAGTACTTTCCGATAAAAGTCAAGCTTGTGACTCAAGAGTTAGGACTGAAGGTCCATTGGTGGGTGAAAGAACAAGTATAGGTTTAAGCACCACCACCAGTATATTGGTTCAAACCTGTTAGTTTTGTTCATGAAGCAAAGGGAGCAGCAATCATTTTAGCTAGTACAAAAAGGTGAATGAGAGTGTCTTTTGTGTGTTTACCCAAATACTTTGGAGATGGTGAGGATGATTGTTACAAGAGGATCAATTAAATCGCGACAAGGTTAATCGTCCTATAAAAATGAAAGAATAATATTGAGTTCAACAACTGTCATTGTTGCTAATAGTTCCATTATATTAGTAATGCCATATTATACAATTTATGAGTATGTATACATTAGAGGAAGAACTCATGCTTATCGTGATCTTGATCAAAATGTGGTTATATTATGCGAGAAGATCACTCGTTGTAAAATAAAACAATAATACTACATCGAAGGTGTTAAAGTCATTAGTATGACAATCATGAGTTTCTTCCAGTAAGAAAAAGAAATTATGAATTACATAAGTTGAGCCAGTTAGGCTTTAATTAGCCGTGAGTAACAGTAGGTAAGGGTTCAAATACATGTAAGAGAGAACAAACCATTAAAACAAATGTGCGAAAGGCAACTTGACTTTGGATTCAACATCAAGATCCAGAAGAGGTGCAAGACAAGAAGATAGGATAAGGGTTATTAGCTTTGATTGCTATTATTTAGATGATAAAATGGATATTTTGGTTGGAAAGTGAGAAAAATGACATCAAATATCATGAGGGAACTTGAGACCTTTATATGTGCAGATAAGTATATAGGAAGATCTTACTTTAGATCTTATCATCAAGTTTCCCAAGAGTATGTAGAAACACGATATGTTGTGGGTTGTTATAAGATCAAGAGATGAGAGCATACATTTCTAGGTATCACATATAAAGAGAATTGGTATGTAGAGAATGTTTTCGTAAATTCATTATCACGAATAAGTAAAGAATTTGATTTAACATTATTCTTTGACAACCTTAAAAATATTTATGATGGTGATAACGTGAAAACTGTTATGGTGTGAGAAAGTCGAAACCTGAAAGAGTACAGAACAGTTAATTTCATGAATTTTGTCATTTTTGGTATGGAGAAATGGTCGTGTGAGGAATTCGTCGTAACAAGGTTGCTTAAATGAGACCTTAAATAATGTTAATGTTATGGAATTAGTTTGACATGCTATTAAGCTGTCATAAAGGAAACATATTTTTGTGTATAACACGATGGAATAGCTTGAGATATTACTGTGTGGAAACAAGTACTGAGATAAATCCATACTAGGGGATCGAGAGGCGACTTAGGAATTGTTATTAAGAGCTCTTTTTATGTTGTATGATTTCGCGGTATAATCATCCTAAGTGCGAGGTAATTGTAATGCTCGTAATTTTGGGCTAGACATTTAAGGTATAACAACAATAATTATACCTTTAATCGAATAAATAAAATCCTTGAATAGGGTAATCGTACTTCATATGCATTACGAGCTATTAATTAATTATCGTTTGCACGATATAATATTTGTAGAAAACCTTAATATAGAATTTATCATTAAACAATAAAATAAACATTAAAAATAAAATATTATTTTGGATAAATAATCTTAACAAAAGCTATGGTACTTGTGATGACGATCTTGTGGATATAACGAACCTCCAAATCTGATTTCATATGATAACATTTTGATTTATCTAAGTTTTGCGTTCAAACCGATACGATAAGGTGCATCATAAAGGTGAACCGGAGATAGGTTGATTATTAACCAAAATGATGTAAATGAAAGTCGAAGTGCTTTTCAGTTTGAATAGGTCGATATAAAGCAGTCCATAATCTGACTTCGTATAAGGAAGTTATGATTTTTTAAAGTTTCGAGCGTGACACAATACAACAGTGTGCGACATAAAAACCAAAATAAAAATTGGTTTATTCTTATTCGTAACAATCTAAATAAAAGTTCTCTTAGTCTTCAATATAAAGTAAACAATATAAAAAACGTTGAAAATAGAGCTCGTATGAAGAAGTTATGAATTTCACAACATTATTAATAGGCTAAGCCTTCTCGGACCGTAAAAAGAAAAATAAAGTGAAAGTTAGCCAACAGAGTCTAAATTAAAGTCTTAGTACTCTTCGGTAGCTACAAATGGATAAAAATACTATCGAAAACGAAGTCCGTATGTGAAAGTTATGTTTTGTTTCGAAAAATAGTAAAATTGGACCGTCGGATGGGCGACACATGGCACCACGGATGAGCGACAAGTGGTAACATCTCCTTCCACCCTTCCTCCCTACAAAATGGACCATATGGAGACATGTATTGAGGAAACAACATGCCTAGGCGGGAATCGTCATCTGAATTTCCTTATAAATTGACGAATTGTCTTGATAGTTTGGTGCTCTTTTCTCTTCAAATATCTCTCAAACTTTCCCGAGGCCTGGAGGCCCGAATCTAGTAGTTATTAGGTGTTAGTAATGAAGCTTTGGAGCACCAGAGAGCCCTGAAAAATAGAGCTTTCAGTTTTAAAGTTATGTCTGTGTAATGTTCGGTCCTTTGTCAAATAACTTGTAAGTTGAGTTATGCTTACCGTGCTTTAAGTATAACTTATATTTTAGTTCGTAAAAGTTATTACGAACTTATAAATAAGATTTATAAAATATAATAGTTGTTATACTGACTGATATACTTATGGGAATGATGGAAATGCTAGATCAGTGAGATGTTTCAAGTGGATTTTCCAAACATTATATCTTTACATACCAAACGGATCCTACCTCTGCTACGATCTTACCTTGTTTGTTTCTTATTAGCTATACATCATTATTTCTTTTAAGATTATTGATAAATATGAGAAAACATTATAATGATCAATCTTTATAATTAAGAAATAATACTAAGGCTTAGTAATAATCATATTTAGGTCGTTTTAAAGGGAAGTTGACGTTCCCACGAATCTTCCACCTATATCAGGTGAGTGTATAGTTACTTTCATGAACATAATTTTAATACAAAGTATTTATTAAAAATATTATTTATCTGTTGAAAGTTTAATTGTAAACTAAGTGCTTATAATCTGGAACAATTGTTAAATGTGTATTTGATAACATATATTGTGTGAACCAGATATGGTTAATTATGTATTAAATGTTTATATGGTATTATTACATGATAATATTAAAAATAAGTAATATTACTTAAAAAGATTCATGTGTATTAAATGTATGATACTCTATTTTAAAATTATACACTGAAGTAGGATAGTGTTGTCTAAACAGAGTTAGTATTGGAAGATTGATTACAAGGATTGTAATCTTGTCTAAGTTTAAAACTAACATATAAAGAATATTTAGATCCAGTTAAGTCGGATAAAATAATAGTCTTATACTGTATTGCGATAGTATGGTTTAAATAGAAAAATGGTTTGGAAATCCATTATAAGCATTATAGTCTTACATGGTAATAAAATAAGATTTATTAAGGGTGCTTAGTTCGAGTTAAATTAAAAGAGTGTTTGGTTACACCATGTATTGTAAAATATTATGTAGATAGGAAATTGTATTGATTACAAGCTTTGTAATGTTGTCGAGTTATACACTAGGACTTGAAATGGATGCTTAGTACAATTAAGTTTGGATATTAGGTAACATCATATTAAAGGTGTGTGCGATAGGTACGTTGAGTAGAACTCTACTCTCTGACACTATCACGTGTTGATAGTACGAAATTACGTACTAGAGTATGATATTCTATTCCTTTGTATAACCATATATGGTGGGTCTGATCAGGAAACTAAAATAATATATATGGTCATCTAACATGGTAGGATGACAACACCTAGCATTCTAGATAGTCTTGTGAATTGTGTTGCTAATGTGGAATCATAACCCACAGACGTAGATGAAACGAGATACCATATTCATCAAATACTCTGATGGATTAAGTGCCTTTATGACTTATACAAACCAAGGGAGCCCCTACTTGTATAGTAAAACCATTTCTCTAAATGATTTATTAGGTGAGTTGATTATCCTTGATAATCATGGATTAGGATTTGTGAGAATCAGTTGGGATGGGTACGTATTGGTGTAATGTTTTGTAAATATCTAAGTTCTGAGATATATCGATATTATTTGGTAACAGTTGGTTTTTCATGTTTGATAATTATTAATTATAATCATAATGTTGAGATTTAAATTTATGTCATTATCTTTTGATTATTTCTTGTTAAACAAGATTATCAATTATCTTAGTATAGTTGGCTTCCTTGTCTGACAATGATCCCTTAATTATAAAAGGATTCCATTGTAATCGTATATTGAATTCTTATGAATGAAAATTCAAATTTGATCTTGGTTTTGTTATGGTATTAGAAAACCTCCTACGAGATGGGAGTTATCTGGGAATAAAATCCTAGTGCTCAATAACAATGGGAGTCAGAGACAAGCCGGAGTCCACCACAGGAGGAGACATGTCGATTCTTGACATATCTTCGCCCTACTTCCTCACATACTCTAATCACCCGGGGAAATTTTGTAGTAGAAAACCTCCTACGAGATGGGAGTTATAGCGATTAGGAAAACGAGATGTATAATGCTCTTTTTTGCCAAGAACAAGATATGGTTCGTTGATGGAACCCTACTTATGCCATAGGAAGATTATACAAACTTAACAAACTAGAGGAGATGAAACGCGATGATGTGAGGATGGCTTGTAAGCTCCATGGAGAAAGAGATAAATAGCAGTGTGAAATACGTTGTAACAGCTCATGACATATGGTTAGATCTGAAGGAGAGGTTTGGAAAAGAAAATGCTCCATGAGCATATGAACTTCAACGTGCAACCACTAGCATACAACAAAACAACTTGAGAGTTTCCTCCTATTACACGAAGTTACGAGGTGTGTGGGACGATATTCAATCTATCATCTGAATCTCGTCGTGTTCATGTACCAGGTGCATGTGTGAAATTGATAAGGAGATCACCAAACTTCGTGATAAGGAACATTTATATGACTTCCTTATGGGACTGAATGAAGAATTCAATGAAGTAAGAACTCAAATTCTCAGTAGCAACCCTCTCCCAACTCTAAATATTGCATATCACCTTGTCAGCCAAGATGAACAACAACGACAAATGGGTAATGCACGTAATGCTAATTTAGAATCCTCGACATTTTAATCGGCAGGAAAATACAATCCTCGTCAATATGGTAAAACTAGTTCACAATTGAAAACTAAACAAGATAATTGAAACAAAATTAATAGGAATTAAGACAAATAGTGCGCATATTGTCAAAAATCACTACATATGATAGATGCATGTTTTGATATAATTGGCTATCCAAAATAGTGGAACACGAAAACCACAAACTTGAGAAACCAAACAGGAAAACAAGGGAAGCAAGCTAAGGTGTAATGTCAGGGATTATCAGGTATTTATGTTACTTCTTATTCAAGTTATATTTATGCATATATTTGGATTCGTGGGTTGGTACGTACGTTGGGCGTACAAGGCGTACGCACGACGTACGCAAGCAAGGCGTAAAGCAGGAATTCCCAATGCATACGTTGGGCGTAAACTGGTCAGATGCAAACCCTAAATTTTAGGGGTTTCATCATATTTAAGCATCTTATATCCCTATAAGTCCTTACCCTCTCAGCCTCCAATGTTTCCAAAGTGCCCAACTCTAATCCTAACCCCATTGCATGTATCTTGAGCTTACTTTGAGCATTTTGGTGTTGTTTTGGTGGTTTTGAAGAAGAAGAAGCAAGAACTTGAAGACAACTTGTAGATCCAGAAGTTTGGCATCATTTCTGACCCATTTGAGGTATAAAGCTTTAAACTTGGTCATTGCATGCTTAGATTTAGTTTTGAGGTGTCTTATGTCAATTTTTGGTCCCATACTTGGGGTCCTTTGAGTTTTCGAAGATTCTGTCCGAATGAGTTGTCCTTTTTGGCTCTTGGAGGTGTTTAGAACTATAAAAATCGGATCTTGATGGTTTAGCCTCAATCATGCAAGTGCTAGATGGCCACTAAGTGAGCTCATGGACTTAATGTCAAAAGATACGAAGAGAATGGTATAAAAATCATCCGCGTAATTAAAAATTATTATGTTGTCCTGATCCCGAAAATATAAATTTTGTAGAAATTTGAGTTCATATGAATAAGACATGAAATTTATAAGATATAAAAATCAACCGCATAATTAAAAATTATTAATGTCAAAAGATACAAATATAATGGTTGACTTTTGGGTAAAGTCACCAAAATGAAAATTGTAGTACTCTTTAGATAGGAATTTTGGTAAAAGGAACACCAAAATCGGAGTTCATACAAGTGAGTTAGAATTTTTGCAAAATCATTAAATCATATATAAATAGTGGCTAAAAATAAATTCAGAATTAGCCGATGGAGCCTATAGGAAAGTTGTAGTACTCATTGAGAGCTACATGTGGAAAAAAAGAACATCAAAACGGAGTCTGTATGCAGAAGTTATGAAATTTACAAAATTTGTGTTTTGTGTCTACTGCTGTGTGACACGCTTCTAGAGATGAAAATGCGGACCGTGACGAGCCTAACACGTGGCACAAAATGGTTGGGGAGACGTCACCTTAAAATGTGGATATACACCCCAATAATTTCCTATAAAAGGACAGCACCCCTCATTCTCTCCCTCACACAATCCAATTCTCTCTCTCAAAATTCTAAGTTATAGTTACAAAATCTCCTTAGTATTGAAGATAGCTTAGTGAAGCTTGGAGGCCTCGGAGAGCTCAATAACTAGTAGTTATCAGGCCAGAGTTCTGCCAATGCAATTTCCGGACTTTTTCAAGGAGATCTTTGTAAGTTAAGATACACTCTTTTCAACTTGTAAATAAGATTTACCAATAATTCCAATTCAAAATATTGATTGAACTACATACGGGAGAGGTGTCTAGAATGGTCATGTAGATTTGGTTGTTAGATTTCAAAAAAGCTATATGCCAAAATGATCTTGCCTGCCAACTGTCCTGCCTGGATGATCTTTATTTGATAGAACTAGTGGTATTCATTGGGAGTAGAGAAAGATCTAGTTTTCGTTACCAGATTTCCATACAGATTTATAGGATAAAGTATTATATGTTAATACTCGTTTGTTGTGTTATCCGTCAATTGGATCGTGAGTAGAATCACTCAGATAGTTATTAATATTCCGAGTCATTTTCAAGGTGATATAATTATGTGGGGAGTTGAGGACAGTCTAGCCTCGGGATGAAGGCCAAAAGACTCAGGCGGACTAGTATTATGCTAAAGGCTAAACGTGCGGACCAACTATATGTTATATGCAAAAAGGGCAGGCCAGATTTATGTTGAAGCCCTACATATGGATGAACTGTATATACACTGTGGAATAGAATATTTTAGGGAACTCATTATGTAACGCCCGGTTCTTGGAGTGTGTTTTAAAAAAATTCATTCATTATTGAAGAGGGACTCGATGAGTTGGAGGCCCCAAACTCGTCTAGTATGAATTATTTTGGGGGACGCGGGTTAAGAAACCTACTCGACGAGTTGGGGAGCCCCAACCCGACGAGTAGGTTGGCAGAAATGAAACGCTAATTTCAGGGTTTTATACCCTATATAAGGACCTTAATGCCTCATTGTGGCCTCCCTCATCGCCCCCTCAGTCCAGTAAACCCTGATTCGTGAGTTTGAGCTCTCTTGAGTGTGTAGGAATGAAATGAGAGTGATTCTTTGGTAATTTCTTGAAGGAGTTGAAGTTGGAGGTGCTTGGTTGAAGGAACAAGCTTTAGATCCAGCGTTTCTCTATTAAGGCAACCATATTAAAGTATGAAGTCTATACCTTGACAATTCATTTCCTAGATATCTTCATGGAGGAGTTAGGGCTTTTAGTATCTTGTTTTGGAACCATTCATGGATGCAAGCCTATTTTGGAGTCATGACTTCAGATCTAGAGCCTTCGAGGGACTCCATGGCATAAAGGTGCCAACTTCATGGCCATGGGAGTCCCATGTAACTTGTGAACCACCTTTTAGGATCTTTTGAGCTAAATAACCCATGCATGCAACGTAAAGTTAGTAAATTTACATGATATCCCAGCCTTAGGGGATCATATATATGGTTTGGAAGTGTTGGACTTAATAGAAAATGATTTAATGGATTAAGACTAAGGGGAATCGATGAGTTGTTCATCCAAATCTGCGAGTTGGATCGTGGTCCCCCGATCTTTCAGATTTCTGAGCAATTCGATGAATCTAGAAGATGACTTAGTGAGTTGGTGAAGGTTTTTGAGTCTGAAGAATAAAGAACTCGACGAGTTCAAGGAAGGACTCGATAAGCGGTATGGAAAAGTCCTGATTCTGTATAGGAAAGAACTCAACGAGTTAGAGGAGAACTCAACAAGTTGTAATTTGATTTCGGGATTGTGATTCATGGAACTCGATAAGTTGATGAACCAACTCGGTGAGTTGAGTCAACCAAGACGTTGAATTCGACTAGAATGCTGAATTTGACATGGACTTTGACCAAGTTTGACCCTTGAAGGGTTATGGAGTACGCAATGGATTCAAAAGTGTAGTTCCATGTAAGGATTGGGCCCAATTTGGAAGATTGGGCCATTAATGTACTTTCATGTATTTACAGTTTGGGCCTTGATGGGTCAAGGGTGAAGCGGTCATTTCACCCTAGGAAAGATTATGGATCATGGTTTGAGATCCAAATTGCTAATTGGATGTTTTGGGTATTGATAGCTCGAGGAGTTGCCAAGACAGTAGCTAAGGAACTCTTGCAGGGGACTTCAGCAGTATGAGGTGAGTTACCTTCCAATAGAAGTGGTTCGAAGGCACCAATACCGGTCCACTAGTAGTTGATTATAGTTGAGATGATTATCTTCGTGATAATTTTCCGGTGTGCCACTATTTGATATGCTTTATGTGCTTGTATGATATGCGATAGTGGTAGGAAGGGTAGGTTAGACCTCGTAGCCGGTTGAAATAAACCGGAGGTAGGAAGGGCACTGGTGGTTGTCGAGGCCAACACAAATAATAACCCTAAATGTTACACACTAAAATAGTGTATAGTGGTAAAGGGATCGAATCCACGGAGATTGGTTCAATTTCTAACTCTATGAAAAATCTCTTTGTAAAAATACTTGTAAAATAACAATAAAAATAAAATGGGGGGTTTTGGTGTTTTGAATATTTGATGCTAACTAGAATTAACTATGATTTAAATAGACAATTGCAACAAAAATAAGAATTTGATGTAAAATCAATAAGGGAAAGATGGTTGACTTAAAGTTTTCTCACTTTGACTTTTGATGAACATATCATTAGAGTTCAATGGTGCAATACTTGTTTTAAATCCTCAATTTGGCTATAGTAATCCAAGGAGCTTGAGATTACCTAGACTTTTCTTAATTGTTGAAATGGCTAGAGAAGCTCATAACAATTTCCTTAGTCAAAGTCACTAATTCCAAATAGCATGTAATTAGTGAAAGTCAACTAGCATTAAGAACCAAAAAGTCACCAAATCCAAGAGGGGTCAAATGCTTTCACCACCATGTTGGAGGAAATGTTTTTATGATTGTGTGAAGTAAAATCAACACAAAAATCATTTGTTGCTTGCTAATTTGAGGATCCTTTACTTAATCAAGAAATTAGCCAACTAATCACCACAAACACATTTAAACTCATGAACTAAAACATACAAGTAATGATAAGATGTTAAAACACAAAACATTTCCATAAAGATTCAAGAACATGTTCATGGACTCTTCAACATTCAACAAAAGTTCAAAGGATTAAACAAAAGTCAACCAAGATTAGTTTAGCCAAGCATGGCTAAACACAAAGAAACAAAGTTAGAGAAAATTGTACCAAACATTAAGCAAGAATCAAGAGGTAAAAACATGATGTTCTTCAAGGGTTCTTGGCCTTCAAAAGTCTTCAAAACTCCAGAGAGAATCTCCAAAAATCGGATGTGCAAGTGTATGCAAAAGATGGGCACCAACCTTCCTCAAATAGCTCAAAAGAAGAATTTCCGAAACTACCCCTGCAGGGCCTTGCGCGACCCGCGTGCTGCTGCGCGGGTGGTGCCTGACATGGGCTTCTTTGAGATTTTGGGCCTATGAAGCATATCCCACTAGCCCGGATCGAATCCAATCACCTCCTAGCCCATTTTCTTCAAGTTTTTCTTCATTTCAAGCCCAATTTGACCTCTCTAAATCCTCCAAAGCTCGTGAACTCGCCCGATTAATAATTTTCATACGCTCGAATGTTCCCCCGCATCTTTCAAATTTAAAGCTCAATTCTTCCAAGCCTTCAAGCAATTGACAAGTCCACCCCATGAATCACCTTCATAGCCATCAAGCATGAAATCTCCAATTCCCTTCAAGCCCAATCGTCTCGCAAGAGTGTCGCCCCGCTAGTTTCCAAGAAAATCTGCAATAATGCTCAAGAAACTAGAAAGTACCCCGAAATGGTCATAAAAATAACAAAAGGGAAAATATGCATGAAAGTTAACTAAAATGCGAATGAAATGTACTAAAATAAACTATAAAAATAAGTAAATAAAATGAAGCTATCAAATCGCCCCAAGCTTAAACCTTACTTGTCCTCAAGTAAGACAAGACTAAATGAACTTGGGATGAACTACCCTAGAAATAAAAAGAATGGATAGAACCATGGAACCTGTTCGACGTTAGTCAACATGGTCAGAATTGATTTCGCTGCTATCTCACAACTTTTTCATCCGATGACAATGGAACCATAAACCACAGCCAGGACAACTCCTTTAGGTGAGTAAGGAGGGATGAGCAGTCGCAGCCTCAATGGAACATGTATACAATGAAGAACATCTATAGTAGGGAGAAAGCAACTGGATGGGCTCGGGTGGAGCTCTTCTTTAAGTGTACACTCTGATCTCACATTTGCTGGTTTCTCTCATGTGTAACTAGGTTTAATCGCTCGGGCACCGTTGTAGGAATCAGTTCACTTAGTGTTGGCCCAAACCTCCCGTAGTATCCGACTCGACAGTCTCTCTAACATCACCAATTTGTGAGAAAGAAAAAAATAACAACTCGATCTATATACAATAAAACAGATATATACAAATGAATATCAAATGTCGGGTGACCAAGATGTTGGGAAATTTGTTCAATAATCGAACCGGCCACCTATCTAAGATAGTTGCAACTGAAAATTTGCATGCTTCATTTTATTTTTGTTTTTGTTTTTTTGTTTTTTTTTTGTTTTGTTTTTTTTTTTTGTTTTTTTTTTTTTTTTTAATGATAAAACCCTTTGACTCAAAATTTGGTTCCCAAAGGTGTGTAGGTGGAACCGAAAGGGTAATGGTATAATCTGAATGGCCTAAGTGTGAAAATGACCATGTGTGGAGCATAAAGATGTAATGTAAGCTCCTTTTCAAACTTGTGGTTTTTCAAAGATAATGAAAATGTCCAAATGTGGACTAAAAGACTCTCTAAATTCTAAGAAAATCGCAAAAAGATATGGTGATGTAAAGAGACCGGATATGGATTCTACTCGGGGACAAGCACCAATGCTTCATCCTAACAGTTCAAACATGATCAAGTGTGATCCTCTCCGCGGTAGTGACCGCAAGGCTAAGAACACCCATTGCTATAGTATATCCTACAGTTGTTAGTATTGTATGCATAATTCTTCATGAAAACTACCTGTCCATGATCAGTTACCCCTTTAAGCTACCAGCATCTGATCCCAAGTATGAAATCCCAAACTGCAGCTAGTGGTCCCGGTTCGATGGGTGAGATAGCAACAAGATCCTGGACCAATAATGATACAATAACTATGAACCTGTTCCATGGCATCCAAGAGAGGTGAGAATAAACAGACAACAAAAATGCATGAATGCTAATGTCTTAAGCTAAATGTTATGCAAAAAATAAAAAGTAGAAAAGAAGAAAATAAAATCTTTTTTTTTTTTTTAAATTTAATAAAATAAAAAAAATGAATGCAAATTAACTTAAACTAATATGTTATGCAACCTAACTAAAAATGCATGAAAAAGAGTAAGAAAAAAGGGAAATGCCCCACCCCAAGCTTAAGAACAAGCATTGTCCTCAATGCTTAAGGAAAGGGCAGAAAGGACCTAGATCGGGGGGTCGGGCGGCGGGAAATGCCCGTGGCGATGGTGGTAGTCCCACATATCCTGGAGCTGGCTGGAAGTGTGAGAGGAGGACTGCTCCAATCGATCAACACGGTTTGCCACATCTAGGATGGCTCTCGAATTCTCTTGCGTTTGGGCGTCGATACGCTGCACCGTGGAGAACATTGTGGCAAATTGGTCAAAGAACGTAGGGGGGAAATATGGTGGGACTTCGTGTCCCTCCTGCTGATGCGGCTGGTCAAAATGATGTGGAGGGGCCTGGAACTGATCGTGCTGAAACATCGGCTGTTGCATCGAGGGTTGGTCAAAATGGTCTTCAGCTTCGGGCATCTCGTCGTCCTCTTCGTCATCTTCTTCCTCTTGTTCCTCTGCGTCGTCACCCTCATCATCACCGAATTCTGGGAATACACCTGCTTGGGTCAATTGATCTGGAGGGAGCCAAGTGTCGGGGTCGCCTGCATCGAATGAGGAACCGATCCAACTTGGCAGGATGTAAACCGGGGCTTTGTCAGCGTCTAACCAACTGTACGTGCGGGTTCCCCGATCGAGCAACATCTCCATCCGGATGAGAGTGTCACAATCTAGCAGGAAGTTCGGTGGGGTGTCGACAGGTATGTACTCGGGATCCGGAAAGTCTAGGCCGACGGCTCGACCTATGATCGTGATAAGTCCCCCGATGAAAATTTCCCCCGAGGAACGTTGGCGTATGGAGTCACATTTGTCTAAAAAAAACCTGAAAAACTGAGGGAGAGTGCATGCCTCATGCTTCGGAGGAAAAATAGCTCACATCTGTTGATTTGACCGGGCTCGAGACGCCCGAATTACCCTAATTATTACACACTAAAATAATAACCCTAATTATTACACACTAAAATAGTGTATAGTGGTAAAGGGATCGAATCCACGGAGACTGGTTCAATTTGATAACTCTATGAAAAATCTCTTTGTAAAATACTTGGAATATGACAATAAATTAAAAATGGGGGTTTTGATGTTTTGAAATACTTGAAACAAACTAGAATTAACTATGATTTTAATAGACAATTGCAACAAAAATAAGAATTTGATGTAAAATCAATAAGGGAAAGATGGTTGACTTAAAGTTTTCTCACTTTGACTTTTGATGAACATATCATTAGAGTTCAATGGTGCAATACTTGTTTTAAATCCTCAATTTGGCTATAGTAATCCAAGGAGCTTGAGATTACCTAGACTTTTCTTAATTGTTGAAATGGCTAGAGAAGCTCATAACAATTTCCTTAGTCAAAGTCACTAATTCCAAATAGCATGTAATTAGTGAAAGTCAACTAGCATTAAGAACCAAAAAGTCACCAAATCCAAGAGGGGTCAAATGCTTTCACCACCATGTTGGAGGAAATGTTTTTATGATTGTGTGAAGTAAAATCAACACAAAAATCATTTGTTGCTTGCTAATTTGAGGATCCTTTACTTAATCAAGAAATTAGCCAACTAATCACCACAAACACATTTAAACTCATGAACTAAAACATACAAGTAATGATAAGATGTTAAAACACAAAACATTTCCATAAAGATTCAAGAACATGTTCATGGACTCTTCAACATTCAACAAAAGTTCAAAGGATTAAACAAAAGTCAACCAAGATTAGTTTAGCCAAGCATGGCTAAACACAAAGAAACAAAGTTAGAGAAAATTGTACCAAACATTAAGCAAGAATCAAGAGGTAAAAACATGATGTTCTTCAAGGGTTCTTGGCCTTCAAAAGTCTTCAAAACTCCAGAGAGAATCTCCAAAAATCGGATGTGCAAGTGTATGCAAAAGATGGGCACCAACCTTCCTCAAATAGCTCAAAAGAAGAATTTCCGAAACTACCCCTGCAGGGCCTTGCGCGACCCGCGTGCTGCTGCGCGGGTGGTGCCTGACATGGGCTTCTTTGAGATTTTGGGCCTATGAAGCATATCCCACTAGCCCGGATCGAATCCAATCACCTCCTAGCCCATTTTCTTCAAGTTTTTCTTCATTTCAAGCCCAATTTGACCTCTCTAAATCCTCCAAAGCTCGTGAACTCGCCCGATTAATAATTTTCATACGCTCGAATGTTCCCCCGCATCTTTCAAATTTAAAGCTCAATTCTTCCAAGCCTTCAAGCAATTGACAAGTCCACCCCATGAATCACCTTCATAGCCATCAAGCATGAAATCTCCAATTCCCTTCAAGCCCAATCGTCTCGCAAGAGTGTCGCCCCGCTAGTTTCCAAGAAAATCTGCAATAATGCTCAAGAAACTAGAAAGTACCCCGAAATGGTCATAAAAATAACAAAAGGGAAAATATGCATGAAAGTTAACTAAAATGCGAATGAAATGTACTAAAATAAACTATAAAAATAAGTAAATAAAATGAAGCTATCAGGCACCCAGATATGTCTGACAGTATGATGTGCAATTTTATTATGTGGTAGTGGTAGGGGTGAAATAGTCCCTGGTTACCGGTTGAAAGAGACTGAAGTGGTAGGCCAGCACCTAGATATGCTAGGAAGTATGTGATTTATGTGTATATGCTAGGATGTTATGTGGTAGTGGTAGGGGTGAAGGAACCTTAAACCCTAGCAATCAACCTAAGGAAGAAAATCATGTTGATCCGACTCATGAGTCTGTACCTCTGAGGCGTTCCACGAGAGTTAGGAATGCACCTGAGCATTACTATGGTTTCCATATTACTGCGGAAGGTGATACACTAATCAGTGATAGCACACTAATAGTTCTGGGTGAACCTAAACGCTACACCGAAGTCAGGGCGGGCCCTGAGGCTGTCAAATGGAAAGAGGCTATGGATAACGAGATACAATCCATGTATGATAATCAAGTTTGGAACTTAGTTGAATTTGTACCAGGTCGTAAGATAGTTGGGTGCGAATGGATCTTCAAGAAGAAGACCGACAAGGATGGTAATGTACACACTTATAAGGCGCGACTGGTTGAAAAGGGCTTTTCTCAAACTCTGGGAGTTGATTATGATGAGACCTTTTCACCAGTAGCAAAGATTAAGTATATTAGGGTTATGTTAACCATTGTTGCATTTCATGATTATGAAATATGGAAAATGGATGTTAAAACCGCTTTCCTTGATGGAAAGTTAGCTGGGGATGTTTAAATGAGTCAGCAAGAGGGTTTTGTCAGCACAGAGTACCCTAATAGAGTGTGTAAGCTTGAGAAATCCATCTATGGATTGAAACAAGCACCTCGCATATGGAATCTTTGTTTCGATGAGAAAGTCAAAGAGTTCGGCTTTTCGAGGAGCAAAGATGAATCTTGTGTATATGTTAAGGGTAGTGGTAGTATAGTTAGCTTTTTGGTATTGTATGTGGATGGCATACTACTCATGGGAAATGACATCCCAACATTGCAGGAGGTTAAGTCCTAGCTTGGGAAGTGTTTCACTATGAAGGACTTTGGAGAAACTACCTATATCCTAGGGATAAGGATTTTGAGAGACAAGAGTAAAAGACTAATTAGACTTAGTCAGAGTACCTACTTGGATAAGGTACTGAATAGGTTCAACATGCAGAATTCCAAGAAAGGAGAGTTATCGATCCAGAGTAACGCCAGATTGAGTAAGACTCAGAGCCCGAGTATTGAGGCTGAGATAGCTGAGATGAGTCGAGTAACATATGCTTCTGTTGTAGGCTCGATCATGTATGCTATGACGTGTACTCGTCCTGATGTGGCCTTTGCATTGAGCATGGTCAGTAGATATCAGAGGAACCCTGGCAAGGCTCACTGACTGCGGTAAAGAACATTCTCAAGTACCTGCGGAGGACTAAGGACTGGATCCTTACCCTCGGTGGGAATGATGACTTGAGAGTAGTAGGGTATAGTGATGCTAGCTTCCAGACTGATAGGGATAATTTCCGCTCTTAGTTAGGTTGGGTCTTTACCTTAAATGGAGGTGCAATTACTTGGAAAAGTTCCAAGAAGGAGACAGTGGATGATTCAACCTACAAATTAGAGTATACCGTCAATTTCCGATCAAGTCAAAGTCAACCGATTAAACCGGTCAACTCTTATAACCCTTGTATACTAGGGTTCACTTTATGTAATTACTGTACAACTCACTATTTTAATAAGAAATCATCACTTGAAAAGTTTGTATTTTCAGATTTCTTAAACCTTAATCGGGGTAAATGGGGTAGCAAAGCGATAAAACACTATTACATACCCTTTCGGGGTATCTAAGACTCTTAAACATGGCTAAACGGGGTTCGCATACCTTGCGTTGCAAAGCTAAGCACTCAAAAAGGTCACAAACTAAGTCTCTCTCAATCCCTCTTTATAAGTCTCTATCTCTCCCAAAAATTTCTCCAAGTATGTGAAATCTCTCCAGGTATGAGAAATCTCTCCCAAATCTCTCTCAAAATCTCTCTCAGCTTTTTATAGTCATCCGGGTCATCCCGATCCTTAACTTGGTCAAATATCACTTGAAAACGGAAGTTTACGTGAAAACAACTTTAAGGAGCCGAGCCCTCTTAGGAGCCGAACCCCCTTAGGAGCCAAACCCCCCTGAACTGAGAAGCAGCCGAGGCTCCTTGATTAGCCGAGACCGAACCTCGCAGGTAGCGAACCAAACCTCGGATCAGCTGAAACCCTGGGAGCCAAACCTAGCTTGTCAGAGCCGATCATGTCAGAGTCGAACCTCGCCTTCGCTTCCTTTTTTCGAGTTCGGTTCCTCGCCTGCGAAAGTACCTAACCGAAGCTCGCTCTCGGTTCTTAACTCCTAGCCAAAACTCTCTCTCGGTTCCCTTCCTACAACCGAGCACTCCCTTCAGCTCCCTCCTACGTTCGGTTCCAATCATAAGGGACCGAACCTCTGGCCCTGATCTCGGATTTTCGCATATTTTCCCATTTTTTGACCATTTTCATGTTTTAAGTCCGTTTTTTGTGATTTTAACATGAGATTTTCACCCAAACTCGTATTTTAACATAATAAACCCTAAATATTCATATTTCAATTATATTTTGGGGAAAATCCTTGCCTAAGAATAAAATCTAGTGGGTAAGATTTATGAGTGAAGTGTTAACTTTAACTTAGTGTGTAGCAGAAGCAACCTCCCATACACACTCCTTGACCATCCACAGTCACTATTCCACCATACCTAGTCAATAATTTTCCTCTTACCATCATTTTCTTCCAGCCATACACTTGAACAAAAGGTAGAATCATTATCTCTCCTCTCTCATTTCTCTCATTTTCCACCAAAGAACAAACACCTTTCTCTCTCACTTCTCTCTCTCTCTCTCTCTCTCAAATTCAAGATTCAAGGGTTGATCATCAAGTTTTCTTCTACTTTTGGGTAAGTATTATCATCCTCCATATGATTATTCCACTTCCTTCTACTCAAATCATGGAAACATCATCACACTTGTAGATCTTCGAATCTTTAAGGCATCTTTTAAGTGTTCTTGAGTAGAACACTTCTTTTCTTCAATAACCATCCATTAAGATCACTCAAGGTGAGTTCATACCCCTATATTTTCATGTTTTTCTCAAGTTTTAAGCTGGGGAATACAAGTTAAAACACCAAGAACATAACTAAACTCATCCAACAACTTTCATCAGAAAAGTTTAACTCCATTCACAGACTGTTTTGGTCAACTTCAACATTTTAGTTTTCAAGACTATATTATATGAAAATAGTTCAGGTTTATAACTTTAAAATGACTACTTTAACTTGTCCATACGGTTTTCCTACAATTTATGGCGATTTTTACAAAACTATCTATCACTGTAAGTATGAATTCGGACTAGTATGTGAATATGGACATTTTCACACAAGTTAGAGACATAATAAAATTTATGAACAAAATAAACACATTTTCTAAACTCTCTGAGTTTATGGATTCAGTTTTTGACTTCGTATGATTTTTCTGTGATTTTTACAAAATAGTGCAGAAATGTTAAAAACAAGTTAACAGCTTACAACTTTCACCACACTTTGTAACATGTTGAGCAAAGTGTTAATAGTTGATGATTTCATATTTTACCTAGGTTTTCCGTTGTGGTATAATTATATAATAGAAAATAATCATTGATTGGTAAGAGTCCTTTGTCATTACAAATAATACAAGATAAGGCATGATAAACATGGTTATGTTTTTGCTATACATTCGACTCACATAAAATGGGGTTCATTTGCATTACAAACGTTTTGGATAAACTATAATAGGTATAGTTTATGTTACATATACATTACAAACAATTATGTTAAACTATAATAAGTATAGTTTATGTATCAATTACATTTCAAGCTCACTACCAAAGGTTTTTAGTTCAGTTCACGTAAATCTGCTAATGAATAAATTTGTGAGACATTCGCTTCGCGTTACATCCAAAGCAACGAAATCAAAAGTCCTGTAAATTGTCACCAGAGTCTCTTATAGGTAGAACATGATAGTTGTGTATAGATCTATATTGGGTTTGACAAACCCACACCTGAGCTGCATGCAACAACTAGACCGGCAAGTCTAGGGTGACAAGTGTCATTTAACTTGCGACACCTGAAGAACGTCGTATTACGAGGTTGCCTAAGTCACAGTATGGTTATAATAACTCACATGGGGTATTAAAAAAACATAAGATTTACGGGTTCTACTTCTAAATTTAACGAGTTTTATGTCCATTCAAACTTGCATAAATTTCTTAAAGTATGGTAAAATACTTGTACACTTCGGTCTTGACTTTTAAGACTACAATGCACTACATAAGGAAAATATTGGATTTTTCTTGAAAAAATATCATTTTTATAAGAGGAGGATTTTAGTATCACTTTCAAAAGCTTATGAACTCACCAACTTAATTGTTGACACTTTTTCAAAACTACTTGTATTCTCAGGGAATAAATAAATAGGTAATAGGCCGCTTTTGAGGATGGAATGCTAAAGCGTCAAACGTTTCATTTCTTTTTTCAACATAATGTAATTGATTTGGAAACATGTAAAAATATACTATGATGTAATTTTTTCAATTATATTTACGTTGGTTGTCTATAATTTGAGCACTATTGTAATTGTTGTTATGATACTACACATGAAGTCCTACACCCCCGAACATTTCCGCCATCCTTGGTTTGGGAGTGTGACAATATAGAGGCAAGCGAGGCAGCGAAGGAGGCTATATGGCTAAAGAACTTCATTGGAGACCTTGGAGTTGTACCGGCTATAAAGGAGCCTATGAAAATTTTCTGTGATAAGGAACCAAGGGATCACGGGAGATCCAGACACATCGACAGAAAATATCATTTCATCAGACATCGAATATAAGAAGAACTCCTCGTGGCAAAGAGGGTATCGTCGGATGAGAACCCAACATATCCCCTCACGAAGGGACTGGGTAGGGTTAAGCATGATATTAGTTTTAGTAGTCAGATAACTTTGAAATTTGTAAAATGTAATTGACATTTGGGGATAAATAAAATTTGTTGTTTATTTATAAGTATAAGTGTTGTTATCTTTTGTCAATCATTTACTATCATTTCATTTTGCATGTTTTGACTTCCAGAATAATTATGTTATGGTAAATCATATTATTCAAATTCTCCACAGTCAGTCATATGTTGGAAGTAGATATGAATCAAGACTGTCATGAGTTGGCTTGTAGATGTCTAAGTTTTTGGACATAGCAAGTGGTGCCACAACACTCATGAGTGCTCATAAGTTCTGAGTATTGGATTCAACCCACTCTCACATTTATCACTTCATGGAATTTATCTTGAGTGATCGTGAGACGGTAATATCATATAAGTCTTCAGACCTAGATATATGAATTATTGACTATGAGTTGGTTATACATTGATTGTACGAAAATGCATTGGTAACTCGATGTTATAAAACGTGCTTTTGTGTATAATTCAACAAGTAGTAGAGCAAGCATGTGAGTCGAAGTTTATATGTTCCTTATTGGATTAGAAGTGATATCTGGGCCCCTCGATGATTATGTTTTGACCTATGTACCGGGCCCAGTCAAAACTGAAATGATGTGTTCGATTATGTTCTATGTCAAACAAATCGGAAATCGGGAAACAAACTACTGGAAAATAAGTAAGACATTGTTCCATGTATTTTTCCAGATGGTATCTAGAACATAGGATTATATGACCACTTATCTTAAATGGCGTATCACCCTCATCTCGGATCCGCGAGACCTTGAAAGAGCTATGATTTTTAATCAGTTCCTGAAATCATTCTTGCAGTAATAGTTATTAGACTTATCCAAGTGGGAGACTGTTGGATTAGGTGTCCAAGTTCATAACTATTTCTGGAATGTACTTGACCCGGTTAACATGGTCCATTTGGGTTGCATGAAATTGCAACATTTGGATAGACTAAATAAGAGAAAGGACACTTAAGGTTTATTAGTATATTATAAGTTCTAATATATTAATAATATTATTTAATTAGTATTGATCAAGAATTAATTTAGCATTAATTAATTGATCAAAAAGAGACTAATTAAATATATGGGGTTGATTGTGTAAATCATCTATTCTTGAATAGTTGGGATAATGATCCACGGTTTGTATGGATTGGGTTAAAACCCATAAGGTGCTCCATGGATAGTCCATGGAGGTTACAAGCCCATGGATCATGGAATATGAAAAGCCATGATAATTAGGGTTTACATGGTGTAACCTTACTTGTGACACAACTATATAAAGACCCCATGGATGACCAAAATCGACACTACATGCAAGTAATAGAGGGTAGCCGATTTTGAGGTGTAAGTGAACTTCTCTCAAAGTTATTCTAAGTGTCGTAATGTTGTGTGGGACATTTGAGGCATCAAAATTGAGGTGCTAGGCTCACAAGGTTCTCAAGAATCCAAGCAACTAAAAGGTATGTTCTTCTACAAGCATTTATGTTTTAAAGTTCCCCATGCCATGCTAGTTAAGTTAAGAAGCTTGGAAAATCATTTTTGCATGTATCTTAGTAAAACATAGATCCAAGGTTTCAAGGGTTGCAAATACACCTTAGGAGTGTTAGAATGCTCAAAACCCTTTAGCTATATAGGTAAGGTTACGCCCTTTCTAACACTAATTGGTTTTAGATCAATCGGTAGCACTGATGCTCAACAATTGGTATCAGAGCAGGAGATTGTGTAAAACATATGCTAATCTTTTGACAAGTTTTGTTAGGGTTTTGAGTTGTTATTGGATTTGTTCTTGTTGTTTTGATTGTTTCTATCGATTACAAACGACATATCTAAATATTGTTTGTTACCCTAAACTCGATTATATTTTTACACATCTGATTCTATAACAGTTCTTGCGAATCTCAAAATCATGCAACACGAAGATCCTCATACTCTTTCTTTCAATCTATCCATTAACATCGGATCTACTACAAGGATCCCAACCTTTTTCCACGGGATTATGAAGTATAGGCCTTACACTTCGAAGACTATGTTCTTGGCCTTGAAGAACATGGTACCTTAATATCGGAAGCAATAACGCAACAGACATTCTTTCACATGGCTACAAGGAAGGTTATAAAGACTCAAGCTGATTATAATGCTCTTCTGGATGAACATACTAATGTTCCTCAATATGAGAAAGACAAGATGATGAGAAAAATCAAGGCATTGAAAATAATAAGCTTTGCTCTTCTTCCAGGCTCTTTTCTTTTGGTGAGTGCTTGTGAGATGGCAACGAAAATTTGGGATTGGTTAAAAGAGCTTTACTCAAGCTACGCAGATCTGGAACATTCTATACAAACATTGCTTCTATCGGAGTTTGGTGCTTTTTTTCAAAATCCGGAATAAAAACTAGATTAAACATTCAATTGGTTTAATCATCTTTTAAGTAGGATGTTAAAACACCAAATCAGGCGTGAAATAATAGAGCAAAAAGTCACATTCATGAATGGTTTAAGGTCTGAATGGAAGGTGGTTGTGTCTATAGTGAAAGCTCATGAACATTTCACGATTACACTTTGGAAAAGCTAGTTGGAATTCTAATATCCCAAGAAGATGAAGTGACGAAGGATGTGAAACTCGTGTCTAACATGGGATCATTGGTTGTAGTTATGAAGGGAAAAAAGGTAGCTGAAGAAGATTCTGAATCCAACCTTTCAGATTGTAATCTTAGGAAAGAAGAATATACTCTATTAGTGTCTAATTCCAAAAAGTGTGCTAAATTTTTTTTGGATTCGAGAACAAGAATAGGCAATGAAAGTACAGTTCCGACAAGCTAAAAGATGAAAGCTTCAAAAGCTCTCAAAAGGATGAGGAGAAGCAAGAGAAGAAGTTGTTAGGAGATTCTGGCTATAATTGTAACTACTGTCATGACAAGAACCATTTTGCTAAGGAATGTATGTTAAGAAGGTTAAATGAAAAGAAGGAGACTGCGAAGTATGAAACCTACTATCTTTAGAAGATAGAGGATCTGAGGAAGAAGAGTGATGCGATTGTAAAGCCTACTTTGATTGTGTAGGAAGGTAGTGACGAAGATGGACGTGTTGATGTATGGTCCACTGATTCGGAAGATGAGAAGTTTCGGAAACCCACTTATGGTGGGTGTTTTGTTGCAAAGAATGAAGTGCAAGAGTATAAAGGTAGATGTATGATAGTTCAAAAAGCAGTTTCGAAATAGAGGGGCTATGCGACTGATGGTGGTCAGGCTTTTGAAAATTTGTAAGTCCCACAAACGTGAACCAACCAATGACCAAACCCAATCAAGATGCAAAATAGTAAGAATTAGAAGGAGTAGTAGCAAAGAAGTTCCAACAATGCACACGTTTGTATTTAGCAGTAAACGTCAAGTACACTTGGAACACACACACACTCATCTGACAACTAATAGTAACTCTGACACATTCTGATACTATTTATAGGACACGAACAACTGCAAATGGGTTCACGGTCGTGAACACCTTACAACCGTGAACTCCAACCACAAACACCTATTACATGACCAAAACCCTATCAGACCTATAAAGATAGATGCCTAGCCCAAACCAACAAATTATGACCTAACAAAATTGCTTTGCTGCGAAGCCTATTTCTGAACTGGTAAAAGAATGCGAGAAGGTCATCAATAAGGTACACTCTATAATCCAATCTCTTAATATTCCTATTACACGTTCACTAATTTTAGTGATAGTTTAAAGAAAATACGTCTAAATAATTCTAACCTAAGTGATCAAATCAGCAGGGTAACGAATAAAAGTGAAGAGAGAAGGATGTGGATAGAGAAGTTGGAATTAGAGCTTAATAAGTCAAAGGATGATGTCACTTATCTTAAGAGAGACAATTTAACACTTTTAAAACAAAGAAATATTTTTTTTAATTGTGGAATGTTTATATTTCAATATCACTCAACTACATCTTGATTGTGAAATAGGTAAAAATATACACAAAATGATTTTACCCTTTCTTGAATTAAAAGATGATGAAATTGATGTTAAGTGCTATAAGTGTGAATCAATTGTTTGCTCTGATGATGTTTCCGATTCGTACAAAGTTGGACTTGACAAAATAGAAGCATACATTCAGTCCAAAGAACATAAGAATATGTTAAAACAAATGTTGGATGATAAAGATAAGAACAAATTAAATCTAATATTATGAAAAAAAATTGACTTGTTATGCAAGAAATTAAGTTCAAAATATACTTTTGATACTGAAAACATTTCTGAATTTGATGAAAGCGACATGAGTAAAATTTCTATAGATGATGAGATAATTGTTCTGTATTTGTTCAAATAGAGGTTGAATATAAGAAAAATCTGATTTATAAAAATTCAATTGAATATGTTCGTGTTGTTGAAAATAAAGGTTTAGAAGTTTTAAAAGTAAAAGCCACAGTTTTTTCGAAAATAAAAACTATTCCGAATCAAGTTTTCGTAAAAATCGGGATGAACAAAAACGACACTTCAGAACTAACGTCCATTGTTAATTCAGAAAGATTTGTCGTTCAAAATACAAATTCGTCTTCTACTCTGAAGCCACACTCAAAATCCTTTTCAAGATCTCCTATTTCAAAATCAAAGGTTTCCAAATCTTTGTTGGATTAGTTCCTAAGCCCAAAACTATTATTGATATGTACTTGACCCGAGAGTAGCATGGTCCATTTGGGTTGCATGGCATCAGAATAATTTGGATAGACTTTTGTGAGAAGAGGATATTTATGATTTATTAATATTTTATAAGCTCTAATATATTAATATGAAATCATATTATTTAATTAGTATTGATCAAAAATTAGTTTGGAATTAATTTTGCGATCAAAAGAGACTAATTAAATACATATGGATTGATTTGGTAAATCATTCATTCTTATATAGCGGGCTTATGATCCATAGTTCTTCATTTTGGGCTAAACCCCATGTGATGACTCATGGATACTCCAAACCCATGGATCACGAGGAATGTCGAAAGTCATGAGTTACATGGTATAACCCTAATGTGCACACTATATAAGAAGCCTCATAGTTCATGAAATTGGCACTAGTAGATACACAAGTGAGGGCTAGCTGATTTTGCTATAATATAATATTCTCTCAAGTTATTCCAATTATTGATGGTGTTGTGTGATTCCATTTGGGGTGCAACACTTAGGGCACTAAGTTCTTAAAGGTCCAAGGATTCCAAATACAAGAAAAGGTATGCTATCTAACTTGTTTTATTACCCAAGTACTAAAGTTTGTATGCTAGTTAGAGTAATACCTTGGATTGTTCAAGTTTGCATGTATAATAGAGAAAACATAGATTCAAGCTATTTAGGGTTGCATGTTCACCTTAGGAGTGTTAGAATGATCAAAACCCAACAGTGGTATCAGACACTAGGCTTGTTTTCAATTATACTTGATGCTACTTGCTTGGAAATGCCTTAAAAATCGATTTTCTACTGTTTTGAATAGTGGACTCATCGGGTCCACTGATGGACTCACCGATTCCAAGCACAAAACAACCCAACTACGATCATTACCCTAAGTTGATTTTGAGCTTATAAACCCGTTTTTGATGTGGTAATGATCATGCATATCCAATTTAAAAGATAATTATCAAACTTTCATGTTTTGTATTAGTTTAAATGGTTAGGCTAATTACATGAAATTTGTTTGATATGAATTGTCTTGTGCTTATAAGTTTGATTTAGATAATAGACAATTTGATTGTTTTTATATGTTACAATTTTGGTCTAAATGGTTTTTGATGAAATCCATAACTTGTCCTCAAGTTATGGAAAAGTGAAAAGACTTTCTTTTAAAAGTCATTAAAACACATAGGTTATAGGAAATGAAGAGTCCTTTTCATAAATGGTTTTATGAACTCCATAACTTGTCCTCAAGTTATGGATTTTCAAGAGTCTTTTCATTTAATCCTATATTATGATCATAAGTTATGGATTCCAAAAGTTTTTGAATAGTTCAAAACTTGCTCTCAAGTTTTGGAATTTCTAAAGTCACTTTAGAATAATTTAATTCCAAACCCTAGAATTTTAAAAGTTTAAAATTCAATCCTTATACTATTATAATTATAGGTTTAATATATATATATATATATATATATATATATATATATATATATATATATATGTTTGTGTGTGTGTGTATAAGAGTAAAGTTAGTCTTACCGTTAGTACGCCTCATTCATGATGTCGGTCTATAAGGGGGGTATAATGTTACTGCCTATAAAATGGCAGTTTAATGGGTGTCTAGTCTCACCCACCGCTTCCTTGACTGGTGGAGTGTTGTTAGCCGAACGGGTATGATAGGACTCTAATTCTCCATTCATTAAAAGTATAATGGTAATTATAAAGTAATTAAACACTTATAAATTCCCAAATCTTAGTTACTTTAGGAAAATGTGAATATGGTGCTAACCCATGAAATTGCACTTTGCACCTTGTTAAGCCATTAGTGGAGTGTGTGTGGTTAACCAGCACACTAATATAGACTGACAGTGTGTGTCAACGGGTACCTTGATGTTAATCAGAGATCAACGGAGGGTGTGTGGTTAACCAACACATTGATTAGGTGGTTGTAACATTGGGTGTGCCAAGCTAATTCACACCTTGTTTGTGATCCTTAGCATCCCGGTCACAAACTTGAAGGGCGTACTCAAGATTTAAACATGCCATTGAATTTTTCAGCGAATCTCAAAGGATCTAGGAGTTTCAATTCACTTAAAACCTAAAACTCTTTTTTGTTTTTCGTGGTGGAAATTGGTAAACAGTCATTTACCTACCTTCAAATATTTTTCAATTTGGATTAAGACATCCCTTTACCGAATTGTAAAATGTTATGTTGGGTCCTATCCTTAATATTTCATTTGGGTGTTATATTAAGGACTTTAATCAACTAACTTGAATTTCTCCCATTATAGATGTCTAGTTCAGACAACTTTGGTCTTCCCAAATCCTTTGGAACAAGCTTTCCTCTTGAAGATGATGTCCCACTGTTGGATCGTGGAAGTCATACTTCACTTCCTCCACCTCCTCTAATAATTCTCCCTTACCCACAAGTTCAAAGACTTGAAAAATTCAAGGTCAATTGAACCCTACTTGCAATGAAACATCAAGATGGAAGGCCTGTGTGTACTCACGTGTTGGAGATGAAGTCACATATTGACACACTGAGAGTATTGGGTGTGTAAGTCTTGAGGAAGTTGGCTATTGACTGGGTTCTTCAGTCACTTCCCGAGTCATATGGTAAGTTCATAAGGACTACTATGTAACAGACCATGACATGACCCTTATTGATCTTACCTATTTGCTTGTTGTTGCTGAATCAACAATGATTTGGCGCACTGGAAAAGCAAATTTGATTGTAAGATCTACTCCCCAAACTTCCATGGACATTGACAATGGAAACATTAGAAGTCCAAAAATGATTTCTCTTTCCAAGGGAAAGAGAAAGGCTAAGTATGAGATAGTCCCGTGTACCATTCCCAAAGAGTTTATATGTTTCTACTGCCAAGAAAAGGGGCATTAGTTATGAAGCTGCCCCGACTACCTAAAGATCTGAGAAAATGTAGAATCGAAAAGTTTGACTCTACTTCAGGTAGGTCTACTGCCTAACTCTATTAAGTTCCTTGTTGTTGATTCTTAATACATGATATGACAAGGTTGCATTTTGTTGTTTTGTAGGATCAGGCAAAAGGATGGAAGCTTAAAGAAAGAGTATGCTTAATCAGATCGTGAAGATGGATTTCAATCGCATGGTTCGAAGATCGGATTTTTGAGTCGCTGCTTAGGAGTTATGATAGATTGCTAGGAAATATGTAATAACATAGTTTTTATTTGTAATTGCATTGTAAGGAAAAGTTTTTTTCCGCATTTTATAAATAAATAATTTTTTTATTTTATTATATCTCCTTTCAATGGTATTTATGAAAAATTGATGTTTGTATGTTTCTAGGACAACAATACGAATTTGATTCTTTCATTTGTGGTAGTGTCGAAAATTTGCCAAATAATGAAAGATTCTCATCACCCAAGTTTCAGTTGGATAGAAACTTGGAATCATGTAAGTTGTATTGTATGATGAATGAGAATTTTCATCTTTGGTAAATTAAGACTAATTCCTTGTTCACATGTATATGTGAGTCAAGTGAAGAATTAGAGGATCGAGCACACCAGGTGTGCGCTGGTCAAGACCCACCACAAAGATCAATAAGACTATTCGTCATGATTTATTAAAATTTAGTAAAGATGGTTATGCTTACAAGTTTAAGTATAATTTTAAAACATTGGAAAAGGGTTCAATGTATGAAAAGCGAATGAGAAGAATCAGATTAGGCAGAAAGATAAAGGTTTCACCAATCTGAAGAAACGAGAGAGTACTTTAGTATCGTGTATTATGACCATCTTAATGATTATGAAAAAACCATGTCACAATTGATCCTCTAAGGATATCTTAGTGCATTTGTATGGCTAAGAAAAGGAATCATGAATTGTTGAAATGGTTAAATCAAGAAGATGAGTCATACTTCGTTTCCAAAAACAAATATTAGAGTCATACTCCAAGATTATGTGTTGAGTGACATTAAATTAACAAGGTTTATAACACTCATCAAATGTAAAGTAATATGTTTTTTACACTTATACATTCGAAATTGGTATGTTTTTATGTTTTGGTTAAAACAAAGACCAACTAAGACCAAATTGTGTGAAGTGTTTTTCTTGATAAGAATCCACACTAACTCTTGAATGTTTGTTTGTCAAGGAATGGTTCTTGAGAAGAGAGTCTTATATGTCAACAGGTCAGTGGGAGTCTTAAAGATCTTGAAAAAGTTTCAAGAACTAATCAAGAATAAACCTATTGTTTTTCACTAGCACACGACTTGAAGTCTATAACCTATCGTGTTGACATATTCATATTTATGTGCTCAATTCCAATTAAAATTTGGTTATGTATGTGAGTTCTCAAATGTTTGCATAACAACTTGGAAGACATGGTAGGCCCTGCCAAGTGGCTAGAAATTAAGATTGAACAAGTTCAGTCCATATAAGTTTGGATTTGTCACTAACCTTGTTTTGTGATTATGGTTATGACAAATTCACATGGATAGGAACACATACACCATAAAATCTAAGTGCCATAAGGTTTCCCTTCGATTCATGAAAATAATGGAGAGGAAACACTTTCACTAAGTAGATTTTAAGGTGATAGCAGCTGTGATATTTGCATTCTCAAATTTGATTATAATTAAGACATCCCTTTTCATAATTCGAATTGTGAGGAATGGAAAAAGGTCTAAACATTTGAGACTTATTGTTGTAAGTTCTAAAATTGTTAAGACACGGATGTGAGCTATCTAAGGAAAGGTTTATGGGTTTGAGAAGCCTAGATTAAGTCTTATCGAAGCATCTTCTATCAGAAATATGAACTTTGGTAATGAAAGTTAATAAGTATTGATTTTTAGAAGTGCAGCCGATTTCTGAATACATGTCAAAGCTAGTGGTAGCATAAATGTTATGCTAGTAACAAAATAATTGTTATGCTAGTGGGAGCATAATTATTATTGTTGCAAGTTAGCAATGTTAATTATAGAAAACAACATGTTCAATTCGCAAAGTTGCAGGGTTTGAAAAGTTGTTTTGCTATAATTAAGGGAGATGAATTCATATTTCATTTCAAATCTAACAGCTTAGATTGAGATTTTAATCAATTTTAGTCAAAAATGTATATGAATATTATGTTGGAATGGTTCAACATAAGGAAATCTTATATATGGAAACGTTAATTTTGTTCTCAAAATTTGGTTATGATTACAACATTCATCTTCATAATCTAAATTTTGAGAACATGGCAAATAGATATATTATAGCAAAAGAATGATTAAGTATCATGTCTTTCTGTTAGACATTATGAATCGTATCTCATATTATCCTATTCTAAAATTTTCAAATGCCTAGCGCAGTAAGAGGGAAAAAGGAATAGAGCCGGATTTGACTAAAATGGTTAAACAACTGTTAAGGAAAATCTAAGGTTCGCTAAAGATTGGTCGCTTACGGACAATTGGAAGTATAGTAATGGATAGACCATATTGATAGACATGAGTCTATTCAATATGAGTTGTTGTATGGAAAATATGGAATGGTTCCATATTGGGAGTTGAAGAATAGATGAGAAAGTTATAAAGTTTTATGCAAGAAGGATATTCAAACAAATGTACTTTGAATTTGAGACTTCATTTCCATGGAATTGTCTTGTAACAATCTCAAAAAGTTATATTTTGTAATATCATTGGTCAAGTCTCTGTGACTTTTGGTACCTAGACATTACCAAAGAATCATTGCATGATAGTTTAGAATCTAACACTTTCTAGCAATGACAAGAATTTGGAATTCTTACACTTGAAATAAGGATTTATAATTTTGAAATGAGCATCATTGAAATGTTTTTTAATTGATCTATTTCACAAAGTAAGGACCATAGACAAACATAGTGTGCATGCTTGGTGCATGGCATAACTATCCTTTAGACAAACATGGTGTACATGCTTGGAGCATGGCATAACTATTATTTTAATTCAAGTATTAAGTTGATTATTCGAAACATTATACAATGAATAATGAGTAATCAATATGACTCAAAAGTTTTTGGGCCATATAGGATTATTTTTATTATTATTGTGTTTCACATTGCATGTTTTGACTTCCCAAATAACTAGATTATTCAAACCATCGACATTCGATTATACTTTGGAAGTAGGTATTGAGGCAAGACTGTCATGAATGGGTATGTAGTTTGTCTAGGATAAAGTGGCTACAATGTTCATGAGTTCTCCTATAATAGGATTAGAGTATTGGATCCAACGCATGCTCATTTGAATCACTTCATGGATTTTATCACGAGTGATCATGAGACGATAATATCTTATATTCTTCAAACGGAGACGTGTGAGTTGTTGTTGCGAGTCGGTTGCACATTGACATATGTAAACACACCAATAACTTGGTTGTTATAAAACATATCGTTGTGTGTAATTCGATGAGTAAGTACAAGAAAGCATTTGGGTCGAAGTTTATCCGTTCCTTTTACCCCATATGGATAAAAGCGATATCTGTAGGTCCCCCGATAATTTAGTGATGACATCAAGCCTGGACTGATTTGATTTGTTCAATTAGTCAGTCGTCATAAATCGGAAATCGTGAAACAATATATGGACAGAGAGAATGATTATAATTCATGTCTCAGTCCATATGATATCTAGAATGGAGGAATATATGATCCTTTATCTAACGGACATGTCATTGACTAGATCAGAGTTCGACAAAGGCTTTTAAGAGCTACGATTGGTAGTTAGGTTGGAGTCATGTTTGCAATAATACTTATCCAAGTGGGAGACTATTGGATTAGATATCTAAGCCCATAACTATTATTGGTATGTACTTGACCTGAGAGTAGCATGGTCCATTTGGGTTGCATGGCATCAGAACAATCTGGATAGAATTTTGTGAGAAGAGGATGTTTATGATTTATTAATATATTATAAGTTCTAATATATTAATATTAAATCATATTATTTAATTAGTATTGATCAAGAATTAGTTTGGAATTAATTTTGTGATCAAAAGAGACTAATTAAATAAATGGGGATTGATTTGGTAAATCATTCATTCTTATATAGTGGGCTTATGATCCATAGTTCTTCATGTTGGGCTAAACCCATGTGGTGACCCATGGATACTCCATGGAGGTTAAAACCCATGGATCATGAGGAATGTGGAAAGTCATGAGTTACATGGTGTAACCCTAAGACACACACTATATAAGAAGCCTCATAGTTCAAGAAATTCGCACTAGTAGATACACAAGTGAGGGCTGGCCGATTTTGCTATAATACAATCTTCTCTCAAGTTATCCAATTGTTGATGGTGTTGTGTGATTCCATTTAAGGTGCAACACTTGAGGCACTAAGTTCTTAAAGGTCCAAGGCTTCCAACTACAAGAAAATGTATGTTATCTAACTTGTTTTATTACCTAAGTATTATAGTTTGTATGCTAGTTAGGGTAATACATTAGATAGTTTAGTTTTCATGTATAATAGAGAAAACATAGTTCCAAGCTATTTAGGGTTGCATGTACACCTTAGGAGTGGTAGAATGCTCAAAACCCAACAATTCAAGTTTCAAAACCTATTGAAAAACCTAAATCCTATTGTCCTCCCAATGCTCATTTTTCAAAATCCGTTAACATCAAATCAGAAGATGTTAAGGGCAAAGTTAAAATGTTTCGGAACCTAAGATAAGTCTCGAGGAATACGAAGCAAATTTAAAAGGAGTGGCAAATGAGTTTGCAAAAAAGGTGGCCAAGTAACACAAAGAATCTAAACAAAGAAAAGCTCCTTTTGTTGAAATTAGTCTATGTGAGAATAAATTAAAGGTTTTCAAAATCTTTAAAGGAGAGAATAGTGTATTGCTAAAAATAACTTTTAGGGTTGATAAAAATATAATTTTTCCTGTTTTTAAGAAATCCTCACAAGGACCCAAGAAAGTATGGGTTCTTGAATGTCTCTGAATTTTGTAGGTAACGCGCAACGAACAGTACGACTCTGAATGGTACATCGATAGTGGCTGTTCGCATCAAATGATAGGAAGGAGAGAAGAGCTGATGGAATTTCAATCGATGGTGGCAGCATAAAGTTTGGAAACAACACTACAGGAGAAATTAAAGGCTATGACATGATTACGAATGGAGAATTCTCCATTCGGAAGGTAGCTTAAGTAGAAGGCCTGCAACATAATCTAATAAGCGTTTTGTAATTGGTTGTAGGTACTAGGCTGAAAGTATCATTCGATGATGAGGGTTTTGAAAAAATAGTGAAGAAAACAAAATCAATGCTTCAAAAATCCAAAAGAAAGGGTGAAATGTATCCCTTAAATGTAAACTGATCAAAGGGAAGCCTTCCATTTGCCTTCTTATGAAAGCATCTTCTGATGACAGTTGGCTATGGCACCAAAGGCTCTCGTATCTAAATTTTAAGGACATCAACAAAATTGTACTTGGAGATCTTGTTTGAGGACTCCCTCTTTTGAAGTTTGAGAAGGAACATCTGTATACAACATGCAAACTAGGAAAGCAGAGTCGAAAGAGTCACTCAACTATAATCAACACAAAAATCATTGAGCCACTAGAACTATTACATATAGATCTTTCTAGTCCATCTATCATCGATAGCATTGGAGTAATAAGTATATTCTGGTGATAGTTGATAATTTTTCAAGATTTACGTGGGCTTTCTTTCTTATATAGAAATCAGATGCAACTTTAAAGCTTTAAGCAGATTGAGCTTCAATTGCGAAAGCCCATTTGGAAAGTTCGCAGCAATAACAGTTCTGGATTCAAAAACCAAGTGTTTGAAGAATTCTTAACTGACAAAGGAGTTTCACACAACTTCTCTGCTCCTTACCCTCCTCAGCAGAATGGAGTCATTGAAAGACGAAACCGCTCTCTTTGCGAAGCTGCAAGGACTATGCTATCTTTTTCGAATCTTTCACTTTACTTCTGGGTTGATGCTATCGGAACTACTTGTTTCACTCAGAACTACTCTCTGATCAATAAAATATTCTTAATCACACCTTATGAGATTCTGAATAAAAGAAAACCTAACGTTAAGTTCTTTCATGTCTTTGGTTCCAGGTGTTTCATATTTAATTCTAAAGAGCAAAGGAACAATTTTGATGTGAAAGCATACGAATGAATCTTATTAGGGTTTCTTACTTCGAAGGCATATAGGGTTTTGAACAAGAAATCCAAAAGGATCAAGGAAACCTATTATGTCACCTTTGACGATAATTATATAAAGAAGTATCATAAAGTTGATTGTACATTAAAAGAAATCTTTCCATCAACTCCATCTCAAACGATTCCTCTAATGAACTTATATGAGGAATTCATGAATTTGTTTGAGGAGCCAAATAAATCCATTTCTTCATAATCAAAGGCTTCAAATAATAAGCAGGATGAATTAAAGAAAATCATTGATGATGCTGCCAAAGATCTCGGAACTGAGCCATGAATTCTGAAGGCTCCATAAGTTAACACTAATATTCCAAAGGCTTCTGACATTCCACCTCAACCACAACCTGCTAATGCTCTATTCGATGGGGAGCGTTCCACTTCAACCTCAAAAACTGATACACCTGTTTAGGGTGAGAACTCTGAACCAGACGTCAACACTAATGATTCCAATCCAACTATAGAATCTCATGCAAACTTCCAGGGGGAGGATCTGACTCCGAATGATGATATTGATGTACAATCAGACTTTGAGGATGTTGTTTCCAAAATCAATACAACATATGATCCGAACTATCCACCTATGACAAAGTGGACAAAAGATCATCCAAAAAGTCAAGTTATTGGAGACTCATCTTCAGACATTCTTACTAGAGCTCAACAAAAGGGAAAACAAACTGCATTATTCTCCAAAATTGAATTTTGCATGTTTAATTCATTTATTTCCAAGATAGATCCTAAAACTGTGAAGGTTTCTCTTAATCATTTAGATTGGGTGCAAGCTATGCAAGAAGAATTTAATGAATTTGAGCGTAACAAAGTTTGGCGCTTGATTCCAACTCCGAATGATGCATCTGTTGTAGGATTAAAATGGGTATTTCAGAATAAGCTTGACAAGGAAGGAAATGTAATTCTAAACAAAGCACGGTTGGTTGTGAAAGGGTATTGCCAAGAGGAAGTTATAGATTAGAAGAAACATTTGCACCGGTTGCAAGGATGGAATCTGTTCGGATTTTCCTTGCCTATGCAGCAAACAAGAATTTCGAAGGCTATGAAATGGATGTAAAATGTGCTTTTCTAAATGGAGAATTAGAGAAAGCAATCTATGTGGAACAGCCACCAAGTGTAACATCCAAAAATTTTAAGCCAAATTTTTAACTTTTCCATTCATAAAAACCAAATAGTATCACACAAATTGTTTTCAAAATATTATTCATCAAAGTGCCCCAGAAATAAAATCATAAGGATGAGGAGTGGCACGGTCACACCTTTACCTTTCCACGATCTCCTGATGTACCTAAAACAATAAACTGAATCTGTAAGCCCGAGAACTTAGTGAGATACCCCCAAAATACCAATACTACACCGATAATACCATATCAATAACAAAGAACAACAACATGCATACTTGACCTTTAGCCTGACTAGACCGCCTTGAAAGACCTACAGTCTATCTAGATCTATCTTGAGCCTTCGGTATGACTGGACCGTCATGTAGGGCCTACAGTCTATCCGGACCGCTCGTCGGGTGTGTTGGCCTTCAACACAAAGCAGGACCGCCTCAACCCAATCATCAAACAAATAATCATGTGCACATAAATGACATAAACTAGCATACACACACACACACACACACACACACACACATATATATATATATATATATATATATATATATATTGTAACACCGTAAATTTCAAAACCAATTTTTTTAAAATTTTCTTATAAACATAATTCGATTAATATTCACCAAACAACCATATTAATTATCCAATATAAGTTAATACAAAATCCCAAGATCACAATGTAAAAACTCTGAGTGTGTGTGTACGGATCAAGCCGGCGCCTTCCCGCGGTCGTCACTAGTACCTGAAACAATAACATCAAACACTGTAAGCACAAGGCTTAGTGAGTTCCCCAAAATACCACATATAACACATATTAGCCACTCGAGGCTATAACTCTGCAGGTCCGTGCACCCAAACTCTGTGAACCCTCAGGTTCTAGCTCTGATAAACATGCACTACATAAATCACATAGAAATAATGCAGTACAACACATAACATACATAGCATACAAATACTCTATCACATAACTCTGGTTACCTACTCAAGGTACAGTATAGTGAGAAGACTCACCTCGCGTATCTCGGTATCTCACGAATCCTGGAAATCCCTCGTGCTCGATCCTCCGAGCTCTAATCCTCCTATAACATTATATGTTTCTAATTAACACTTTATATCTCTAAGGTCGACTATCTATAAGAAGTCAACACAAGACAACTCTGGTCAACGGTCAACGGTCAACTCTGACCGGACTCGGCGAGTACCATGGCGACTCAGCGAGTCTAGACGTTTTCACCAACCCTCTGAAATCCTCTCACTACACGTCGAGTATCCCCCCCTTTACTCGATGAGTTTCACCTGAATGAATCGCGGGGCCACCCCGACTCAACTCGCCGAGTCTCAAGGACAACTCGGCGAGTCCAAGTTTGACTCAGTCCACTCGTCATCCCTCTCCAACTCACCCTGACTCACTGAGTCTACCCATGACTCGATTGGACCACTCGCTGAACAGGCCCAAGGCAATCTTCAAGCTACTCGCCGAGTCGGATGAACAGACTCGGCGAGTCCATGCCATGCAACCACTCCAACTCGCTTCTAAGGTCAGATCTGCTTCCAAAAACTATAGATCTGGCCTCCCTCGACTGATTCATCACGTAAAGCTCCCATCTTGGTGCTCATAACACCCCCTATAGCTCAATAATGGAGTTTTTGACCTAAGGCATGAGGATTCCAATCCAAAGCCTCCATTGATCCCCAAAAAGCTTGGGTAAAGGGACACTCTGGACCTCTAAGGGTCCAGATCTATGGTTCCAACCTCATAAGGGACCAAAAGGACACCAAATCTTGCCATAAAAGGGTTCAACAAACCCTAAATCTAAATAAACAACAACAAACAAGAAGGTAACTCGGATTTATTACCACAAAAGTGATGCTCTGGACTCCAAACCCACAGAAGTGGCTCCTTCTTGCTTTCCCTTGGCTAGCTCTTCTCTTCCTTGCAACAATGGCACCTCCAAGGTCAATAATGGCCTCCTACTTAGCTCCAAGTGCTCACACTCGATTAGGGTTTCACTCAAGGGGCTGGTGAGCACAAATGACGACCATAGGCCCCTTAAATAAGTCTCAAACCCGAGAAATTAGGGTTTCATTACACAGCGCTGACTCGCCGAGTCCATATCCTGGACTCGTCGAGTCCAGGCGCGATCCCTTGTCCAAATCCGTGTCCCTACTCGGTGAGTCTGAGCTCCAACTCGCCGACTCCCCCTCACAAATCAACAAAATACAATTAACAAGATACCTGATAAAAGTCCGGATGTTACATATATATATATATATATATATATATATATATATATATATATATATATATATATATATATATATATATATATATATATATTAGATATGACTATCTCACAGATCATCTATCATAGCAATCACTTATAACCAGAATACCGACCAAACCAGGTCCTTAACACACTGATCCTAACGAATCATAATGCATAACATCCTGTCTATTCGGATACCAATCTAACAGATCATAACCACATACAACATACTATAATCAGAATAACAACATAAAGGGATCAGCCTTGGTTCCTTAGACCCTAGTGATGTAGTGAGGATAACTCACCTCGCAAGTAGCTCGGAATAATACTGTATACCCCTCCATATATAGCTTTAACCACCTCGCATGTACCCACAAGTGGTCCACTCAATAAGTACTCAAATTACCAAAAAGCCCTTGGAAAGCACAAGACACTCCCTGGTCAAAGTTAAGGTCACTGGTTAATGGTCAACAGTCCATGTTGCTCTATATGCTGAGTGAAACTTTACCTTCATCGAGTTCCTACTCATTCAAGAGTTACTCGACTCAACTCGATGAGTTTCTAACTGACTCGCCGAGTCAATACGCGACCCAATGCTTGGAAACCCAAACTGACTCGCTGAGTCATCTCCTAGACTGGCCGAGTCCACGCGGGACCAATTCGGACAAAAACCCATCCCATCTCACGAGTCATCTCCCAGACTTTCCGAGTCTATACGAATACTCCCATGATCAAGTGATTCTGAATTATTCCTCCGATCCAAACAGTAGATCTAGGTCCCTAGATTGCATTAGCAACGTAAAGTTGCTACCTTTACGTATTTTTTTACATCAAAATATGAATCCAAGCTTGGAATGAAGCTTTACTCATAAGTAAGGGTTCTCTCATGACAATACTGAGAACTTTATGAACTTAGGACCCAAGGGAGGTTCAGATCTGAAGTTTCAACTTTAGATCTAGTTCCCACATAATAATCCCTTCATAAATAAGCTAAAGAAGCCCTAAACTTAAATAAGAGAGATTCTAGAAGGGAAGAGATCAAGGTAATGAGGTGGTTACCTCCAAAATGTGCCCAAAATGAAGTAGACTCTGGATCCACACGGATTTCCTTGATGCTAGCCTCTTGATCTACAAATTTCCTTCACTAAATCGCTTCCAAAGCTCCAAAACACTCACAAGGCTTACACACATGAAAATTAGGGTTATGGCTCTCAAGGGGGTGATAAAAGACAGTGGGAGGCGCTAATGGTCCATTATATATGGTGCAAAACCCCTAAAATTTAGGGTTTCCCCCACCAGCTCCTATTCGTCGAGTCCCCTTCCCGACTCGCCAAGTTAAATCATTAAATGACGTGTCCCATCCCGCTGCTACTCGACGAGTCATAGCATCCACTCATCTGATAAGCCTTAAAACATTAAGCCTAAATTGAATAATAATGATACCTGACAGTTGGGACGTTACACCAAGTTTTGTAATTGAGAAGTATCCGTGTATGGTTTAAAACAAGCACCACGTGCATGGTATGGAACCCTTACTCGTTTCTTAAAGCAATATAAGTTTAAACAAGGTTCGGTAGACCCAACCTTCTTTCGCAAGAAAGATGGTGACAATCTAATGATTTTTCAAATTTATGTTGATGATATCATTTTCGGATCCACTAATCCTAGATGAACAAATGAATTCCGAAAACTGATGGAAACTAAATTTGAGATGAGCTTAATGGGTAGTATTAACTTTTTCCTTGGTTTAAACATTAGACAGAGTTTTGTGGGTATTTTCATCAACCAAGAAGACTACACGAAGACTTTGCTTGCCAAATTTAGCATGGTGGGTGATTCGAAGGTCAAGGTTCCAATGGCGTTCGGAACGAAACTCACTCCATCCTTGGACAAGCCTGCAACTGATATAACTCCTTATGGACAAATGATTGGTTCTTTAATGTACCTAACAACTAGTCGTCAAAATATTATGTTTTATGTTTTGTATTGTGCCAGGTTTCAAGCAAATCCATGTGAACCCCATATGACAGTTGTGAAGAACATCTTCCGATACTTAAAAAGAACAACATCTCTCGGAATCTGGTCCACTTCCAACTCAGGATTCTTTGTGCAAGCATTCTCTGATGCAGATCTTGGTGGATGTCTTCTCGATTGTAAAAGCACTTCTGGTGGATGTCAGCTTCTAGATGGCAAACTTGTAAGTTGGTAATCCAAGAAGCAGATGTGTGTATCCCTGTTTATTGTAGAAGCTGAATACATCGCAACTGCATCATGCACTTCTCAAATCATTTGGATTCAGAATCAGCTAAGGGACTATGGGATAAACATGAAGAAGATCCTTATATATTGTGATTATTAAAGCGCTATTCGTATCTGCCATAACCCAGTGCAACATTCAAAGATGAAGCATATAGCACCGAGGTACCATTTTATAAAGGATCACGTAGATGATGGAAATATTGAAGCACACTTTGTTAAATCCTCTGATCAACATGCTGATATCTTCACCAAGGCGCTACCAGAATCGACGTTTAATCACATTTTACACGGGCTAGGAATGATAGAAGTAGACTCCGTTTCGAAACCAACATCGTAATCATAAAACATTGTTCACCTTCTAAATAGTACAGTCTTGGAACGTCTTAGAATTTACTATTCACATTCCGAATAAATATGAGCCCTCGGAAAGCTTCGGAATCTACTATTCATCTGGTAATTTGGAACTTCTTGTATCATTTGTATATTAAGTGTCTTCTGACTGGTTCCAAACTTCAGAATGATTCAGAAGATATTGTTCTTTAGTGTTTATGAATATTTACTTCTATTTTTATTTCTTTTTCAGAAAATCAAAAATACAAAAATATTTTCTTTATTTATGTTTTATTTCTTTTTTAGAAAATCAAAAATATAAAAATATTTTCTTTATTTTTGTTTTTATTTCTTTTTCAGAAAATCAAATTTACAAAAATATTTTCTTTATTTATGTTTTATCTTTTTTAGAAAATTAAAAATACCAAAAATATTTTACTATTGAGAAGCTTTTAGGTACATATTCATCATGATTTCAAATCAGAATGATGAGGCAGGTAAAACATTTCGAATCTTTGCACTAGTTAAGTGTCCCTAGAAGCATGTTGCTTCTTGTTGACCCAAGTCTCCGAGACTCTATGTTTGAAGCCTTAATGAAACTTTCATTCCGATGGTTTCTTCCCAATCAGGCTAACTAATCACATAAGTCATTGAGCTACCTTACTCTTCTCACATTGAGTTAAGAGTTTACTGCTTAGTCCTTCGTTTATAGTAGAGGTACACCTTCTTTGGAACCATCTTACAATTTCTCCATCACATTCGCTTTCACAATTGTAACCCTTAAGACTCTCAACAATTACCACTGAGGTTTATGGTTACACAACATCTGCATTTATGATCTTCAAATCGTTATCACCACGATTTAAGTGAATCCCAAAATCCGAAACACATTTCTGCATTGACGGTGAACAATTAATATGTTCTAGATAATTTCACCAATGAATTGAAGATTAAAAACTACATGATTTGTACATTTCATATCTTGAAATCTCAATTTTTTATTTTTGAGTGATCTTTATCAAGAGTTATCGACCTAAGACTTTTCTTCCCAAAGGATCCTGTTTTTATTTTTCTTGAGATTTCACTAAATATCCATTCAATTACAAGATATTCCACGCTTACTTGTTTTAATGCAATTTATTATGTTATAAATATAGACCGATCAAACCTCCCCAACTTTATTTCAAACTCGTCCCGAGATTGGCCTAAAATAATCAGCGTAGGCTTACTCCCTAATCCTAAGAAACACTCAATGGAATCATGAATTCCGTACATCTTATTATAATATTTTCAATAGCACAATATATTTATTTTGAGGATTATCAATTGCTTATCCAGACTTTTAAAATCAAAATACATGTTATGCTTATTTTACTTTGTTTTTTGAAACCCTTCACTTTTTAAACCCTTTCCAATTATCAACCTCATGAGTAATCAATTGAACTCATTGTCAAAGTCCCCTTTTCAAGGTTCACTAACATAGTTAGCGCGGTCGGTAACACTTAATGGACCAACCCATACACTCCTGCTGTCTAGGGGTCACATATTGTTTCACACAATGTCTTCAACTTGAACTTTTCTTCATATTTATCTTGATTTTGCATTCTTCAAGTTCTTTGATGGCTTCATCAGAGTTGATCATTTTTGTATTTGACTTGAGCTTGATTATATATACTTTGAAGTTCTTCAATATCTTTTGATGGTTTTTGATTGTGTGAAAACAATAATAGTCCCCTCCCAACCCCAAAGGCGCAGGAGTAAGTAAGACCAAGTACTTAGAGCGTGATGACACATATTGTTCGGTTGGGTCCTCAATTGAAAGATTGCAGGCTTGAGCCAAAAACCTTCATTTTTCAAACACTTGGGTATTTCACATAACAATTTTTAAATAAATATAAATATTTTTAAACCGGATGAGCAACCCATAAAATCAATATTAAATATATATTATGACTCTATGTACGAAACTCCTATCATTTTCCATTTTGATGAGTTACATTCAAGATATAGAGAATCTACTAACTCATCACATATTTCATGGTGACCAACTTCAGGATAAGATAATTAAAGATAGAGTTTAAGATAGCAATACATTCATCATAAGTTAAATATCCACAAAAAAAATCATCAAGGTAAAAAAAATATGGAGGACGACACACCTGATGGTACTGATGGTAGAGGCGATTTTGATTTCCAAAATAACTTCACTAGTTGGAGATATTTGCATAATGTTTCGTTATGCCCGAATAAACATTTAATAATTATGATTTTTTTTTTTTTAAAAAATCACTTTTTATTCAATCCTCCATCTTTTTCTTGTGTACACCCCTTCCTAACTTTAAGTCTTGCATCATCCTCGATGTATCAAAAGATAAATTCCTAAAATAATAAAAGAAACCAACTACAAGTACACAAATCAAATCAAATAAAAATAAACCACACTAACTAGCCCTCAATTTCGTCGGGGTCCACGATTGCACTTGGCACGTGCAACAAGCCTTTTAAACCCCTAGGTTACCCCTAGTGGACGAGTGAAGTCTCGTGAGGGTTTGCAGTGAACTTACCCACAAAGTTCCAAAATTGCCAAGTTTAATGTCATTAGCGGGATAGGTTACCTCGACCGATGTCTATGGAGGATCATATGTTAGTTGACTTCCTTGAAAGCCAACGATGAGGTTGCACACCTTACTTTGAGGAACCAGATCATGTGGCAAGCCTTTTTTGGCCTTGTGCAAATCAACTATTTTGCGTTTAATCCTTCCATGATGATCCTTAAACCTTGTTTTGAAGAGCCATGCATCTTTCCATATAGTAAACTTCTTTAATCGATGCTTGATATCATGTAACACTTTCATTTTTTATTTGTGGGCATGTGTTGCATCATGTTTTTCGTTCCACAAATTTCTTTCCATGTGTTGAATCCCACTATTATCTAATGATTTCGACCAGTTACATGAGAAAATTTTCTCCAAATCGAGGGTGGTGTCGGAGAGCATATTTGCGGTATGCTCATAGGCATAATCATGAATAGTATTGATTACACACAAATCACCACTGATTGGAGAATCATTAGTAGGTCCAAACACAAGACATCTCACCTTATGGTTTCCAAATAGCATATCAATTGCACCTTCTTGACAACCAATCTGAGCATAGATGGTTGCCAATAAGGGACGGTCAATGATTAAATTTGTTTGTTTGTATTTTGAATTTATTTTAGAATCTGTTAGAACAAAAAGTTGTGTTTCAGGTTTTTTCAAAATTATTGGGTAGGGGATGTTATTAGCCTCCACAAACCCCTCCCCAACTTTGGAGTCTTCCAACTCATGAAAATCTTCATTATACTTATCCAATTCAATTTCAACTTCTTTGATTTCAGTAATACTCCCAGTCTCCTGATTATTTAAAGATACATAATCCTCCACAACAAGCTCTAGTTCGGGTGGTGTAAGTTTATGCACTTTGTTATCAAATAATTTATCACTACATGGAAAAGTTACCTCATTCACCAGCGTAGTGTTTGAAACATTGTCTGAAGGTTGTTGATTTAGTTGCTCAACTATATGTTCTAATTGTTTTTCAGTAACTGAAATTGACTTGGAGTTTTCATATTCTTTGTTGAAGGTTTCACTCAATATGTCCAACATTTAATCCAACCTTTTGCTAAATGAAGATTCATCTGATTCATGATCGTCCAGAAAACAAGGTGATTCATGGTGTTTGCTTTGAGTTGAATTGTCAGTCCACCAACAATCATCATGATATGGATCATCACATGTATCATCATTATATGACTCATAGTAGAGATCATTATAACATTGATGTTGGGTTGATTTTTATCACTCCCACCACATATCTTGATTCAATTCTTGTATTCACCACTATGCCTACAAAAAAATAACAGTAAACGAGTGAAGATTCTAAAATAAAAATAAAACAAAAAAATATAAAGACTACTTTAACACAACAATTCAAGCGCACAATCTCCCCGGCAACGGCGCCAAATTTTGATCGAGGTTGTTGTCTCAATCAAAAATAACCTCAAAACCACTAGATAGCTAGGGTAAGTAAGGGTCGAATCCATGAGGAGTTTTTGGTCAAACTTTGTGCTATAGTAGTCAATGAAAAAGAACTAATACTTGAAGTTGTCATGAAAAATATTTAAACTAAGATTTAAATAAAAAAACTAGAATTTTTATATTGCAAACAATTACCAATGAGAAAAACAAGGTTACTTCAGGTTCAGTGTTGGATGATTAAGACTCACGTGTTTATCTTCCCTTAAATTCCAGTTTAATTACCTAGACATAATTAAGGTCAATTAACATGCAATAAATAACTTTGGGCACACAATATGTTATTCCTACTAATTGTCTTACTCCCTATGTCTAAATGGATTAGGAACAATGAGTGACTTGACAATATTGTGTTTTATGATTATCAATTACAATGTTTAGCATTTAAAATCACAAGTTTGGAATAGTATATGCTGATTCAACCCATCGTCTTAGTTCCTAAACTATATGAATTCGACACGATTAGTGAGTTGACAATAAACTATCTTAATTGTAAAATTAAACGCATGAATAACACCCAACTTCAATTATCATTAATAGAAATCATAAATTTAAGAGCATATAATAACCAAAGTTGATTGGAATAGAAGTAATAATCAAAACACGTTCATCAAATCATCCTAAACATTCCCGGAAGTAACCTAGGTGGTTTAGCCTTCCACAGAATTCACAATACACAAAACTTGAATAAAAACAATGTAATTCATAATAAAATTCATAAACCAACTTGAAATCATAAAACTAATAAAATCTAATGATCAATCAATCATTGAACGATGAAATCTTGGAGAAGAAGTAACCAAATCGGAAGTTTGATGAAGATCCATCGGTTGAACGACTTTAATTGTTGAATGATGATGAACTTGGTGATTTCTAGCCTCGGATTCAGAAATTGATGATCAAAAACGTGTTTGGAGAAGGTTTGAACGTGTTTGGAACACTCCATAACTGGGCAAAATCACCGAGGAGAAGTCCCATTTCGATTAGGGTTAAATCTCCTTTAAATAGGTGCTGAAAAACTTATTTTCGGAGCTGTTTTCCGCATCGATGTCATAGTGGGCGTCTTAGACGTCATATAGGATGTCTGGGTGTCCTTTGGGACGTTTTACATGCCATCTGTAGTCCTTGATTTGCACTTTAAAATGGCCTAAAACGGGTAGGCGTCCTACGAGGCGTCTTAGACGCGTTCTAGGACGTCCCTCATCTTTGTTGCCCCGTTTTGATGATGAAAACGGTAGAATTAGTAAAAACGCAAGACATGAAAGTTTTAGGAAATTTTGTCTAGTATTTAGAACTTCTTCATTAATGTAAATTGGAGCTCTAGATATTGAGATATGATCAAAACATTGAAGAGTGGTCAAATTTCTCAGCACCATTTTTCTTAATTCTTTTAGCAATTCGTCTCCCATGCTTGTTAGCTTCATGTTGCTCATTTTTCTTGCAGTTTACACCCAATTTTAGTCGTATATAATGACCTACATATAAAGTTCAACAACTCATCAAAGTAGTGCCACTCTTGGGCAATCACACAACAATTCAACATATTTAGTACAATTTATTATGTTATAAATATAGACCGATCAATACACCGGTCAAACAAGTACTTCGTTCGGATTTTCGAACTTATGTTGAGTTTCAAAATTCGATTGGAGCTTCAGCCACTCATATAAGCCTACGAAAAGAAGCCTTTCACCATTTCTTCATAAATAGATTATCATAATTTAACGGGAAACCAAAAAAGAACTTTCGAATCTCTCTTGATTCCGAAGGAAGAGATCGTTGCTCGGGATCCAACTGCTTTTGTGTCAATTTTTAATTGATATCACAAAATCCGACGTATATAAAATTGTTTTATCTCTTTGTTCTTTGGTACATTCTTGCACAAAAATCTTTATGATTTATCAAAGTCTGGTTCTAATTTTTGTTGATTATTGTTATCCAGAATTCTATTTGTGGATGATTGGCTGATTGTTCTGAAATTTCAAAGCTAAAAAGGCGGTAATTAGAGATAAGGATTCAAAATTAGGCGTGTTATTTTCAGTTTCTTGACATCATGTCTGTCAGTTACATGTCGTCTGATGCATCATGACCTGTTACACTTTCACAGACTACTTTTCAGGAATAATGGACTGTCAATCGCCGATTTTCTCTCACCTATGGTGACGTATAAAAAGAGTTTCGTCGATTGATTTTCTTTAACCGCTATCAAAGAATTCAAAATCTTTCAAGGAAAAAAACCCTCTTTTTCTCTACATTGTTCATCTTCATCTTCAAAGTTCTTCCATGTCCGCCTCATCTGAAACCACTTCTTTTTCTAGTCAAACCGCTTCTACTGTCATGTTGAACATCAATCTGTCTTTGGATCTTGATTCGCCGCGTTACTCTGACTCCCTCAAGCTGATGATTGAATGCTTGCGTTACTCTCCACTGGCTCAAGCCTAACAATGGTTGAATCTGTACCTTTGGTTCATCTGTCCAAGGCGTACTCATCTGCAAACTACAGTTAGAGTGAAGGCTTGATTACCTTTGAGGTCGATTCAAACAAAACCTCCATCTCCAAAGCCCGGTTCTGCAGGATGCTAGGGTTTCCTTCTACAAAAGTTCTTGTCGATCTTGAATCAATCTCTTCATCTACAATCATCAATATGTTCTATGAAATAAAGTATATTGGGGATATCTCACTGCTATCGAAATTCAAGAAGCCCAATCTTCCTCCTATGTGGAATGGACTCTTTACTCTCTTGTTCAAAAGCTTCTCAGAGAGAGTTACTGGGTCTGACAGCGCCAACAAGTTTTTCTGCACACTTATCTACGGTCTCTATATTGGTGTTAACCTAGATCATGGTTCAATTCTTTGGGCACAACTTCTTCAAAGCACACTCTCGACCTCCAGGCATTCAGAGATTTCTTGTGCTCGCTTTTGGTCTATCATCATGCAGCGTGCCATCGTTCGCCTCCAGATTTAATTAAATGATGACAATGTACTAACTGATATTCCCATCATGCATACTTCTAACTTTATGGTGTCTGAACTAACCAATTTTAGTTTCATTGGGTCTTTTCAAGAAGCCATGTTGATGAATGTTACTGTTGATAATTTTGTTGTGAATGAATACCGAAAGAAGCCTCCATTTGATGTTCGTCCTATGCCATAAAATCTACGAAAGGCTATTGATGAGGCAAACAAAACAAAATGTGGAGCAAACCGAAAGGGTAAGGCAGGTCCTTCCGACCCTATCATCACTCCGAAGAAGAAAGTTAATAAAGTTGCTCGGAAACCGAGGTCACTATCTCCCGTACAGGAGGATTCGGGATTATAAACGCAAACTGAGAATCGGGAGGGTGAACTTGTTCAGAAAGAAGTTGAAAATACTGTTGCGACCTCGAAACATCCCACTTCTACTCCCATTCTGAATGTATCTTCTCCACCCACTACTTCCATTCTATTTTCTTATTCTTTCTAGATACACACCCCACCTCCATCTCCGAAACACTACTTCATCTCTACTCACCACTTTTGTTCCAATAACCATTGCCCCACTACCAAGGATATATGTGGGCATTTCTCAACCTCAAATTTCTATTCCTCTTTCCACTCCCTTCTATACCGACTCAACAGCAACAACAACTACCTTTCTTAATACTCTAATGTCTACTGTCAACGTATCTGATATGGGGGCATATGATTTCGGAGTTACTGTCGGTCCAAGCACTTCAACAGCTTCTCCTCTTCATGAAGAAGATCATGATATCATGTTTGGGGATGATCAGGAAAATATACATGATTTCGTTTTAAGTCCCTTCACATTCCATCAAGCAAGCGATGATGACGAAGCCTCAATGACAAAATGGCAGTTTAAAGCTTCAAACGAAAAGTTGGATAAGATTTTGGAGTCTACCAATTCTTCCACCAATTATGAGTACATGTTACAGTCTCATTAGGCCACAGTGGAAATTCTAACCAAAGAGAATGCAAAGGTGCTTGCTGCCTCAACCAAGACTATTGAAGCATCTGCAAAAATTATTGCTGATACAACCGAAAAAGTCGAAAAACTACATGCAAAAGTCAAACAGTTATGGCTGATTTCCGAAGCTCCGCTGATAAGAATACCGAAGTGGCAAACAAATTCATTACGAGTCTTAGAACCACTCTTAAGATAGAAAAAGAAGCACTTTCCAAGATTCGTTCTGCCATCAAGGTTGACAATGTTGAGATGAATGCTTCCATCGTGTCCAAGATTAAGCAGCTTTAGAACGATCTTGTTGCTGAAAATGCGATCATGGAAAAACTGGCTCAGAAAACTGAAAAAGTCAAGGTTTTATCTGTTAAACTGAATTACGAAACCACACATCTGGATCACTTGTAGTCCAAGAAGGCAGTGTATTGAATATGTATTAAAATTTCAGTACCTGCAATGCCTTATTGAAACTCGTGACTCAATGCTTATGATTTCAATCCGACAACACCTCTCTACGAAACTCAAGCTTGTTTTCACACTACTAAATCGGCTAGAGGGTGTTTCGGGAAGCATTGCTATTCTGAAACAAGGGGGGATAATATAGACAAACAAGAAACCCACAAAAAAGAAGCCCAACCTAAGCAGAAGACTGAGTAACATCCAATACATAACCCGAAGGTTGACTAGAAGGGTAATGAAACTTATGGGTCAAAAGGTTAAGAAAAGATTATTGATGATGTTGATGAGGAGGAAGAATTATCTGAAGGTGAAAAGCTTGTCAGAAAGTAGAGGAATAAATAGCTTGATAATATTTTGTGCGTTCATAAAGAATTAGAAGCTTAAGAAAGGGAAGCTATGGCTTCGAAAGTCACTATGAAAACACAAGAATCCCTTTTTCCTCCTTAAACCATGGAAAGGATTCTGAATGAGGCTGTCGACAATCCCAACTGACACTGATTAGAACCTATGGTATCTTTTGAACTAATTAATTCGGCTGATTCTCAGTTTCATTTTCTAGTCACTTCGAGAGCATTCCTATTCAGATGCTTTGAGCAAATTGAGAAAGCACCACTTTTAGATTATGACGTCAATCATAAGCTCTTCTCTTTTCCTATCTCAAGCATGGGAAGCCACAACTGCAAATCTAGAGCTTACAAAATATGGTTGTTGTAAAGGTTTGTGCACCTTCATTGCTTGATGCTTAATCAATGTCAAGTTAAAGGATACAGGGGATCAAGTCGTACCGAATTTGATTTCATTATTGCTGATCTTCCATGTATGAATATTAATAACTGGATTTGTATGAACTGATTGTTGCTCACTTGAAAAGAATGCGTATTTGCTATATTCAAGAAGTAGCAAAAATGGATATAGAGATAGCTTCTGTTTTGAAGAAAAAGCCGATTGTGAATCCTGAATCAGAACTAAAGGACTTCCGAAAGCTGAAGCTGGGAAAGATCAATAAAGAAAATTGGAACGTGGTTAATCAATGAAAGGAAGGTGGAAATGTTCAAAAGAGCATGTTTTTCTTACTCGACAAGCATCTATATTCAACCACTGCTCTGAACAACATTATAGGGATGGTCAAAGCTACGAAGTCTAACACCTCTGCTGATCTGAAATGCTTTACTGACATGATCAAGTGGTATCTTGTGATCAGAAATACCCTTCTGAATCTGATGACACGACTATTCATGGTTGAGAAGTAACAACAACGAAGAATCTCCTTTCTTTATTTGACAAAAAGGGGGAGATTGTTGGGTTATTTAATGTGTTGTGTCAAATCGTTATGTACATAATTAGTATTATCGGATTGGGTCTGTCCATCCGTATTTATAGTTTGCTAGAGTTAGACTATTTAATGTGTATGCATGTATCGTTCTAGGGTTAACAATTGTATTTGCCCTACCTAGCTTTTATAGAAAAGTTCATGTTGAACTCTTTTAAAGGTATTGAATATAATCATTCGACACTGTTTGATCTTCATTGTTTTTGTTATTGATTCACGTCTTTTATAGAATCTATGAATCTACGTTTTTTTATTGTTTTAACAATAAGTCTTAATATTGTTCCACAAAATATTATAAGAATTCTTACTACATACATACATAATTATTACACCATAAGTTTAGAAAATAAGTATCATACACCTTTTTAAACATATTGATACCGTTGGATCAAATGTCTTTTGGTAATTTATCTGCCTTTTAGTGGGATAATTATAAAAAAAACATAAAATAACTGGGCATCCAGTACAAAAATAATTATAAAATCTAAAGAATTGATGAACCGGTTTTGGTTCCAACATAATAAAAACTAGCGATTTCGGTTCTATTACGGATAATTATAGCGGGATTTCGGTTCTGTTACGGATAATTATAGCGGGTAGCCATCTGTAGTCACCTATTTATGGAGGATGAGGTTGACATTGATGATTGGTGAGAATGATGATAGTGTTGGTGATGATTAGCGAAGGATGTTGTGGATGGTTGAGATTGATGACAAATGTGATGTTGATCGGTGGAGGTGGGTGGGTGGTGTCATTAATATTTTATATTTTATAATAATAAATAATTAAACAGAAGAAAAAAATTGTAATAATTAAAAAAGTAACGGTGTTTGTTTTAGGAAGATCGAAGTTAGACCAATTTGCCCTAACTAGCTTTTATAGAAAAGTTCATGTTGAACTCTTTTAAAGCTATTGAATATAATCATTCGACACTGTTTGATCTTCATTGTTTTTGTTATTAATTCACGTCTTTTATAGAATCTATGAATCTACGTTTTTTTTTATTGTTTTAACAATAAGTCTTAATATTGTTCCACAAAATATTATAAGAATTCTTAATACATACATACATAATTATTACACCATAAGTTTTAAAGCTATTGAATATAATCATTCGACACTGTTTGATCTTCATTGTTTTTGTTATTGATTCACGTCTTTTATAGAATCTATGAATCTACGTTTTTTTTATTGTTTTAACAATAAGTCTTAATATTGTTCCACAAAATATTATAAGAATTCTTACTACATACATACATAATTATTACACCATAAGTTTAGAAAATAAGTATCATACACCTTTTTACACATATTGATACCGTTGGATCAAATGTCTTTTGGTAATTTATCTGCCTTTTAGTGGGATAATTATAAAAAAACATAAAATAATTGGGTATCCAGTACAAAAATAATTATAAAATCTAAAGAATTGATGAACCGGTTTTGGTTCCAACATAATAAAAACTAGTGATTTCGGTTCTGTTATGGATAATTATAGCGGGATTTTGGTTCTGTTACGGATAATTATAGCGGGTAGCCATCTGTAGTCACCTATTTATGGAGGATGAGGTTGACATTGATGATTGGTGAGAATGATGATAGTGTTGGTGATGATTAGCGAAGGATGTGGTGGATGGTTGAGATTGATGACAAATGTGATGTTGATCGGTGGAGGTGGGTGGGTGGTGTCATTAATATTTTATATTTTATAATAATAAATAATTAAACATAAGAAAAAAATTGTAATAATTAAAAAAGTAACGGTGTTTGTTTTAGGAAGATCGAAGTTAGACCAATTTGCCCTACCTAGCTTTTATCGAAAACTTCATGTTGAACTCTTTTAAAGCTATTGAATATAATCATTCAACACTGTTTGATCTTCATTGTTTTTGTTATTGATTCACGTCTTTTATAGAATCTATGAATCTACGTTTTTTTTATTGTTTTAACAATAAGTCTTAATATTGTTCCACAAAATATTATAAGAATTCTTACTACATACATACATAATTATTACACCATAAGTTTTAAAGCTATTGAATATAATCATTCGACACTGTTTGATCTTCATTGTTTTTGTTATTGATTCACGTCTTTTATAGAATCTATGAATCTACGTTTTTTTATTGTTTTAACAATAAGTCTTAATATTGTTCCACAAAATATTATAAGAATTCTTACTACATACATACATAATTATTACACCATAAGTTTAGAAAATAAGTATCATACACCTTTTTACACATATTGATACCGTTGGATCAAATGTCTTTTGGTAATTTATCTGCTTTTAGTGGGATAATTATAAAAAAAACATAAAATAATTGGGTATCCAGTACAAAAATAATTATAAAATCTAAAGAATTGATGAACCGGTTTTGGTTCCAACATAATAAAAACTAGCGATTTCGGTTCTGTTACGGATAATTACAGCGGGATTTCGGTTCTGTTACGGATAATTATAGCGGGTAGCCATCTGTAGTCACCTATTTATGGAGGATGAGGTTGACATTGATGATTGGTGAGAATGATGATAGTGTTGGTGATGATTAGCGAAGGATGTTGTGGATGGTTGAGATTGATGACAAATGTGATGTTGATCGGTGGAGGTGGGTGGGTGGTGTCATTAATATTTTATATTTTATAATAATAAATAATTAAACAGAAGAAAAAAATTGTAATAATTAAAAAAGTAACGGTGTTTGTTTTAGGAAGATCGAAGTTAGACCAATTTGCCCTACCTAGCTTTTATAGAAAAGTTCATGTTGAATTCTTTTAAAGCTATTGAATATAATCATTCAACACTGTTTGATCTTCATTGTTTTTGTTATTGATTCACGTCTTTTATAGAATCTATGAATCTACGTTTTTTTTATTGTTTTAACAATAAGTCTTAATATTGTTCCACAAAATATTATAAGAATTCTTACTACATACATACATAATTATTACACCATAAGTTTTAAAGCTATTGAATATAATCATTCGACACTGTTTGATCTTCATTGTTTTTGTTATTGATTCACGTCTTTTATAGAATCTATGAATCTACGTTTTTTTTATTGTTTTAACAATAAGTTTTAATATTGTTCCACAAAATATTATAAGAATTCTTACTACATACATACATAATTATTACACCATAAGTTTAGAAAATAAGTATCATACACCTTTTTACACATATTGATACCGTTGGATCAAATGTCTTTTGGTAATTTATCTGCTTTTAGTGGGATAATTATAAAAAAAACATAAAATAATTGGGTATCCAGTACAAAAATAATTATAAAATCTAAAGAATTGATGAACCGGTTTTGGTTCCAACATAATAAAAACTAGCGATTTCGGTTCTGTTACGGATAATTATAGCGGGATTTCGGTTCTGTTACGGATAATTATAGCGGGTAGCCATCTGTAGTCACCTATTTATGGAGGATGAGGTTGACATTGATGATTGGTGAGAATGATGATAGTGTTGGTGATGATTAGCGAAGGATGTGGTGGATGGTTGAGATTGATGACAAATGTGATGTTGATCGGTGGAGGTGGGTGGGTGGTGTTATTAATATTTTATATTTTATAATAATAAATAATTAAACAGAAGAAAAAAATTGTAATAATTAAAAAAGTAACGGTGTTTGTTTTAGGAAGATCGAAGTTAGACCAATTTGCCCTACCTAGCTTTTATCGAAAACTTCATGTTGAACTCTTTTAAAGCTATTGAATATAATCATTCAACACTGTTTGATCTTCATTGTTTTTGTTATTGATTCACGTCTTTTATAGAATCTATGAATCTACGTTTTTTTTATTGTTTTAACAATAAGTCTTAATATTGTTCCACAAAATATTATAAGAATTCTTACTACATACATACATAATTATTACACCATAAGTTTAGAAAATAAGTATCATACACCTTTTTACACATATTGATACCGTTGGATCAAATGTCTTTTGGTAATTTATCTGCTTTTAGTGGGATAATTATAAAAAAAAACATAAAATAATTGGGTATCCAGTACAAAAATAATTATAAAATCTAAAGAATTGATGAACCGGTTTTGGTTCCAACATAATAAAAACTAACGATTTCGGTTCTGTTACGGATAATTATAGCGAGATTTCGGTTCTGTTACGGATAATTATAGCGGGTAGCCATCTGTAGTCACCTATTTATGGAGGATGAGGTTGACATTGATGATTGGTGAGAATGATGATAGTGTTGGTGATGATTAGCGAAGGATGTGGTGGATGGTTGAGATTGATGACAAATATGATGTTGATCGGTGGGGTGGGTGGGTGGTGTCATTAATATTTTATATTTTATAATAATAAATAATTAAACAGAAGAAAAAAATTGTAATAATTAAAAAAGTAACGGTGTTTGTTTTAGGAAGATCGAAGTTAGACCAATTTGCCCTACCTAGCTTTTATAGAAAAGTTCATGTTGAACTCTTTTAAAGCTATTGAATATAATCATTCGACACTGTTTGATCTTCATTGTTTTTGTTATTGATTCACGTCTTTTATAGAATCTATGAATCTACGTTTTTTTTTATTGTTTTAACAATAAGTCTTAATATTGTTCCACAAAATATTATAAGAATTCTTACTACATACATACATAATTATTACACCATAAGTTTTGAAAATAAGTATCATACACCTTTTTACACATATTGATACCGTTGGATCAAATGTCTTTTGGTAATTTATCTGTCTTTTAGTGGGATAATTATGAAAAAAAACATAAAATAATTGGGTATCCAGTACAAAAATAATTATAAAATCTAAAGAATTGATGAACCGGTTTTGGTTCCAACATAATAAAAACTAGTGATTTCGGTTCTGTTACGGATAATTATAGCGGATAGCCATCTGTACTCACCTATTCATGGAGGATGAGGTTGACATTGATGATTGGTGAGAATGATGATAGTGTTGGTGATGATTAGCGAAGGATGTGGTGGATGGTTGAGATTGATGACAAATGTGATGTTGATCGGTGGAGGTGGGTGGGTGGTATCATTAATATTTTATATTTTATAATAATAAATAGTTAAACAAAGAAAAAAATTGTAATAATTAAAAAAGTAACAGTGTTTATTTTAGAAAGATCGAAGTTAGACCAATTTTAACAAAAGGAATCACTTATATCAATTTTCTTAAAGTTGGACCAAATATGAAGATTGAAGGAAACCAAAGTAAAAAAAAAAAAAAAAGTAATTTACTCTATATATATATATATATATATATATATATATTAAAAGTTAAAGTTGGTGATGGTATTTTTAGGTTATCCTGATGCACAACAGTATGTTGTCGTTTGCAGAGTTGCAGAATCTTTAACGAGTTCTCCCAATTAACCCTTGGCACATCATTAATAATCCCCATCTCTTCACAACTGTCTTCTCTCTTTTATAAGTTTCTTGGTTGTAGAGCCCTCTTAAAACAACTTTCCATTTTTATCGTTCCCCATATAAACTCCTCAAACTGTCGCCGTCAGATCTCCATCTCTTACCCAATCCTAACCGTGCACTTCTCTGCTCTTTACTCTCACTCTAACTTTCTCTCTCTAGCCCCCCATTCGTGGATCTCGTCACTCCTAAATTCTGTAATTGTTTACATCTCTTTTTTTATCTCTAATAAGGAATCCTTCCTAAAGAAATCTTTTCAACCTGGTTTTTCCTAATCGGATTATATCCATCTTTGAACCTTCTTGATTTGAAGTCGGTTTTTGTTTCTTTCTTGATTTCAACTCGAGGTTTTGTTTTCTCATACGAATCTTTCCTAAATCCTTCTTTTCAGTTCCACTTCTCGTAATCTAGTCACGAATCTCAAAAAACTTTCTTGATTTGAAGTTGGATTTTTGTATCTTTCTGGGTTTTGGTTTGTTTCCCTCATTTCTTCTCCAAGAATCCCCCCGACTCACTGTTTTCAACTTGGTTTCTGGGAATCCAATCATAAGCTTGTAATTTTCTTGATTCCAACTAGGGTACTTCTCGTTTTGTTACTTGAATTGGATTATGGAGGATCGGAACTACATCAACCAGTCGTCCCAGCGAGTTCACGGCATGTCTGACATCGTTTTCGAGTGCGTGTTATCGTACATACACGACACACGTGACCGGCAGTCCATATCTTTGGTCTGCCGGAGGTTATGGCAACTCGAAGCTCATACACGAAAACACGTAACAATAGCGCTGTGTTACACGGCAACTCCTAAACAGCTCTCACGGAGGTTCCCGTTTCTAGAGTCCTTGACAATAAAAGGGAAGCCACGCGCCGCCATGTATAACTTGATTCCGGAGGACTGGGGTGGGTTTGCAACGCCGTGGGTGGAGGAGATTGCGAAATCTTTCAGTTGCATAAAAACTGTGCACTTCAGAAGGATGATTGTAAAGGATGAAGATCTTGAACTGTTAGCCCGTGAGCGTGGGTCTGTTCTTCAGGTTCTTAAGCTTGATAAATGTTCTGGATTTTCTACTGATGGGCTTCGCCATATTTGTCGCTCTTGCAGGTATTTTGTCGTCTTATGGCTTCTATATATACCGTGTTTAACTGTTAAAATCTCACCAGAGATTGGATTCATTGAGAGTTTAATCTTCACATTTTTATATAAAAACCTTTTTCTCTAAATTTATTTCTGGATTACTCTGTTGTGTTTTTCTTTTTTGGGAAATTGTTATACTCTCCTTTTATTCTTTGCTCTGTTTCAATAATTTGTGAGTGCAAGTTATTAGTAGCGAAATTTACAAATGATCGATCTTTTTTTATCTTTTTTTCCTTTTAATTTAATTTTAGAAGATGAGTGAATCTTTGGCAGATCTTTTATTTGACATCTGTAGAAGCTATATCTGTTAAAACCCAACGATTCATATTTTTTTCTTGATTTCTATGAATTAATAATTATGGGTGAAATTATTAGACCTTGATGAAATGTTAGGTCCTCAATGTGAATGCTTGAATATATCTAGAAGGTTATGACATTTTCTTGAAATGCACTCAAAGCTATAATTAATCAACAAAAATGGCATTTTTCTACATAATTATGGTGGGGTTTTGATTTTCTGTAGATTACATTATTTGGTGCAATGTTTCCTTCTTTTATTCTTTTTCAGAATTATTTGATGCCATTAGTAGCAATTAACAGTGTTGTTTTTTAGCTTGAATTACGTCTTGTCGTCGAGCTTCTTTTCTACATCCATCATTCAAGATTCATGATTACATTTGACTATTTTGTTTCACATTCTTAGCTTTTGAAAACGTTTAGCACGGGGTATTATTTAAATTTCTTGAAACTGGTAGAATTTATATTGATGTCAGAAAATTCATCAGTTTGACTTCAAATGTCAACGGATCATACTCGTCTAATAACATATCAAACGCATTAATACTTGCTTCTTGTATGTGTCATACATAACAAACTGTAAAACCCTTTTTGTTATTCTAAAATATGATTCTAGGAATTATATGCAATTGGACAAGTTAAACTTATAGTTTTATGCAATTGCAGGAACCTTAGAGTCTTGTTTTTAGAAGAGAGCCAAATATTAGAAAAGGATGGAGAGTGGCTACATGAGCTTGCTATGAGCAACACAGGGGTACTCGAAACATTGAACTTTTACATGACAGATCTTAGCCAAGTTAGTGTTAAAGATCTGGAGCTAATAGCCAAGAAATGTTTGTGTCTACTATCTGTGAAGATAGGCGACTGTGAAATCTTGGAGCTTGCTGGATTCTTCAACCATGCTAATTCACTTGAAGAATTTGGCGGGGGTTGTTTCAATGAGCAAACCGAAGTGTATAATCATGTGATGTATCCCCGAAGAGTGACCCACTTAGGTGTGAACTACATGAGTACAAGTGAAACTATCCTTGTGTTACCTTTTGCTTTTCGCCTCAAAAAACTGGATCTTCTCTATGCCCTTCTTGACACCGAAGACCACTGTCGCTTGCTCCAACGGTGCACCAGTTTGGAAATACTTGAGGTACAAACAAAGCTTGATTTTTGGTGTTTAAAAGATGTAAAAAGATAAAAATAAATATATAGTCATCCAACGTACACATTATTGTTTCAGTAACTTGGAATGAACTAATTCTGAATTCAAATATATGAAAAAACAGACAAGAAACGTGATTGGAGACCGAGGAATGGAAGTTCTTGCGCGATACTGCAAGAAGCTAAAACGGCTTCGAGTGGAGCGAGGAGCAGATGAACAAGAAATGGAAGATGAAGAAGGTGTCGTTTCTCAAAGGGGATTGACGGCAGTAGCACAAGGGTGTCTAGACTTAGAATATATCGCAGTATACGTATCCGATATCACAAACGCAGCTCTAGAAACCATGGGCATGAACTTGAAAAAACTCAGAGATTTCCGTATGGTGTTGCTGGAACGAGAAGAAGTCATCACAGATTTGCCACTCGATAATGGAGTCCGATCTTTACTCAGTGGGTGCCAACAGCTTAGAAGATTTGCTCTGTATCTCCGACCAGGAGGGCTAACGGACGTGGGTTTGGCTTATATTGGTCAAAACAGCCAAAATATAAGATGGATGTTGCTAGGGTATCTAGGGGAATCTGATACTGGGATTTTAGGGTTCTCGAGAGGATGCCCTAGCCTGCAAAAGCTTGAAGTGAGAGGGTGTTGTTTTAGTGAACGTGCACTTGCGATGGCTGTTTTACAGTTGAGGTCTTTAAGATACTTATGGGTACAAGGGTATCGGGGATCTCCGACTGGATGTGATCTGTTGGCAATGGCGCGACCTTTTTGGAATATTGAGATAATTCCTCCAAGAAAGGTTATTGGTGGAGATGGTAAAGAGAAAGAACATCATGCACATATACTTGCTTATTACTCGCTTGCTGGACCAAGAACAGATTTTCCGCCTTCTGTCATTCCACTTGACTCCATTGCTAGATATGAATAAACACATGTACATAGGGTTCAGAATTTCAGTGAGGTAAAAGTGTTTGTCTTGAACACACGTCATAAATGGTCATCCATAGGCTGATATAATTGGTTCTACTTTGTTTTTTTTTTTTTTTTTTTTTTTTTTCTTTTGTTTCTTGTATCATGCTTTCTGTATCGTTACTGTTCATAATGGTTTCCTTTGGGTTGTCGTTACTTTTGGAATGGTAGGCATGTGATGATAGTTTTGTTATCTTAGAAAGATGTACAATTGATGAGCTATTGCCGGGATTAATATTGAGTTTTGAAGGACACAAGATATGTTTTGTTGATGTCGTTTGTCTTGTGATTAGCACTAAGATTCTATTTGGAAAATGAAGACCAAAAAAATTGAAAGACAATGGAATTTTAGAGAATAAAACTAAGATTCTTCATGAGAATCTATACGCTAAAGACTTGGAACAGTTTTCATATGAATAACCCTGTGGATGCTTTTGGCAAAACGTCAATTACTCTAGCAAATATTAGAATAACATATATGCTAAAGTCTAAAGACTTGAACAGTTTTCATATGAATAGATGAAATTGCCCAATGGGTTCGGTGATTTGGTCGTATTCTTATGTTACTGAATCTTGATTATTGCATCAAGATTTGCTTTTTATTTAAGCAACTGCTTTCCAATCTTGTTGACATGAAACTCTTCAGAAGCAAGAGTTGAGTGTGCTTCAAGGAATGAAAGTGGGGGATCTTTGTGACGGATGAGCATGGAAACATTTTCAAACTTTGGGTTTAAACCATTGAGTAGGTATGAAATGGGTGTCTTTTCAGGAACAGGTGCATCAATGTTTGCTAGGAGATCAGAAATAACTTTGATTTTCTGGCAGTATTCGGTTATAGAACGATTGCCTTGGACTAGAGTGCGCAACTCATTGTCCGGTTCAATTGCTCTGGAGTGTTTATTGTCTCTAAAAAGGGTTTCAATGGCTTCCCAGATAGAGTTGGCTGTTGATTTTGGTTTGAGAATCATGGTGAGTAATGACTGTGTCATTGTGCCATAGAGCCATGATTTGACAAGATTGTCAAGGTTGTCCCAATCGGTGTCTGCTGCGTCTTTGGGTTTGTGTGTGCTGTCAAGAAAACCATGGACACCATAGGCACGACAATGAGTGAGAAAGAGCTCCCGCCACGCATCGTAATTTAATTCATTTAGATCAAGAATAAGAGGAACATAAGACTTGATATTGATGCAGGTGAAAGGCTTATCTTTATCAGCCATGTCTGATAGAGAAGAAGAACATAATAGAGAAGAAGGAGAAGATTGACATGATTGAGAAGGAGAAGGTAGGGCCGGCTGGTGTATGGGTACCAAGGTTAAAGAGTCTCTGATACCATATTAGGAATGATTTTGCCTTTCTCGCCAATTTCATTAATCAATTGAATACTATATACATAAAGTAATGGGCTTATACGTACACACAAAAAGGCTAATCTAATGGGCTAAATACAAGATACATAATATACATTAATAGTTATCATCTTGTCTATTAGATATGGATTTTTTGTGGCAAAATTATGGACAACAAAGAGCTTATCAGCCTGGTCTTCTAAGGAATGGTGGGTTAGCATCCATAGACGGGACAAGGATACCTACGTGCTACGTCCTTATATGCCCCGGGCTATCCCCCCGTCTCTGTATTTGACTATGTCTTAGAGTCTTGGACCGACCCATGTAAACGTAAAGATAAGAGAAAGAGATTGGATATATTCAAACGTATCATTGTTTTCATCAGATCCATATATATAGGATTTGGAGTTTATCTCTTATATGTAATTTGTACGTGTGTGTGTGTGTGTGTGTATATATATATATATATATATATATAGAAATTAAATATCCTCCAACATTTTCTTTCTACAAATCTTCTGACTAAATTAAATAATAACATGAGTCACATTTAGTGCTCATTTAGTGATATATAAATATACTAAAATAGCACATGTCATCATTTATAGGAGAATTTGTAAGAATAAAAATAGGAGGATATTTAATTTCTCATATATATATATATATATATATATATATATATATATATATATATATATATATATATATATATATATATATATATATATATATATATATATATATATATATACACAATACAAAACCTATGAGGGTATTCACGACAATTAACCTTTTTGACTTGGTATTAGAGCCACTCCTAGGGCTCCGTCCTTTCTCTATCTTCTTTCGGCTTCTGATCCTCTATCTCAAAATCGCCATCACCATCTCTACCATTATCTATTCTAAAATTGCCACTGGTACTGTAAGCTTACTCGAACCAATTTCCTGTTATGGAAGGCCCAAGTCATACCCATACTACGAGGTGTCCTTCTCTATGGATACCTCGATGGCACTACACCAAAACCCAGTTCCAAATAACTTCTAGAATTGGCGCAAAAGTCAAAGAAATAGACAATCCCTTGTACAACACATGGTTCATTCAAGATCAAGCACTCATTGGGGCTCTTCTGTCCTCCATGGCAAAAGATGTGATTGCTCAACTCACAAGATGTACAAACTCGTCTGACGAGTTATGGACTTCCCTTAACACAATGTTCTTTGCTTAACATCGTGGAAACTCCATCCAAATACGCACTCAACTTTTGACTACTAAGAAAGGAGATATGACTGCATCAAAATACTATCAAAAAATGACTAGTCTTGCTGCTACTATGGCTAATATAGGCCACACCATGATTGATGAAGAAGTCATTGGATACATCTTAGCAGGTTTGGGACCATGCCATGACGATTTCTTCACTGCCATCACTATGCTAAGTAACCAGCAAGCTTTAACCCTTCCTAACTTCTACTCATATTTAATTGTTCATGAAGCATAAGGCAAAACCATGAACGTGACAAAAGTATCATCCTCTGCCAACAATGTGACGCGCCAAGAGAAAAACTCTTCACGGTGGAATTATAACAACAATGGTCCCTACAACCATTAACATGGAAACACAAAAAGGTGGAGGAAGCAATCGCGGCCGTAGACGAGGCCGTGACAGGGGTAATGAAGGTCCACGATGTCAGGTATGCAACATCCCTGCTCATACAACATTAATCTTTTGGAACAAGTTCAATCATGCCTATCAGGCTGAGGAGTATCGTGGGGGCAACAGTACTACCAGTAGTTATTTCAATGATCCAAGTTGGTACCTTAACATTGGAGCAACGAATCATCTCACAAACGATCTTGATCGTCTCATGGCGTAGGAACCATATCAGGGCAAAGATCAGGTTCAAGTGGCCAATGGAACAGGTTTGCAAATTACTCATACTGATCATTGTAAAATTCCTAGCTTAGGCAAACCTTTCTTTCTTAAAAACATTTTGTGTGTTCCTAAAATCAATAAACATCTCTTTTCAAGTTATAAACTTGTCTTTGATAATGATGTTTTCATTGAAATTCACCCAAATGCTTTTTTTTTGTTAAGGGCAAGGCCACGAAGAAAACCCTCCTCTTCGGTAAAAGCAACGGAGGTATTTACCTGGTGCTGATCAGTCACTATTCATTTCAAACTCCTCATCAGGTGTCCTCAAGTGTTCGAGTGTCTCAATCCCAATGGCATCAGCGTCTGGTCCATCCAATTTATGAAGTAGTCAATATCATTTTAAAGTTAAATAAATTAGGATGTTCTTTTAATAATAAATTTTCAGTGTGATGCTTGTCAACGTTCTAAAAGTCATCAGTTACCTTACAAAAACTTAGTTCATGTTATTTCATATCCACTTGAGCTTGTTCACACGGATGCTTGGGGACCTACTAAAGTGTGACATCCCCATTTTCACGGTCAGAAAAGACCGATTTGTTTATGATTTGTTTTATAAATCAGAGTATTCGTTTAAAGAAAACGGTTGCGGAATTTGTTCCCAAAACAAAATATGATAAGAATTTATCAAAGCATTTCTTTAAAGAAATGTATTTTCATTAAATAACAAAATCTCGGGATGTCATGTTCCAATACAGACCAAAAGCATAAACAATATAAAATAGACCTTACAACAGTTATTTATAACTACTTATCTATAATCCAAAACTTCTCGTCAAGTCCACCAACTTATACTCTTGTGCCATTACCTGTAATGCAAAGAAAACTAAGTGGGTCAAGCTTGGGAGCCTGGTGAGCATATAGGGTTTTCAACCCACAATAATATAATTATTATATTTAATCATCAAACAATCAACCTAATTACCTACCCTTATTATCTTCCTTACTCTTAAGGGTCTATCCTAAGAATCATCTATATGTTCACTCCGTATTAGGTACTAAGACAATAGCTGCCCGGATTCTTTATTAGGCACTAAGACAATACCTGCGAGGATTCTTTATTTGACACTAAGACAATAACTGCCAGGGTTCTTTACTTGGCACTAAGACAATAGTTTCCAAGGTTCTTTATTTGGCACTAAGACAATAGATGCCAGAATTCTTTATTTGGCACTAAGACAATAGTTGCCAGGGTTCTTTATTTGGCACTAAGACAATAGCTGCCAGGGTTCGTTCATCAGGTACTAAATCCATAACTACCAGTGTAGGTACTAGGTCCATAGCTATCATCGTCTATCTAACAATACTAAATCCATAGCTACCAACGTTCATCTATACGGTACTAAATCCATAACTACCAAGGTTCACCTTTCGTCTCGTCCTTCATCACACACCAACTATTTCGACTACCCATGTTCTACCCAACATATTTGTAGATATAAAATACATATATAGTTTAAATCATTTCAAAATATGTATAAAACATTCATTTGACAACCATCTCAAGTAAACAAACAACGTATAAACACATAACACGTATTTCATAGCAAATACTTCATATCTATGCGGTAGAAGAAAGTAACTACACACTCACACATATAAACAACAATATATATACACATAGCATTTATTTTATAAAATACTTCATATCTATGTGTAAGATGAAAGTGACTATACACTCACACAAAACATATACTTAATACATTCAAACAATACTTGTATTAAAATTGTGTTATGAAAGAGACTATACACTCACACATATAAACAACAATATATATATATACACATAACACGTATTTTATAATATACTTCATATCTATGTGTAAGATGAAAGTGACTATACACTCACTTGATCAGAAGATGATCGAACAGCATTACGACTTGTAAAAGTAGTATTCTTCGGTAGATCTCGAAGATCTTCACAAAAAATTGCTTCTTGCAGGCAGAGCTTCGGCTCGGGAATTTCACTTCTCGGGATCTTCGGGCTTCGGGACTCGCTTCGGGTCTCGGGATGATACTGAGGCTTCAGTGGGTTAAAATAGGGCTTAGAGAGAGTATCGGGAGTGGGAGAGTAAGAGATGAGCAACCAAAATCGGTTGACCCTTGATTTCTATTTATAGGGTGAATTTTCTAGGTTCACCTCGTGAGTTTCTAATATTCACATCGTTAGTATCTAATATTCACCTTGTGAGCTCGATACGGCATTGCATTCGTCATGGCTGCTTGCCCTGAAATACGTCCATCATCTGTTCACCTCGTGAACTACATATGCTCACCTCATGAGTTATGATAGTTTTGGGATTTCGCACCTCGAACTTCAGAAATTCATAACTTTCGCATACAAACTCTGTTTTCGACGTTATTTATATCCACGCGTAGGTAAAAACAAGATATACAATTTTCATTTAGACTTCGTCGGCTAATTTTGACTTTAATTTTAATATATTATTAATACATTATTTTTAGTAGGCCGGGACAGGAAAACTCCGTTCAAAATTCATAACTCCTTCATCTGAACTCCATTTTCATCTGTCTTTTTGTCGTTATGCTACTATTAACGAGATCTTTGATTCTCGTTTAGGTTGTGTCGGCTAAAAACCGCTCGATCTAATATTCGGATTTCGGGCTGCATACTGCTAATGCTGAAACTTCGAAAAATCATAACTTCCTCATACGAAGTCAGATTTAGACGTTCTTTTTATGCACGATCTTGGTCTAACATATTCTACGACTTTCATTTAGATCGCTAAGGCCAAATATTGCTCTAACGTAAATTCACTATTTACATCGCGCTGTGTCGTGCCGGTTCTGTCGCGAAACTTCGACATGTCATAACTTCTTCGTTATAACTCGGATTTTGGCGTTCTTTATATGTACGGAATCCTTGTAACATATACTACAACTTAGTTAAGATTATTCATTCTAAATAATATTCTATCAAAAAGTCATTTTTAACGCTTAACGTCTCTAAATTGACTAGCCCGGATCTACGGACGTTACATAAAGTGTCTAGTGGTGGTTTTAAATATTATGTTAGTTTTTCGGATGATTAGAGCCATTATTCTTGGATTTATTTCATTAAACACAAGTCTGATGTTGTAACACCCGTAGATTAGGTCTAGTCAATTTAGAGACGATAAACGTCAAAAATGAATTTTTGATGAAAGATTATTTAGAATGAATAGTCTTAACTAAGTTATAGTATATGTTACAAGTATTTTGTACATATAAAGAACGCTGAAATCTGAGTTATAACGAAGAAGTTATGACCTGTCGAAGTTTCGCGACAGAACCGACACGACGTTGAATGACGTAAAAAGTGAATTTATGTTAGAGTGATATTTAGACTTAGCAATTTAAACGAAACTCTTAGAGATCGTTAAACCATGAGCGTGCATAAAAAGAACGTCCAAATCTGACTTCGTATGAGAAAGTTATGATTTTTCTAAGTTTCGACTTAGCGATATGCATCTCGAATACTCAATTTGAGACCGAACGGTTTTTAGTCGAAACAATCTAAACGAGAATCGAAGATCTTGTTTATAGTAGTGTAATGGTAAAAAGTCAGACGAAAACGGACATCGGATGAAGAAGTTATCAATTTATAACGGAGTTTTCCTATCCCGACCTACTAAAATAATATAATAAAATAAATTCAAAATTAACTGACGGAGTCTAAACGAAAGTTGTAGAGCGTAGTCTCACCTACGCATGGATATAAAGAACTTCAAAAACGGAGTTCGTATGAGGAAGATATAAATTTTTGAAGTTTATTAAATAATTAAAATATTAAATTTAATTTTAAAATCCGATATTATCTGAAGGAGGGGGAGTCAGCGGCCTTATCCAAACTACGCCCAGCGTAAATTTAATTACGCCCAACGTAATTCAAAGAATCAGCCCTTATATAAAGGGTGTGAGGGCAGCCGAGTTCCTTGCTCAATTCCTCTCCTCTCTCTCCCGTTTTACCTCGTTTTTCGTGCAAGAAATATCCCGAAGCATCGGTATCATTCCCGAGACCCGAAGCAAGTCCCGAAGCCCGAAGATCCCGAGAAAAATAGTTTTCAAGCTGAAGCTCTGCCCGCGTGAAGCCCGGTTTTGGAGGAAACATCCCGGTTTCGTCGCAAAAGATTATTTTAAGAGCTGTAGTGTTGTCCGATCATCTTCTGATCAAGTGAGTTTGTGGTTACTTATATCTAACACATAAATATTAAGTATTTGTTATGAAATACGTGCTATGTGTTTATTTGAGATGAGTATGGAATGGATGTTTTATATAGTTTTTAAATGAGTTAAACTGTATATGTATTTTATATTTACAAATATGTTGGGTAGAACATGGGTAGATGAGATAGTTGGTGTGTGATAAAAGGATGAGTTGGATAATGAGATAAGAGGTGATATAGATCTTGAGATGAGGGTGACAAGTGGAAAATGAGTGAAACCTTTACCCAAACGATGACCCCCATCATTCAGCAGAGTAGGGATGACAACCACAGACTATGCTAGACAGTCAGTGGAACACTAGCATGCTCACAACTTGTAGGTGTTTGTGAACGATGTGTTCACCGTTGTACTCTAAAAACCCATTGACATGTATTGCAAGAGGGATCTTGAGAATGATTGTAACACCGTAAATTTCAAAACATATTTTTCAAATTTTATAAAACATAATTCACTTAATATTCATAAAACAACCATATTTGAACATTCAATCCAAGTAATACAAAAATCCCAAGATCTCAAAATCATAAATCCCGTACGTGTGTACTGATCAAGCGGGCGCCTTCCCACGGTGAATACACGTCTTCCAATAAGACATTCCAAGTCTACTCTCTTAAGTATGTTTATAGATCCATATTGGGTTGGATGTGTGGATTATCGTAAGTCTACAAGTGGCTTTGTAATATTTCTTGGTCCAAATATAATATCTTGGAGTTCTCGCAAGCAACCCATGGTATCTCGTATAATTACAAAAGTTGAATACAAGGATCTTTCAAATGGGACAACAAATATATGGTTTCAATCTCTGCTTAAGGGACTAGGCGTTCATCAACCAAAACATCCCGTTATATGGTGTGATAACTTGGGTGCAACTTATTTAATAGCCAATCATGTTTTTCACACACGTACAAAACACATAGAGGTGGATTTCCATTTCTTGAGGGAAAAAGTAGCTATGGGTGCTCTTGATGTTCGATTTATATCATCTAGAGATCAACTAGTTAATGGACTCACAAAGTCGGTAACTAAGAGCATGTTAAAAAGTCTGAGACATAATCTAAACCTTGTTACGGTTAAGATTGAGGGCGAATGTAGACGTATAGATAAGAGATAAATATAGGATATATTTAAATGTATCATTATTATCATCAAATCCATGTATATATGATATGGAGTTTATCTCTTATATGTAATTTGTACGTATATATATTGAATAAAAAACCCATGAGAGTATTCACGACAATTAACCTTTTTGACTACCCAATGGTCTACAATGGCAACAACAATTGCCAAGCCTTCTTGGCATGCGTTCGTCTCATGCATTTTCTACCATTACTCCTATAACAACGACTGATATTAAAGTGACTATGCATAATCTTGGAATTAACCCTTGGATGGGAATTGGTACATGGATACAAGGGCTACCTCCCACATGACATCCACATTAGGTACTTTATTGCCTTATTATAATTCAATCACCCATCATAACTTCATCGTTGGTAACGACCGATCAATTCTTATTCACGGTTTTCGTCACACTCATTTACCATCTCCTTTTCCTTGGTTGTCTTTAAACAATGTCCTTCACGCACCTAGATTTATTAAAAACCTTGTGTCAATTAAAAAGTTCACTTCTAATTATTTTGTAACTATGGAAATTGATGCATTTGGGTTTTTTTTTGTGAATGATCTCAAGACGGAGGTATGTCTCATGAAATGTGAAATTCGTGACACTTTTTTATCCCATGACATCCGCTAAGCCTCCAATCAAGTTATCTTCCAAATATGTTCGTGATTTCTTCTTCTTTATGAAACAACCGTTTAGGTTATCCGAGGGAAACTGTGTTTGAGTCCCTTAGGAATAAACGTTTATTTCATGTAACAATCTTTTTACTTCAAATGTTTTTCATTCTTGCTCTCTTATCAAACATATACGTTTGTTTGTTGCTACTTTTACTTCGAATACATTTATGTTGTTTTATAACGTTCATTGTGATCTTTGGACATCCCTAATTACGAATTTATTTGAACAAAATATTATTTACTTGTGTTGGAAGATTCTACAAATCTTCCATGGATATTCCCATTAACGCACAAATCTCAAGTATGTTATGTGTTTATTAAGTTTCAAGCATTTATACATACTCAATTTTAATGAGACATTTAAAACTATACAATGTGACAATGGTAGAGAATTTGATAATGGTCTTTTTCGGATGTTCTATCACAAAATAGGATATCTTTTTGGTTCTCATGCCCTCACACTTCATCTTATAATGGTATGGTAGAGCTTAAGATACATTCCATTAATAATATGGTTCATACCTTACTTGCTCACACATCTTTACCTCCATTATTTTGGCATCATGCCCTCAATATGACACCATCCCTTCTCCATATTCTACCATCAAAGCTACTTTGTAACAGCCATTCTCCTAGTATGTTTTTGGGTTATTTAAGGTGGATTAATTAAGTTTTAGGATTTTCTACAAGTCATTTAACCCCTCGGGTAGTACTAAAATCGGAGCCTCGTATAACCTTCGTCGCAGGGTCTCAAAAGCTAACTGTTGATCCGTTCCCCATCGAAATGTCACATTCTTCTTGGTCAAGTGGGTCAAGGATACAACAATCTTGGAGAAATCATGGATGAATCTCCGATAGTAGCCCGCAAGACCCAAGAAGCTACGGATCTCGGAAGCATTCTTTGGTGCTTTCCACTGCATTACAGCCTCAACCTTGGCTGGATCAACCGAAATACCCTCCTACTTGATGATGTACTCCAAAAACTGTACCTCTCGCAGCCAAAAATCACACTTGGAGAACTTGGCATACAACCTCTCTGCCCTCAAAGCCTCCAATACTTCCTTTAGGTGCTGCTCGTGCTGCTCCTTGATCTTAGAATAGACCAAGATATCATCAATAAAAAATGATCACTAAATGATCCAACATCGGTCTGCACACTCTGTTCATGAGACCCATGAATGTTGCGGTGGCATTGCTGATCCCAAATGGCATCACCACAAACTCATAGTGCCCATACCGAGTCCTGAAGACTGTCTTCGATATATCCTCATCCCGAATCCTCATCTGATAGTATCCTCACCGAAGATCAATCTTGGAAACCCAAGACACACCCTGCAATTGGTCGGACAAATCATCACTCCTCGGTAATGGATAATGGTTCTTCCCTATTAATTTGTTCAAATTTCGATACTCAATGCACATCCTGTGTGATCCATCCTTCTTTTTCACGAATAGGATCGGAGCTCCTCATGGGGAACTGCTCGGATGAATGAACCCTCGGTCTAGAATGTAGATAACTCCTACATATTAGGTGGAGCTAGTCGGTACGGTGCCTTTGCTATTGGAGCGGCACCTGGCACTAAATCAATGCGAAACTCCACCTGCCTCTTCGGAGGCACCCCTGGTAACTCCTCAGGAAAGACGTCTCAGAATTCTTGCGCAACTAGCATACTGCCCACATCTGTCGTGGTCTCAACCCTCGTATCTGTGATAAAAGCCAAAAATCCCAAACAACGTTGATGAAGTAATCTCCGAGCCCTTGTGGCTGAACAAAAGGTCGGTCCCTACGAGGCCCTCACTCCATGAATAACCAATTCTCCCCCACTTAGGGTTCGAAACCTCACCAGCTGGTGCTCACAACCGATCATGGACTCATTGGCCCCCCAACCAGTCCATCCCAACAATAACCTTTAGTCCTCGTAAAGGTATTAGGACTAGATCAACACGAAACCTCTTCCTAAGAACATTCAGAACACAATCCCTATACACCCTCGCAACACTCACAATACGGTCATCTGCAATCTCTACCTCGAGCGGGAAATCCAAATTTCCCTATGAATCCCGAAACTTCTTGATAAGAGCAAGGGACATGAATGATCGGGTAGCTCCTGAATCAAACAAAACATGATCCGACATACCATAGACCAAAAAGGTCCCTATAAATAAGCACAATACAAACATAAGCAATTCAAATAAACATAGAGTGGGATAAAGAAATACATACCAACTACAACGTCTGGCATTACCCGAGCCTCCTCGGTAGTCAACTGAAATGCGTGGCTCGTCACTGATGGAGGATCCGCCTTGGCAGAGCAGCCGTCCGTGATCCTTAGTGTGGCAGGCACCGACACCGCCACTGTTCCTCCCCCTCCCTTCAACTTGGGATAATTGACTCGCTTATGGCCGGTCTGGTTGCAGTGGAAACAAATCAAGCCCTTCTTGGGGCAATCCCTGCTCAAGTGACCCTGCTGGCCACACACATAACATGATGAGCTCATTATCCGACAGGCCCCGCTGTGCGGTTTACCGCACTTAGGACACCGGACACGGCTCTGCTGGCCCCTACTGGACGAATCCGATGTCTTACGCTTTTTAGCCTGACCTGCCGCTACATGTTCCTACTCCGGCTTTTGCTTGTTGTGGAAGTCCAGCTACATCTCCCATTCACAGGCCTTCTCTACCATCTCATTCAGGGTTTTGCACCCTGTGAAACTCACAAACTCCCGGATATCATCCCTCAGCATGGAATGATACCTTGTCCTCCTCATGTCCTCATCGGTGGCATACTGAGGAATCAACAATGCTCATTCCAGAAACTTGGTGGTAATCTCCTCCAGAATCTCGGTGGTTTGCTGTAGATTGTGAAATTCCCTCACTAGTCATTGTACCTCGATCGGTGGTGCAAACTCCAGATCAAATCGCCAAACAAACTTGGCCCAAGTCATCTCAGCCACACCGGTTGCTCCCACCTGACTAGTCACCTCTTCCCACTAGTATTGGGCTCTATCTCTCAGCATACATGAAGTGAAACCCACCTTTATCACATCAGGGAAAGAACTCACGAGCTGGGCATTCTCGATATCCACCACCCAACGTCGGCTAACAATCGGATCCCTGGCCCTGAAGAACTTTGACGCCCCACATGCCTTGAACTCTCGGAATGATGGAGTTGGACTTGTCCTGCAACAATCTCGGCTCTGAATGCCCTGAGCCACTCCTCCATGATCTCTATCACACACTCCTTGACCGTACCAAAGATAATCGGGGTAGCAACAAGGATACCCCTCGTGACCTTAGCTGCGATGAGCTCACACAATCTATCGTCAATGGGCTCAGTAGTGTTGCCTAACCCAGACCCAAATCCTGACCCCGATCTTGATCCTCCTTCTCCAAATCGTGTGACCACCATACTGAACTGCAATATCACAAAATATAATGATCGGGATAGCAATAGAGGGGACCCTCCTACACCGGTCCTCCTTAGAGTTTCCAGGTCTATCATTAGTTCGGGTACAGGTCATGTGCTTTCAATAGTACGGGGTCGATACTACCTTCCACACCTACTTGTACCTTTCCCAAGGCTATATCTAATAACTCTAATTTGTCTCAAAACAAACTGTATCTCATAGGCTACTGAATAGCTCAAATCCCAGGATATCCTAAGATTTTCTCTACCCATATCAATCATAACAGGTTTCCTTATGCATGCAAATTATACACATAAAAGGATCAAATAGACTTTCGAATAATAGACTCTACCCTAAGACCACAACCAAACAAGGAACAGGAAATAAGGGCAAATCAATCATTCTGAGGTTATATGACCCTAACCGTATACAATTTAGAAGGAATACACGTAGCAGGATTCATACAATTATCATGACTCACATATCAGTATACATGGCTAACATATTGGGGAAACACTTACTTGGCTCAGCTGATCACACGCGTTGCACTCTCCTATTTTCCATACTTTAAAAGTTCTAAATTTTATTTATTATTTTGAAAACAACTTTACCATTTCCTCAGTTTGAGTCCTGACACACCCGAGGGTGTGCTCGAATCCCTCAAACCAAGGCTCTGATACCAACTTGTAACGACCCAATTTTCAAAAGAAAATTTTCATTTTTGATTAGCCAAAATACATTTCCATAAACCACTAAATCCAAGTACAATTGTTTTCAAAGCTCATATCCATTACAATTTTATTTTAAAACATTAGAGTGTCCCATAAAATTTCTGAGAGAGTGCACGTCGTGCCATCAAGCCTTACCCTTGCCCTTGGGCTCAGAAGTACCTGAAACAAATCCACAAACTGTAATTTAATCCTCAATGAGTTCCCCAGAGCATACCGCATATAGAATCCACATAACACATATCATATTATCCATAAAAGCTACACATATCGCATAAGCCATGCATACAACAAATAAGGATGTCGTGGGCTCCTCCCAAGGTCTTACTAGGATGCCATGGGCTCCCCCACATGGTCTTATACCTAAGTGCCATGGGCTCCTCCCATGTTCTTTAACTGGAAAGCCATAGGCTCCCCCCATGGTCTTTACTTGAAAAGCCATGGGCTCCCCTACATGGTCTTACATTCAAGTGCAATGGGCTCCCCCATGGTCTTCCCTGCAAGTAACACATACAAATAGCAAAGCCTTAAGATAACTAACTATTGGAACACGTATCTCTACAATCAACAAGTATGCCACATATCACACACAAAATGGGCCGGCCTTGGTGCCTTCGATCCATTGGTATGGTGAGGAGACTCACCTCTCACGAATGTTGTGCTGACAAGATAAGATCCAAAAAGTCCCAACGCATAGCACCAACTCAACTTCCCATAAGCGTCATTAGATTAACTCATCATAATCCCATATTTATCCTCAAAGTCAACGCCGGTCAACCCTGGTCAAAGTCAAGGTCAACTGTCCATGTTGACCCAAACTCGTCAAGCGCATCTAGTGACTCGTCGAGTTCCTATGGAGTCCAGGGAACCTGAACAAACCCTAGCTAACTCGCCGAGTTGTTTCATTAACTCGACGAGTTCACTTGTTATCTTGAAGACGAGAAACCCATCTGACTCGTCGATTCACTAAGGCAACTCGTCGAGCCCCCCTCCCTATCTGCTTATTATGATGATTCACCGAATACAGGGACTCCAGGGCTTAGATCTAAAACCCTAAGGTGTACAAAGGGATAAAGTTTCCAACTTTACCCTCCATAACCACTCCAAGTGCTCTAAGGTCCTTATCCAAGGTTGGAAAGCTCAAAAGTCTTGCCATGCATTCCCAAAACTTTAGGGATCTGGAATCCCTCCTTTCCAGAGGAGTTTCTAATCCTCAAAACATTCCAAAGATGAAGGCTTTATGGACATGCATGTCTTTAGGTCAAAATAACCAAAAAGGGGAAATATGCTCTAAAAACCCTTGCATGGCATCCTTGCTTGATCAAATGCTAAATCTATCCCACCTTGGGACTATTTTGCCCTGAAGATCCATAAAGTTGCAAATTTTTTGAATCCCATGCATGCAATCATTAGGAATGATGGGAAATGAAGAGTAAACTCAAGATCTATCCATATTCTAAGGTAAAAATCAAATCTTGAAGGCTTACCACAATCCACAAGATGGTCAAGCTCAAGAGTGAGGGCTTGGTTTGCTGGATCTTCTTCTTCTTCTCACTATATCCTTCTTTCCAAGCTCCACAAGTCACTCTAACTCACAAAATGAAAGAGGATGGGGATTAAGGTTTAGCGCATATGTTCTTAGGGTTTGGAGGCTGATGGAAGGTCAGCCTCAAGGTTCTTAAGGAGATTATATAAGCTGCAAACCCTAAAATTAGGGTTTTTCTTTTACAGTACCTACTCATCGAGTTGGCCTTCCAACTCTTCGAGTAGGGCCTAGATCCCACGTCCTCAAAATGTTCTCTACTCGTCGAGTCCCAACATCAAATCCTACAACTTAGAAGATTAAATAATATTTGGAACAAGTGTTACACAATGTTATATCATATATGTAAATTTGAACTCACAAAATATACAATTTCACCATATACAAGCAACTCTTACCCCAACCTGTCAATCCTCACAATGACACTATCCATACTCTTGAACCTTAAAATTTACCTCTTTACTTAATCCATACTCTCGATCTAATCCATGGTCTCAGATCAATAATTGTACCCATTCCATACTCTCAGACTGGGGACATATTGTCTATGTCTAAATCCATACTCCCGGATTACGGACAAATAACTATATCCTATCTATACTCTCGGACTAAGGACAATTTTCTATGTCTAAATCCATACTTCCGGATTAATGACAAATAACTATGTCCTCTCCATACTTTCGGACTAAGGACAAATGACCATGTCTAATCCATGCTCCCGGATCAATGACATATTTTAAAGTTCTATTCTTCGTGTATATCTCACTCGTACTAATAAGAAGACACTACCCAATATGCCTCATAATTAATTTAGGTTTACTCTTTATCCTAAATCATCATATATTATTAGGTATGTTCTTTAACACGTATTTCAGGCAACATCAAATAATTCGGATGTAAACATATATTTAATACTTCAATCAATACTTGTATTAAAATCATGTTCATGAAAGATACTATGCACTCACATGTTAAAGTGATGATTCCAAACTCGGGCAACACTTCGCTTCTAATGATTGTATTTTCCTTTGATGAAACCTAGAATTATTATCGTTGAGTTTTAGTCTAATCTTTATTGTGACTAATTATTAGTCCAGATTCATGTGTAACTCAAAGTCTTCTTTCATGATCTATCAAGTAAGGAACAACCAGGTAGGATCATATCAGAGGTAGGGTCCGTTTGATATACGCAGTATAGTGTTTGGAAATCCCACTTTAAACACCTCACTAAATCACAACCTAGACATCATCCCCGTAAGTAGATAAACCCGTATAACGAGTTTGGATCATTGATAAATCTTATTCATAGGTTCATAATAACAATATTATATTTAAACATAAGTTATATTTAAAGTAGGGTATGCGTATCTCACTTACAGCGGGTTTTGCTAAAAACCGGGATTTGCTGGAGTAGAGCTTCTGAGCCGAAAAGCTCTTTTTCTCGGAGCTGTCGGGTACTCTGGAGCTTTCTTCTAGTGCTAGGGGGTTTTCTAGGGCTTAGGGGGGGGAGGTTTAGAGAGAAGTTAGAGAGAGAAAGAGAAATGTGGAGGTGTGAAGAAATGAGGGTGGAAGGGGTTCTATTTATAGGCTGAAATATGGCTCACTTCATTGCCACATGTCACCATCTGGTGGCAAGACTTGGGGAGAAAGCAATGGCCCAGACTCAGCCACGTCACCCCCTTCGCAGCACCACCCCACCGACTTCTAAACCCCGTAACTTTTGTATACGAGCTCCATTTTCGACGTTCTTTATATGCACGCGTAGGTGGAGACATAATCTATAAGTTTTGTTTAGACTATGTCGGCTAATTCTCAACTTATTTTAAATTTAATAGTATGAGAATATTATACTGTTAAACGACCATGTAAAATTCATAACTTTTACATACATACTCCATTTTCGTCTGTATTTTATCGTTGAACTCTTATTAATGAGATCTTCAATTCTTATTTGGGTTGTGTCGGCCAAAATTTGATCGATCTAAAATTCAAATTTTGGGTTGTGCACTGATGTGCTAAATCTTAGAAAAATCATAATTTTCTCATACAAAGTCAGATTTGGACGTTCTTTTTATGCACATTCTCCGTTTACGTTACGTGATGTTGTGTTGGTTTAGCCGTAAAACTTCGATGGGTCATAACTTCTTCGTTATAACTCGGATTTCAGCGTTCTTTATATGTACAGAACCCTTGTGACATATACTATAAATTACTTAAGATTATTTAGAATAAATAATCTTCTATCAAAAAGTTATTTTTGACGTTTATTGTCTCCAAATTGACTAGCCTGAATCTACGGCCGTTACACCACGACATGGTGGCTAAGGCCCCACGACGTGGCAATTGTATGATGAATTATCGCGAAGTGTGACATCCTCATTTTCACGACTAATTTGAAATTTTTATTTATTCTTATTTAATTCATAGTATAAAACTTATTGCGGAATTTTTTCCCATAACATAATGTATTTCCGAAGCAAATTTTTTCTTTTATATATAAAAACATTGGGATGTCATCATTCGATACAAATACATAAGCATAAACATATTAAACATGCCTTACAACAATTTATTATACTATGGCCTACAGACTCCTCAAATCACTCAACATCCTTGGGCCTTCGTATAGCTACCTGTGATATAAAGAAACTGAGTGGGTCAGGCTTGGTAGCCTAGTGAGCACATAGGGTTTTTAACCCATAATAATTAAGTTCTTTAATTATATATTTTACACAAAATAATTTACCCGATTAGCCATTCTCGTTATTCTCACATATTGATCCTAAAATACTGATCTCAAGGGACCTAACTGTAACATCCAAAACCCTAAAGTATTAATTTATTCAATTATTGCTTTCTGAGGGTCCTCACAACGTGAGATCTTATGGGTCACGTCATGAGTGGTCGTTGACCCATTGACCCGTTTTTTAGAGCCTCACGACGTGAGCATGGATAAATGACCCTAACCCTAATTCTTGGGTATTTAAGGGAATGTGAGGCTAGGGTTTCCCCATCCTTGGCCTCTCTCACCCGCTGAGCCTCTGGAGACCCTAGTTTTCATATCACCTTGAGTTGTGGAGCTTTTTTGCTTGTAGAAAGAAAGGAAGAAGAAGTATCTTAGGAAGGAAGTTGCTTGGGTTGACCATCATCACCATCTTTCATCTTGTTTGGACCATTGTAAGTATCAAGACTCAAGCTTTATTTCATTTCATGGCTAGATCTAAGCTTTTGGTCCATTTTCTTATGACTTAGCTTGGTTAGAGTGGAGCAAATCCATAAAGTTAGAAACTTTATGGATTTAAATGGCCTTTTGAGTCTTATATCCTTCAGATCTTGGTATTGGTGGAGTAATAGAGTTTGCATGAGAACTTGACGCCATAATTGCACATTTTGACCCTAAATGGTGAAGGGACATGCATGGTGCATGCATGTCCATAAAGCAAGCATTTTTATGGACCATTAGAGTATCATAAAATCATTTTTTTCAATCAAACCCCAATTTAAAAACCAAGTATCAAGTACAAATATCCCAAGATTAGAGTATCATAAAGTCTCTACAACATGTCATTGAAGGATATGTACGATAACGCCTTCGCCTTGCCCCGATCATTAGAAGTACCTAAAACATAACACTTAAATTGTAACCCAAAGCTTAGTGAGTTCCCCCAAAGTACAACCACACAAACATATAACAACATGCATACTGGGTGATGTGCACATAAGTACCCACTAATTTTATAATTTATAACTTAACTAACTAAAATGCACCTAGGCAATGTACGTAGTCGATTTATAGAATAGTTTGGTAAGTCAGGTGTCGATCACAGGGAACGGTGTTACTAATTCATCTATTTAATACTAAATTAACCTAATTATTAACAAGTTAAAAGGGTTTTATCTGATTTTGCAAGATCAGACGACCTTAACTCAAATTTAATAACTAAAAACTCTATTGTTTAGTTCAAATCCACTTCTTCTCTATGGTTAGTTATCAACTATGGATTATCAAAGTTGGTTGTCTAATTTATATTATATTAGTAATTTAGGTCTAAATTTACCAATAATTAACTCATTCATGTAAAACTATGCATGGTTACACAATCAAACACATAATTAGTTATGATTGTGAAATTGCTATGTAAGACTTATTATGCAAACACAATTATTGTCATAATTTATGTTCTCTAGCACATCTAAACTTATTTACTTCAATTACTATCTAGAATTTTGGTCGATCCTAGCTCTAGCAATTCAATGTTCATCAAATCTGTAACACCCGTGTTTCTGGGCTAAAGCATTAACAACGGTGTAATAGTCTAGGTCAATCTTTGTAACTCATTTTGAAGAAATAAAGATGAATTATGTGATTATTATGTGAATTATGTGTTTTATGCTTAATTATTATAATTTAATGAACTAACAATAAAAAAAATAAACGTTGAAAATAAATTTTATATAAAGCCGATATCTATGAAGGAAGTTGTAGTGGTCGTGACAAGGATTCCAGATATATAAAGAATACCGAAATCCGAGTTATAACGAGGAAGTTATGAAACAAATATTGGTGACTTGTTAACCAAAACAATATAAACGAGAGTTGATATACTCGTAAATAAGAATCCATCAATTATAAATTTGGATAGGTCGTGAAATAACATTTATTTGATAATACTTTGAATTCGTATATTATATATACAAATTTTATTATTTTGATAAATACTTTATTCATTATAAAAAAAAGGCACAATAAATTAATTAAACATATATTATATGTCTAGTTATTAGATTTAAAATATATTTATATTAATAAAATAAACTAAAGCTTATATGATTAATATAAATAAATAAGTGTTTTGGTCTAAAGTCATTATATGCATTAAATTATCTAAGATAAATGTGAAGACTTTTATGTTTATATATATATATATATATATATATATATATATATATATATATATATATATATATATATATATATATATATATATATATATTACAAATCACTTTTGACTAAGAAGGTTATCTATTAACATTGACTTCATAACGTGACATTCAAAATGGTTTGGAACGTGGCATTCAAGATGCTATAAAATGGATATAATTTAATTAATAGAAGGACGTGGATGTCTTTGTTAAAACATACGTTGCATTAGGAATTGCCATATATGACATCAAAGTGAGATATTTTGAATATTAAGAACGATACATGAACTATAAATAGAACGCAAGGCATTCCAATTTTTGTTTACAACTTTTACTCCTTTACACCTTATACTTTCTTTTAAGCTGCAATTAATACCCCAAGCCTAGAATACCTTCCTAGCATCATAAGAAATCCCCGGAGAGCCCGACGTCTTCAAGATAAAGAGTTTTTCGAGTCGAAACTCTGCCCGCGTGAAGGCCGGTTTTTGAGGAAACCTCCCGATTTTATTGGAAACGATCGTTTTAGGGAACGAAGTACTGCCCGATTATCGTTAAATCATGTGAGTGTATAGTCACTTTCATCTTACACATAAATATGAAATCATTTATATAAATACGTGCTATGTGTATATATATTGATTGTTTATTTGAGATGATTGTTGACTGAATGTTTTATACAAGTTTTAAAATAATTTAAACTGTATATATATATATATATATATATATATATATATATATATATATATGTATATATTTTATCTACAAATATGTTTGGTATAACATGGGTAGATGAAATAGTTGGTGTGTGATCAATTGATGAGAGGCCTCGTTGTTGTTGTTGTTCAAGTCATCTAGTGGAGTATGGATGACGACCACGGACTCTTCTAGACAGTCCAGTGGAACGCTAGCAGGCTCGCAATCTGTAGGTGTTTGTGGGCTTGATGTTCACCGGTGTACTCCATCCCCCTCATGGTTGCCTTACGGACATATATGGATGAGGAATTCCCTTAGCAGTAAAGTCCATCCCGATGATAAAATCCTTAGACTAGGTTCCTTATATAAGTGTTTAGGAACGTAAAGTGAGGATAACGAGAATGGGTAATCAGGGTTATTATTGGTTTGATGAAATTAATAAATTTATTGTTTGTCGATGTAATTAATAAATTTATTAATATTTGTGGGTTGAAAACCCTATATGCTCACCAGGCTCCCAAGCCTGACCCACTCAGCTTTCTGTTTTACAGGTAGTAGACCCAAAGCATAATTTGGATGATGATAAGGGATTTTTGGATTATAGGCCAGTAGTTGTAAATAACTATTGTAAGGCTTATAATGTACTATTTATGCTTTTGATCTGTATCAAACATGACATCCTGAGTCTTTTTAATGATATACATTTCTACGGAAATGATTTGATAAATCTTTATCATATTATTATTTTGGGAACAAATTCCGCAACACTTTTAATCAAAGGATTACTCTGATTTTATTATAAAAGCATAAAGTAAATTGGTCTTTTCTGGCCGTGAAATTGGGGATGTCACAAAATAACTAGGTAAACAAGTTCATGCAGTTTAATTGTCACTAAGCTACACAAAACATGAGTTTAAGTAACTCAAGAAACAAATGTTAACATGCTAGGTGGTAACAGATCAAACACAAGCAATTTACCAACTAAGGAAATCCATTATCAATAAGCTAATCCATAAGTCAAAAGCTTCATCTAGCTAAACAAGAGTAGCTAGATTCAGCTGCTCATAGCAACTAAAAAGCAAATACAAATCAAATAACAATACATGTTCAAGTATCAAACAAATAAACTTAATTATGACCTCTCACTCCTTTGGTGTTGAAAACCTTTTTCCAGATCTTCTCCTCTGCTAAAATTTGTCTTCTGGAAACCCTTTTTATCTCCCCCAAAAAATAAACACAAAATTTGTATTTCACGTCGTGGAATGGTGCTCCACGTCGTGGTTTAGGAGATATCCTTATCGAGCACGAAATCTTTCTTCGCACGTATTTTTCTTTTGGAAGATTCATGCCACATCGTGGATTAGGTTGAATCCATGAATTTCTTCATATTTTGTACTCCCAGTCTCCAATGTTCCATGTATTGTCAATTTTGGCCCCTTTCTTCGAAAATGCCTTACTTTGGCTGCAAATAACAATTTATCCTTATAAGTGCCATTATTCTGTGCAAATAACCAAAATATCAATAAAAATGTAAATAAATATTGCCTACAAATATGTATAAATATGGCAATATCACAAAGGCAAAATGTCCATCTCAAAAGTCCATCACTCTGAACCCCCTCCAAAACAAAATCTGGTCGGTCGTAGGAAGAGATTAATCAAGCCCTTAAGGAAAGCATCCGGATTCAAGCCTTCAAAGATGATCCTCATCCGATGCTAGGACTCTCTCCTCTCTGCCATGAAGGGATCATACATGATCTGGATATAGTACCGTTTATGTACTATGATCTCCCCAATAATGAATCGGACCAGATTGATTTACCCCTCTCTCATTACAACAAATTCTACACAAAGTTCACTCTTCTCCACCTGGAAGATGATCCACAGATGATCATCAAAACTGAACGAGAAAGATTGAAGACCTTTTTATTCCAAGAATGCACTTCCTAAAAAAGAAGTATGGTCTCGGAAAAGGATCACCATGATTTCCCGGTTCGGAAGGAAAATCTTAACAAAGTTCGAGCTGAATTGTGTGCTGTTCCAATACCACATCTTCCAAAACAAACCAACACAAAAGACCATCACTGATGTTACCTGCACTCAATCCAAACAACACCCTGACCATTGCAGCATACTTTAGAACACACCAACTCGATGATCTTAGCATGGGAGCTTACCATGCTGCCCAGAGCTTTCTCAAAGATTACGTTGCTGCATTTTGCCGTTGAGATTTTGAATTGGCTCATCTATTCAAAACCGAGAATTACTTAGCCAATATTGACTTCAAGCTGCCGGAAGATGAGATACTGGCAGAGGGACCAGTTGACGAACCAATGTTAGGGTTCATGTATCTTCAGAGAATAACCAACAAGGACTTCTTCCGAGTCCTTGATAAACATTTGGTTCCCACCAAGGCGCTTTGGAAGTTCATCAATCATGCATCCAAGTTTGAGGCACCAAAACATGTAAAAGCCAAGTTCATAAGTCAGCTACAGTGGTACATTGAAGTCAGAGATTGGTTGTACCGGACGTATGTGTTCATCAAGGAAGAATAGAACTAAGTTGAATGGATTGCTAAGTTCACCTAGGGGGAGATTGTTGGAACCTGAAAGTGAACCTCTAGCAATCTCTAACATTTGCTATTCCGAAGTCAAGCATATGTCCGAAATGGTCATGGAGTGAGACGGTGATAAAAGTTAGAAATGGAGTTTTGTGGTGCGAAGTGAAGGGATGTTCTGAGATAGTGAATATGTCTGCATTAATTATTCTTGTCTTTTATTTAACATAACCTTACATAGGACTAAGTTATTTTGTCATGTTGGATAATCAGAGTGTCAGATGTAACTCATTTATCCATTACTTTGTATGTATTTTGGTCTGTACAATGTAATTCCTTTTCCTATATAAAGAGTGTTTAATGACAAGAACAAATGACAAATTATTGCTCCAAAGATAGTCTTTTTCGAATTTACTTCACTTTCACTTTTCTATCAAATCAAACTCTTTCAAACATTCTCATTGTTCATTTATTGTCTTTACTTTAATTATACTCATAGTTTCATATTTAATACTTGAAGTACTTTTTTGATTTCTCTATTCAGTTTCGACTGGTCTTGCCAGACTTAACTGGAACATATAATTATAAGCAGATATTGATCTTAAGCATTAACTCAAGGTTTGAGTTTTCAAACCTTGTCCTTGCGCATCGTATCTTTGTTCTTACATGTGTGTTTGGATTCGTTTATTGGTTCATAAATCGAAATGAAATCCACCATATTGTTCTTGTTCATACACATGAATTGTTGCCCATAAAAACCTTCTACTGAAGCATGATATGAAGTTTTTGTAAGATGTTTGATCAGAAATTCCAAATGTATCAAGATCTTCTAATGAGTTTGTTCATAATGTTCTTGAGATCTCTATCTAGTTCATCAGTTGTTCATCGTGTTTTTGAGGCTTCTTCAAATTTGAGTGTGTGTGTATGTGTGTTAGATCAGAACACAAACCCATATTTTCATGTGCGTATGATTTTTTTTTTGTTAAATCTGTCATGGATGATTTATTCAGATTAAAAAACCTTTAATATCCTTTCTTTAAATTAAGTTTGCTCTTAAAAGATCAAGCACTAAATCGTTTCCGGGGTTTTATTCTTTAAAAAACCGAAGTTTTGCTCAAGAAATCATTTCAGATTTGCTTAAGAACACCATGACCGGAGCTTGAAGATGATGAACAATGATCGGGGCATCGTCGGAGCTGTCAAATACGCTGGAAACCGACTAAACCTCCGATAGCAGGTCATAAGGATGTTTTTTGAACAATTTAACAAGTTTAATGAAAAAATATGGAAAAAAAACTCAATGATTAAATGTGTACAAATCAAAAAATATACTACCCTTTTAAGTCATTATCCTTTTATAATATTTTGATATCCCTTGAGTAAATGATCATTTTGTAGAGGGATAATGACTTAAAGGGTAATATATATTTCGATTTGTACACAATTGGTCACTAAGTTTTTTACCCTTTTAACTTGTTAAACTGTACACATTCAGTCCTTATGACCGACTACTCTAAGTTTGCCGGTAAAAATGACTTAATAGGGTAATATATTCCTCACTTTGTACACATTTAGTCATTAATACTTTTATACACATTTAGTCTTTAATATTTTTTATGCAAAATAAGTCATTTTTGTTTTTGTCCTTATTCAATACTAATGAATGATTTCTTAAGGTTTTTTTTCACGACATCTTACGTGAGATAATCATTAATGAGGTGTTTGTGGCTTTTGATGTTTATGCACATCGTGATCTCGACTACTGGGTGGCTTAAGTCATATGTTATGTACGTCATAACTTCTTTATATGATCTCGGATTCTAACGATTATTATATTTATGCGTTCGTATTTTAATCTATTATAACTTTCATTTAGATTACTTCCGTTAAAAGATAATATATTTTTACTAACGATCTTTATACCATACGTTCTTTATAAATTCATGTATGAATGTTTTTTTTAAATCGTAAGTAAAAATATATTACATTTTAGTGAGAATAAGCTTAACAAAAGTTATAGTAGACTCAAAAAACTAACACGTGGATATAAAGATAATTAAAACTTGATATCGTATGAAGAAGTTACGATATTCAGAACACAAGACCTAAGTTAAACCACAAGACTTATACAATGAAACAATCTAGATCGCGATAAACTTAAGCATCAACAGCCCCAAACACTTCATTAATGATTGTCTCATGTAAGATGTCGTGAGAAAAACCTGAATATTTTATTCATAAATACTGAATGAGTACAAAAATAAAAATGACTTATTTTGAAACAAAAAATATTAAAAACTAAATATGTATAATAAAGACTAAATGTGTGCAAATGAGAAATATATTATTCTATTAAGTTATTTTTTCGGTTAATCTTGAGTAATCGGTCATAATAATTAAATGTATACAGTTTAACAAGTTGAAAGAGTAAATATTAAAAAATAAATAAATAAAAAATAAAACTCAACGACAAAATACATATAAAATAAAAAATATATTACCCTTTTTTAAGACATCCATTTTGTAAAAAGTCCTAAAAAGCATGGCTATTTTTTCATTTAGTTGAAAATGCTGTATGTATGTATCAAGTTAACAAAGTTGGTCTTTACCAAACCAGAGCGCCGGTGGTTGGTGAGATCCAAGAAATCCCCAACTCTCAATTTCAAACTTAAAAATCACAAACGTTCGAAGCAAGAAGACTATGATGCAGTTTGGATACCTTCTTTAGTAGGACCCGAATGAGATCTACATTCGAATTTTAGAAAGTAAACAAGTCTCTGCGTTCTATCAAAGCCTTTTCCTTTATCAAATTTGTCCACTTTTCTACCCACCATAATTTAAGAACTCAAAGGGCGTCTTCAGGATTCTTCAACCGAAAGTTCTTTCACTTCCACATCTTCGAATTGTTAATGTAAGCTTTGATTTCCATTTCGATGTTCTTTCTTTTTTGGTTCTGCTTCACTTTCAACAGATGTTTGTTTCATGGTTTTAATTTCACCCATTTCCCTCAAGTTTTTTGTGCGTATTTGAATGCTTGTTCTAGGGTTTTTGTTTTAAGTATCTGATCTGTGTTCAAGGTATTTGCTTTTGAAGATACGATACTTCTATAATCAGTTAATTCATTATTTTTTTTTTTCTGTCTAGAAATCAACATGTATACAACAGTGACATTTACCATAATTATAATTGGTTTTCCTGATGCCAGAGGAATTTGATGGAAGGATTGATCTGTTCGCGAATAATTCCTATTCGGGCTTATGGTAATCAGCGAAACACCCCCTTCTTTCCATCATATACATCGAGCAAAAGAAGAATCTTTTATGGTCCAATCAGAATGATGGGACCTTCCACATCACCCAACTCAAAAGCTGGCTCCATTAAGCCATTAACAGCCTCCTCATCAGACCTATTCGACAATACATTACCTTCCAAAGGTATTTCATCCATCATATATTTCACTTTTTATTAAGTTAATCAAAATAGCATTGATTTAACTGGATCCTTCTTGAACACTTCAGAGGTTCTTGATCTATGGCAGAAAGCTGATGCTGTATGCTTTGATGTGGATAGCACTGTGTGTCTGGATGAGGGCATTGATGAACTTGCTGAGTTTTGTGGAGCTGGGAAAGCTGTTGCTGAATGGACTGCTAGGTTAAATCATTCATATCTTTTGTGCTTAATTAAAATTAATTATTTTTACGATTATATTTATTTGATTGTTTGCTTACAGAGCAATGGGTGGTTCAGTGCCCTTTGAAGAAGCCCTAGCTGCAAGACTCTCTCTATTCAAACCTTCATTATCAACAGTTGAAGATTTTCTTGAAAAGAGGCCCCCAAAGTATGTTTCCCTTTCTTGCCTCTCAAATGAAAAACCCTAATAAATTGAAATATGAGATATGCAATGATTGACTTGACTTTTTTTTTTATTATTATTTATTTTGAAAATTGGTAGACTTTCACCTGGCATAATGGAATTGGTTGAGAAGCTCAAGGGAAGTGGTAAAGATGTATACCTCATATCTGGAGGTTTTCGTCAAATGATCAATGTAAGCCATCCATTAATCAAATAACTGCTTTTTTGAATGTTTATTTATTTATTTTTATGTTTTTTGGTAGCCGGTTGCATCAATCCTAGGGGTAAAACTGGAAAATATATTCGCCAATCAACTGCTATTCAAGAGTTCCGGTGAGTTTGCTGGTTTTGATGCAAATGAGCCAACTTCTAGAAGCGGAGGAAAACCAACTGCAGTTGAACTAATAAGAAAGGTTAGCCTTTTTTTTGTCAGCTTAAATTTACAGCTATCAGCTAACTTTTCAGCTAGTCCGCAAAACATAGCCTTAGATCAAATAAACTGTCTGAATTTTGAGTACATGCCGTTTTACATTGTTGTATACTTGTCTCACTTAACCTATTGAAACATGCTTAATGCATTAAGTAAAAAAGAAACGCGCTATATATATGTGTCTGGATAAAGTGCTTAATGTATTAAGCCCTTTAAATATTTTTAACACAAAGTTAATGAAATTGTCAGACTCATGGATACAAGACAGTAGTAATGATTGGCGATGGTGCGACTGATCTTGAGGTAAGAATAACTCGAAATCTAAATTTGTTTGGTTTGTTGACAAAGTGGTTTGACTTTAGAGATCCATTATTATTATTATTATTGTTATTATTTATTTATTTATTTTTAAAATAGGCTCGAAGACCGGGATGTGCGGATCTTTTTATCTGCTATGGTGGCGTCCAGCTTAGGGAGGCTGTGTCTTCAAAAGCGGATTGGCTAGTGTTCAACTTCAAAGACCTTATAAACTCTTTGGAATAACTTCAAACCTGATTTAAAATTTGTTAAACATGATTTATATGATTTGCTTCATGGGTGAGCAAGTTTTTTAAATTAGATTGTTTGGTAGATGTTTTGTTAAACTGTTTATAGCCATTTAAGAGAAGAAAATTAATTAGGTGAAACAAGGGGATTGAAGTTTACAATTGGTTAGGTTGATTTTATGATTTGTTAGTAGGTTTGGTGGATATACTACAATAATTGTGTTCCATAGTCATGTGCATCTTCTTTTTCGTTGTCCCAAATGATTCTATGTTTATATCAAATGGTTTTATGTTTATATTGTAGGGTAAATCATACTTTATTTGTCCACCCTTAGTCCACTAAAACTTTAATCAAAATTTAAGACAAAATTACATAAATGGTCCATGTGGTTTACCAAACTTCACAACTTTAGTCTTGCTAAGTTTTTGTTTTTGTTTTGTTTTTTTTTTTATGAACATGGTTGTGTGGTTTGATTCCTATGGTTTATTTTTGTTACAAATTTAATATGGAATTACTATTATACTCTTTCCATTTTTTTTTCATTTATATAATTTTACTTAAAAGTAAATAAATAAATAGAAACACCATCCTACTCATCTCTTTTTTTCTCTCTCCAAAACCTTCTCCTATGTTTACTCCGATGGTTGCCTTCCTCTACCCTACCATATGATTCCATCGTCGAGCTTCAACCCAACCACTATAGGACTTCAACATAGCAACCCCTGATCTTGAAACCCTCTGTCTCCTTTTATTTTCTACATGTAGGTGTGATACAAATTATTGGAGATGAAGTTAAGCTTTTTTAAAGGTGTATGTAGTGTATTAAACCCATAGGTTATCGGAGGTGAAGTGAAGCTTTTTGAAAGAGGTTATTGAGGCAATGGAACATAAGTCGTGTTTAAGCATGTTGATGTTGCTAAAATTGAACCCAACAAAAACATTACTTTTGTTTCTTGAACTGATCGGAGCCAATTGATGTGCTTCATATCTAGATAAACTAGTTCATGCCCCCAATTGGATCGAAACCTGTCTAAATAAATAACAAGTTTATCCAATAATTCTGAAATCGATGAAGGGCTAGTAAATCTCTAAAATCAGAAATGAAGTCACTATAAGATATTAAAATTGGAATTGGAATCACTCCAAGCTTTTAAAATCGGAACAAAAATAATCGACAATTGAGCTAGGAGATACTGGAAGGGGCGGTGGAGGATCACAGAGAGAGTCTCTAAAGCTTATCTTCAAATAAATCCAATCATTAGAACAACCATCGCCGCCGCCATCAACTAAAGTTTCTCTCTAACTTCTCTTTCACCCCAAATAATTTCAAGGCCTAAGGTTTCTTGAAACGGACAAATCGAGTTCGAAAATCACTAACTTACTTTTAAGGCATCAACCTATGCCTTCTGCAAATTGAACTAGTTAAAGAATAACAAATCAATTTGAGGTATGGGGTTTCTTGAATCAATTTCGAAAATCGTAAATCGCATTAAGGCATCAACCACGCAATTTAAAGAATCAATTACATGCCTTCTGCAAACTGAGTTCAAAATTTACAAAGCCAATGATGAGGATGAAGGGAGTTTGTTTCAGGTAGGTGTGTGTGTGTTGGGTGGGTGGGTGTGTGTATGTATGTATGTGTGTGTTGGGTGGGTGGGAAGAGGTGGTGGACCCATCAATTGTTAAGTTCCTTTTAATAAAAAGTTGGTTAGAATCTATATATATATATATATATATATATATATATATATATATATATATATATATATATATATATATATATATATATATAACAAACAAACAAAAAATGGTATATTAGTCATTTTATGCTTAACGACCACTAATGCAAGTTTAAAAACCATATGGACGATATTCATCAAAAAAATTAGCAGGGATTGAAGTTGTGATCGTTCGTAGACTTTAAAACTTGAAATTTAAAATCATGGTTTAGATATATTTAAAAAAAAAATATAAAAATAAAAATAAAAGAAGGTGCGATTGAAATGCTAAAGTTATGGTTAAGATGAATTTACCCCCAAAAAAGGTGGTTGAAATTGTTAAGTTGTAGTTTTCTAAATCATAGGTATGGTTGGACCTTAAAGAGGTGTTGGGTGTGCAGTCGCATAGGGCCTATGTCGTGAAAGGGCCCAAATTTTAATTTTTTGATAATTCGTCACTAATCTATAGCTCTAGCAAATTTGTCGCTAATCTATAACTAGTCATCAATATCGGTTGCTAATCTATTGTCATCTATTTGTATCATCCAATTTCGGGATGTTTCTTATTTCAGGATAACGGATTATAATTCGATCAGGTAAAGGTCTCAGGCTTCAAGGGATAAAGTTTGGACTTTATTACATGTTGATAACATTGGTTAAGTGATTTAAGCCCTTTAATTATGTATCAGAAACAAAAAAATGGGGTAAATGGGAAAAGTGATATTTTTGTCATTTGTGTGTATTAATAAAATTAGTTAAGTTTGCTTTAAGCTAAAAGTAATTTGATAGAATTGTGGGTCTAACCAATACCTTTCCGTGCATATAAAGATTACTTAAAACGAGTTTAGAACGAAGACGTTATGGTTGTTTGAATAATTCGTTGAAATCTTAAAAACATAATTGGCCCTAACATGGTTTGGGTCATAGGCGCAACTTGCCTGTATTGGGAGCGCGACGTACTTTAGGCCAGTCCCTCACGGGTTTTAGGGTTTTATGGGTTATTTAAGCAACCTTTACCCATTTTGGTCATTTCTTGGCCTTTCAAACCCTAGAATGTTCATTTGGAGAAACCTAACTCTTTTGAGTGTTTGTGAGCCATCCTCTCTCCTCTCATCAACTTTTGTGTGTTGGTGCAAGAAGTGAAGGAAATCATCAAATCTTGCCTTAAGTGGTGTTGTAAGTGAAGAATCAACACTCCTTGTGTTTATTGACCCTTGTAAGTCTTAAAGTTCATTGCTTTATTGATTTTACCTTATGATCTAAGAGTATTTAGTATTTATGTCCTCATTTATGAAGTTTTAGTCCCTTTATGCCTTGATCTATGGATTTTGGACAACTCCATAATCTTTGGACTGTTAAATGTTTCAGATGTGAGTTTTGGTGCTTACATGTCCTTTCATGCTTTATCCATGCATAAAATGAAATCTTGTACTTTTAAGGACTTTAATGCCAGATCTTGTTAGTTGGGGGATTGATAATGAATAACTTTGGAAACTTTATCCATTAAGGCATCTTTTAGGAACAAATATGAGATTCGAGAAAGTAACTTAATGAATTATGTCATTTTAAACATGGAACTCAGCTGAGGTATGGGGCGCCTGTAAGGTAGCACTACACACTTTTTAGACTTTCAAATTTGTTCTGATTTAAGACAAATTCGATTATTTTTTCTTTAGCCAAGCTCGATGCGCTCTTTTCTAGGTGCAAGGCGCCTTTATCTTGTCTTGGTTTCAGATTTTGTCACATTTGGCCTCCAGACCTAGTTGGACTTTGGAGTTGAATTTTAGACTGATGTTTGACATCTTATTTAATATTTAGGTGATTGTGGGACCGACCTTACGGGTTTTCGTGAGTAGTTATGATTGACTTAGAGTCTGATTAGGTGAGACAAATCTTGAGGTAAGAGTAACTTGAAATCTAAATCTCTTTCGTTTGTTTACCAAGTGGTTTCACTTTACTGTTTATAGATCAATTTATTTTTTTCTTTTTTAAAAAATATGCTCGAAAACCAGGATGTGTGAATCTTTTTATCTACTATGGTAGCGTCCACCTTAGGGAGGTTGTGTCTTTAAAAGCGGATTGATTGGTGTTCAATTTTAAAGACCTTATAAACTCTTTGGAATAACTTCAAATCCTATTTGTAATATTTGTTTAACATGAATTTATATGATTTGTTTATGGGTGAGCATGTTTTTTCTTATAAAATTATATGGCTTGATAGATGTTTTGTTAAACTATTTATAGCCAATGAAGAGAAGAAAATTAATTAAGCGAAACAAGGGGCTTAAAGCTTACAATATGTTAGGTAGATTTTATGATTCGTTAGTGGTTTTGATGGATATACTACAATCATTGTGTTCCAAAGTCATGTACATCTTATTTTTCTTTGTCCCAAATGATTTTATGTTTAAATTGTAGGGTTAACGATACTTTTTGTCTAGCCTTAGTCAACTAAGATTTTAAACAAAATTTAATGCTTAAATTTGGACAAATGATATAATTGGTTATCCAACATGTCACTAACCTTGCATTTGTTAACAAAATAACCAAGAAAAAGGAAGAAATTTTTTATAGGTTTCGAGCTATACATCATTCATATGGTGTACATGCAAACCCTAATAGTTTTTGGATCTAGTTTGTCTAATGAACATGCAACTGAATATCCAAAGCTATAAACCCTAGATCTAGCATACAATTAATCAGATTAACACAAAATAGGGTTTAGATCTAACCTTTGATTGTTATATAGCAATAACAATCTAATCCTTGGCTTCAAAAAGCTTAGTGCCTCAAGTGTTGCACCTTTAATGGAGTCACAAACACCACTAAGCAACAAGATGAAGAAGAGAAAAAGAAGGAGGCTCCAGAACGTCAAGGAAACCCTAAGGATTCATTCCCCATGTTTTTGAGGCCTTAGGGGTCTTTATATACTTAGGCTATTAGGGTTTTGAACTTAGGAAACCCTGATTTGACTACTTAGGCCCTAAGCAGTCCCTGGACTCCTTTAATTATATCCCTTGGACGTCCAACCTATATTATTAGGTGATCCATAACCCAATTACAATTATCTTATAATTACAAATCTAGTCCCCTAAGTTTAATTAATCTTTTTTAGCCATAAAATTAATTCTTAATTAATTCTTGACTAATACTAATTAAACTATATGATTTCTCCTTTAATATATTATTCTTATAATATATTAATAAATCATAATTAAACTTTTCTCTATCCAAAATTCATCCTACAAGTTGCTATGGTGAAGGCAACCCAAAAGGACCATGCTCATAATCGGGTCAAGTACATACCAAAATAGTTATGGACTTAGATACTAATCCAACAGTCTCCTACTTGGATAAGTCTAATAACTATTTTCCATAACTTCAGAACCTGATTAGCAATCGTAGCTTTCAAAAGCCCCTGTCAACTCTGATCTTATCAGATATGCGTGTCCTTTAGATAAGGGATCATATATTCCTCCATTCTCAAGATATTGTATAGACACGAGACATGGATTTTAATCATTCTCTCTATATTGTTTCCCGACATCCTATTTATGACGACTGACAACAGACTACAACTGAACACATCAACTTACTCCCGACTTGGCCAAGCGCTTAGGTGTCATCACTAAATCATCGAGGGGCCCACATATATCGCTTTTTATCCCACTTTGGGTAAAAGGAATGGATAAACTGTGACTCAAATGCTCGCTTGCTCTTACTCATCAAATAACACACTAACAATACGTTTTATAACACCAAGTTATTCGTGCGTTTAAATATTATCAATGTTTAACCAAATTGTAATTACAACTCACACGACTTGGTTTCAAGAATATACAATATTATCGTCTTACAATCACTCGTGATAAAAACCATGAAGTGATTCAAGTGAGCGTGAGTTTAATCCAATACTCTAATCTTATCAAAGCACTCATGAACTCTGCAGCAAACCTGCGCTATGTCTAAACACTTTAGATAATCTACAGACAGATTCATGATAGTCTTCCTTCATACCTACTTCCAACGTATGACCGACTGTGGAGGTTCGAATAACCTAATTATTCTGGAAGTCAAAACATGCAAAGTGAAACACAATAATAATACTTAATCCTATATGGCCTCAAAACTTTTGAGTATAAATAAAACACCTCTTATTTAGTCACCATATTGATTACTCATTATTGATTGTATAATGTTTCGGATAATTAACTTAACACTCGAATTATAACAATAGTTGTCCCATGCACCAAACATGCACACTATGTTTCCTATGGTCCTTACTTTGTGAAATAGATCAATTGAAAACTTTTCCAATGATGCTCATTTCACAATTCCTAATCCTCAGCGATAGTGTAAGAATACAAGGTTCTTGCCACTACTAGAATATGTTAAAGTCTAACATTTTATGCAACGATCCGTTCGTAAAGTCATAACACAAAATCTCAAAGTACATTCCATTGAACATCCTTTTTGCTTAAAATTTTCTAATCTAGACATAAAATTTTAATTTCCAACTCCCAAGTGAGTCACATAAGAATTACTTGTGATTCACATGTAAATAATATGTAATTCACATATGAATTACATGTGATTCACATGTAAATCACAAGTGAATCACATAAAAATTACATGTGTATCACATGTAATTCACATATAAATTACATGTGATTTACATGTAATTCACATATGAATCGCATTAGAATCTTACATGATATATACATGTGTATTTTTGTGAGTATTCTTGCATTAATCAATTTTTTTTTTAATTTTCTTGTTGATTTTGAAGAATTTATGGAAAATATTAAAGAAGTAAAAAGTGATAAATTGATAAAAATATGAAAATCTTGATATGAAGAAATGATAACACTGTGAATCTTTTTAGGTTTATATATATATATATATATATATATATATATATATATATATATATATATATATATATATATATATATATATATATATATATATACTAGCAGTGCACCCGCGCAAAGCGGCAGGACGTGTAAATTCTTTCAGTGATATGTTTCCTCTACAAAAATGTTATGTTACAAAAGAAAGTACACGTCGAAGACAAAATAATCAAACTATGGTGTTATTTGGGAAATGAAGTCATTTTTTGTTCCTGGACGGTGGACTTTATAGTAGAGGAGGGAGCAAAGAGGTATATGCGATTGGAGGGATATTTGAATCAACATGCTAAATTTAAGGATATCTAAAAGGGTTCAAAATTTGAATGAATCCGAAATTTGAGGAAACCATATCAAATTGTTGAAAAATATAAGGAGATTTGATGATAAATATTTGAATTCAAAATATGGTTAAAATTTAATATTATTTTATTAATGATTACTTGTACTATCAGCTTCATCATTTGGACGTCTTAAAAAAATATTATTATTATAATCAATCTATTTTTAAAAATAGTTAGATTTTTTTTTATAAGATAGTAAAGATATATATATATATATATATATATATATATATATATATATATATATATATATATATATATATATATATATATATATATATAATTTTGTATCGAATAAAATACTTGTAGTATTATGTTTATAGACTGATTAATAAAAATGAGATTTGTTATAACATACTTATGAATATTATAGTATATAAGAAACATGCATATACACATTTGAAAAAAAAATTCATATATGCACCTAAAACTTTGTTTTTTTTTTTTGTTAAAAAAACTAGAGTTTTATTATTATTCTTTTTAATTTTAATTTTTATAATTATAAATACTCTAGTTTTTTTAAAATTTGTTGGTTTTTAAAAATTTACATATAAAAAATACAGTTTTTTAAAAAATTTGCCGATTTTTTTTAAATATAGACTTTTTTAAAAAGATTGTTTTTTTGAAAAAAAATGCAGTTTTTTTTAAGAATAATTAATTTTTTTAAACAAAAATTGCAATTTTCTTTTTGAAAAATGCAATTTTTTTAAAAAAATTGCAGTCTTTTTAAAAAATTACAGTTTTATTGAAAAAATTGTAGCTTTTTAAAAAAATATTTTTTGTCATTTTTATTTATAAATTCATTTTTTCTAAAAAAAATCTCCATTTAAGAAAAATCAAAAATTGTTTTCTTTTGAAAGTCCAAAATTTTATTTATTATGTTAATTTTTAAAATTTTTTATTAATATTTCCAACAAAAAAAAAAAAAAAATTAAACAATAAATGAGATCGATAAGATGATGATTATGCCTTAATGAGTTAATTTTGATCTAACGCTCCACCTTTAGTTCCCAGGTTCTCGGGAAACTATGAGTCCTCAACGGATCTCACCCCTGTATATATATATATATATATATATATATATATATATATATATATATATATATATATATATATATATAATTTTGGTTTTTTTATAAAAAAAAAATTAGAGTTTTATTATTATTTTTATAATTTTAAATACTCTTTTTTTTAATTTATTGTTTTTTAAAAATTTACTTTTATAAAAAATGCAGTTTTTTAAACTTTTGCATTTTTTTTTAAATATGGATTTTTCAAAAAGATTGTAGGTTTTTGTGAAAAAAATGTAGTTTTTTAAAAATAATTACAGTTCTTTTTTTAGAAAAATGCAATTTTTTTAAAAATTGCAATCTTTTTAAAAATTACAGTTTTTCTGAAAATATTACAACTTTTTTAAGAAAATATATTTTTTTCATTTTTATTTAAAAATTCATGTTTTCTGAAAAAAAAAAATCTCCATTTAAAAAAAATCCAAAATTTTATTTATTTTGTTTTTTTAATATTTTTATTTATATTTTCAACAAAAAAAAAAATTAAATGAGATCGGTAAGATGTTAATTATGCCTTAATAAGTTAATTTTGATTTAACGATCCGTCTTTAGTTTTCAGGTTCTTGGGAAACTATGAGTACTCAACGGATACCCCACACACACACATATATATATATATATATATATATATATATATATATATATATATATATATATATATATATTGATTTAGTCATATAAATGTTTTGAAATATTTTTCTAAAGTCGTCATAACAAGAAAATGATATGATATGAAATTAATTCAAAGGATTGGTGTGAAAACTACCCTCCTTATATATAGGCATTGATTTCCATCTTCTGTTACATGTTGGATTAAAGTTAGAGATGTGTAAAATAATAGTTTCTGAAATGGGCACGTAGCTTACCCGGCCAACTTACCCAAATCAAAGTCTAGTTATCGACCGTCCTACTTCCTTTCAAATCTCTGCAATTAATTAGGTGGAAGATTAGGACTTTAAGAGGGAAAATCATCCATTTTATTCTCTCCAATTTCTTTTAAAAAATAATTAGGTGGAAGATTAGGACTTTAAGAGGCTCCAATTTCTTTCAAAAAATAATCTGAGGAACAAGATAATTTTTCTTTTCTTTTCGTTTCTCTTCACTTTCCTTGTCTTCCCCTTATGCTTTGTTCTTGAGTTGTACTTAAGGAGGGAAATAAAAGGATATGGAGAGAAAGTGAGGGGTGTTGAAGAAAAATTGTGTTCTCGAGTTTCATTAATAGAATGAAAGTGAGGGGAGAAAATGATTTTGGAGTCATATTTTACTTTTAATTTTTTCTCTAAAATTGGACGGATTTGGAAAGAAAGTGAGGGAAAGGAAAATTTTAAGTTTTATTTTCTTTTTCCTTCTAATTCGGGAGCACAAAAACTTAAAATTTTTCTTTCATTTCCTTCGAACTCGGAAACACGAAATAATGAATATTTTCCTTCTCTCCCTTTCCTTCAGTCAAAATTTTCTACCCTTTTCTTTATTGAATTTGCAAAAAAACTTGGGAATAAACAAGGCCCAAAAATCGTATTCTTGATAGATAGAGTACTATGTTTTTTTTTTTTTTTTTTTTTTTTTTTTTTTTTTTTTTTTTTGTTTATTTGTAAGCCTTACACTATTTCTAACTTAATAGTGTATTGTATTATTGTACATGAGTACATGGGGTGTTCTCTTTGGTAGGTTTTAGTAGTGTATAGTTTAAGCAATTTTAATTTCCCTCGATAGGTCGATTGCTATGCATACAAACAATAATTAAAGACAAGAGAACACGAACACAAAAAGAGTATAAAGGGTATTAAACAAAATTTCATACAAAACATGCGATAAACATAATATATGATTCGAAGCTTTTAACATATATGGGTCATCCCCACATATAAGCTTTGATCAAGGATAGAATGGAATGGTGGAGCAAAGTGCTCTATTAATTATGCAACTTGCAGAGAATTGAAAAGGCTATTTCATGAAGTGAGAACCTTTGTCATACTCCAAAACAAGTTCTTTTTTCCAAATAATGGATAGCTGATGAGATGGAAAGTTTGTTGTCTGCTCATTAATTCGATATTTTAACCATATATATCTCATTAATACGATATTTAAACCATGTATATCTTTAAACTAACCAGAGACTCAAGCTTCTATACTATCATACGCAATTAATACATTGTACAGATCATAAAGAGTACTATAGTATTGGTCTCAACTACAAGCACAATTAAACCCGGGTTGGCTAACCTTGAACCTGGTACCTCGTAGGTTGGAAAAAGAGACCAGAATTGTATGCTCGGATATTGATTCCGTTATTTGGTGTATTAACCATTAATGGGGATGATTTGTCGATGTCGCCTGAGAAACTGGTGGATCGTGGCAGGTGGACGGTGGTGATATCATGAATGCTAGGTCTCCTCTTCTCTTTCCCGTCAGCATGTTGTCTTGCAAAATACTTTTGTGCATGACTCGCTACTTGTGTTGGTGTTTTTGTCACCACAAAGTTACGAGAAATATTTCGCCAATCACCTTTGCCATGAACTTGAAGTCCCATCAAGAATCTCCTGTAACAAATCACTTACGAGTTATTACGACATTATTACACCCGAATTTAAACTATTATATGGTCGTATATACACGTAAAAAAACTTGAAGGTATGAGTTCGTAGATCGAGTTCACCTGTGTTCATCTTCTGTCCATGGAATGCCTTTTCTCCTTTCGTGATCTAATGATCTGGACCTGAAAAGTCGACTCCCGAAAGAATTGAATCTGCGATCTTGGAGTAATTCCGATTTGAAGGTGAAGTAGCCAGGATCGGGAACTAAACCGGCTTCGATATTATTGATATCGGCTTTCAATTCCTCGTACTGTTGTCTCACTTCGAACTCTGATTTGCCGGGGACTAAAGCAGCAACATTTGACCATCGGTCTGGCGTTTCTGTATCGAATATAGCCAAAGCGCTTTCGAACCATTTGTTCTGTTCTCTTGTCCATTTTGAGCTCTTGTTCTCTTGCATCATCAATCGATTTGATGTTTCCATAGCTATTAGCTTTAGATGGAGAAAAACCATACAAATGCGTAGGATAAAAGTTTAGAATCAAGTTATCAGAATACTTTTTCTATATTCAGTAGAACATATTTAGGAATCTTGAAAGTTAAGTGACCCATCAATTCAAGAATCAACAAGAACTTGAAAAAGATGTAACAAAATAACAATGATTAAAAACGCTGTCAAATCATATATGATTCAAACACCGAAAAATTCAAAAATAATCAAATACCCAGTTAATCTACAAGAGTAAAAAACCAAAACTTCATACAATTATAGTGATACAGGGTAGAGAGCTTTACCTCTTGTAGGGGAATCAAGACTGGGTTTTTTTTATGAATCCCTATTGTGGATGAACGCAGAGTGATTGAATAAGGTGGATAGCTAGTTGTCAAAGGTAGTCTGATTCTCTGCTACTTATATACAAAGATTTGTGGTGGATTGTGTGATTTTTTGAAGTATTTTACTATGGCTGCTCTACTCTTGAGGGATTTACTTTAAAAAAAATCAAGCATCTTTTATGATTGCATTCAAAAGTTAGCAAAGATTTGGCATGACAATGATCCCTTTGCCTTTTCATTTCTTGTATAATTATTGCTCCTACAAAAGCCTTTACAGGAGAAAGAAAATTCTAAAACTTCTTTTGTGAACTAGTGGCAAATAATTTTCATTTTTTGTAATGGTAGTACCCTTTTTCCCATGCACTCATGATTCAAATGTGTATTATTTATATATTTATTTATATTCATTGTAGATAACACGTGATACTTTGATACTCAATTTGTTACATAAAATTTTGTTGTTAAACAACCAATGTTTTTTTTTTTTTTTTTTTTTTTTTTTTTTTTTTTTTTTTTTTTTTAATAACAAATCGATGCTTGGAAACAAAGGTTAGTATCTAGTATATACTCAAGACACCTTTTTTAATCAAGTGATTCGAAAGAATCCGAATTCTATATAAATCCCTAGTTCATGGTTTTTAATGAATGTCTAGATAAGAAGTAGTTTATTGAAGGATTATCCTCATAACTTGGATTTTGTTACATGTGAATTAAGTAAAGATAAATAAATAAATAAATAAATAAATGAATAAAAATAACTTAATGTCTCTTATTAGAAAAAGAATGGAATTGGAATTGAAGGTGGGCCTGAATTGAAACATTAACAATAAATCTATAAATATATAAAAGCATAAGGGTATTTCATATACGGACAACAAAATGATGAAACACACTTCTTTAGTAGATCGAAAGGGCAATGCAAGACAAAGATAGGAAACGGAGGGTTAGTTATTAGTACACCGATTTAATGTATATGCGTATAAAAAGAATCAAACTGAAACAAAAAGGTGGACCATGGTGTCGTATTCAATTTATAACATTTCTATAAATGTATGAAACATGAGGTATTCAGTGTAGCGACACCTAAATGACGAAATCCACTTCTTTGGAAAGTTTAAAAGAACATTGTGTGACAAAGATTGGACTTTAAAGTTGAATGTAAATTATAAGTGGGTATGAAAAATCAAGCAATTGAGCCCATGAGCAATTATTTGAGGGAAATTAGTGAAAGGCAAAAGGAAAAAAAAAATAAAGGAGTCAAGTGGAAAGAGGAAACTACTACTACAACTAGTACCAAAGGTGCATTTACACTTCTTTTGGTCATCATTAATTTCCTTCATACTACTTCAAAAAGGGTTGGTGACAAATCAGTACATAAATCATCAAAAATACGTATGATTCATACGTCATCATTTATTCCCACTATCACCAACGTCTGGGATCCAAGGAGAATTTATTAAAGATGTGGGAAAACGATTTATTAGGTGAATCACAAGTATTTATTGTAAAGGAATGATACTCGATAAATTTTTTTTTTTACATTGTAATATGATTCCATGGTGAGAATTGATTAGAAGTTGTAATGGGATTCTTAATGGAATAAGTAAACATCAAGCGCCTGTAGCTCAGTGGATAGAGCGTCTGTTTCCTAAGCAGAAAGTCGTAGGTTCGACCCCTACCTGGCGCGATTTAGTTTTTTATTTGTTAGGTTTAACAATTATATTACACACTATTATATCGTGAACTAATAAGCTCAAAATTAGAAAATGTTCTCTGAATATAGTTTTTGACATTGAATATAAATTTATATATGATTGGAAAAATTCATTTAGAGATCTTAACAATAATACATGTTTACAAAACAAATATGGAGTTTTAAGCTGAAGCTCCGACAGGCACACCAGACTTGAGCCTAGATGACCCGTATAGTGTCTCTTCAAACCTTATGATCTCATTTAGCGACCCGTAAGCTACTTGAGTCCGATCATCAAGATTCACAATCACCTTATCTAACACAGACTGTGTCCCATCACTGCTATAACCTCCTGCATTCTCGATCAATAGTCCCAAAGGAGCCACCTCAAAGAGAAGCCTTAGCTTCGCTTTTGTTGTTGGTGATATCACATTTGTAAAAACACCCTTTTCTTTCACAATTATCTGTAAACAAATCAACATTAGAATGAATGTCACAAAAAGTAAATGTCCTCCCTCCTTATCATCAAGATATGAAGAAATATATCTACCCACCTGGTTAACATCGGGCACCATTCCACCGGTGTATCTTAAAGTGTACTTTTCTTTTACGTAGTAGTTGATCAGCTGCATTCAATGATCGAATCTTTTTAGAAACAATGCTAAAAATTGACAATTTCATGAAATTTTGATCGAATCTTTGAAGGTTTAATTAAGACCTTGTCGTAATCGGGATTGTCAAAAGTGGCTCTCAGATTTCCAGGGGAAAACATCTTCCCTTCTGAAATTTCTGTGGTTTCTTTCACATGCTGCCATTTACCTGAGCATCCAAATTGGCTACTTTAAATGATTGGTTATACAATAGTAAGCAGTAACAGTAGAATTATCATTTTTTTTTTTACCTTCGTCAAGAAGAAGAAACTCATGGGTTCCAGGGAAACCCTTGATGGCAATAACATAAGTGGTTCGAGGTCCATAAATCCCCATGGCTGCAGCCACTTGGTCTCCTCCGGTGACTCCGGTTAGTTTATCTCCCGGCCACACGCCAAAAATGGTGCCGACGGTGAAGTTGGTGTCCACAATGCTGGACCCGTCAAGGGGATCAAACGCGACGCTGAACCCGCCTGTTTTTCAATTCATATTTGTTTCAATTGTGATCTAAATATAAATTAAATCGAGCATCGTTTGTGATTTTTTTGATTTAAAATGACGAATGAATATCTGTAAGATTTTGACCTTCGACTGGACCACCCATGTCTTGAAGCTCGGGAACTTCTTCGGAGCAAGCATATTTGCAGAAATGCGAGTGAGTCAATGCCTACAACCCAAATTCAAAACGCTTAAAATTTCTCAGTAAATTGAATAAAGTTTGCCTCTGAAGTTATAATCAATTATATGAAAATATACATCAAACAAAAGCTTGTCGGCAAGCATATCGACGGCAAGCTGTTCATCACCAAAGGAGTTAACACAGGCTGTGCCACCACAAGAAGCGGTCCGGACTTTAAACGCAATGGTCCTAATAGCTTCGCTCATACACGTCAGCAATCTGATCAAACCCTTGTCTGGTGTTGCTTTTGATAGGAAATCTTCCTACAAAAAGTTTACAATTCCAATATCAGATTGACCTCACACAAGAATTCCCATTACAGGCTTTTTAGTATGAACGATAGATAAACTCACCAGACTTTCACCGATTTCACATTTGGTTACGACTGAGGAATTTTGTGACTTCGAAACCTTGAGTGACGATCTTGGCATCACCCGCAAAGCCTCTCCGAATAACGAGCTTGATTTTAAACTCTGCAAAAAGGGATAACTGTAATTATGTCTGTGTAAAAGACCTCATCTTTGAAGCATTTTACATACGAAACGAAAGTACTAAACTCATAATTTGGAGGCAATTCAAACTTCAAAGTAAAAGAAACAGAAAAAAGGAATGGAATTGAAGCATACTCTGGTGGTGAAAGAAGGGGAAATAGTGCGTGGAGAGGCAAATGAGCTTGTTGTATGTTGAGAAGCAACACTTGGCAAGATTGTCGCACGTGCAAAGCATGCTACCCCAGTCTCCATTTTTTATCTGGTTTTCTAAGCTTTGAAGCAGAAGCAGGAGGAGAAGGAGAGTGTTATTGAGTTTGGTTGTGTTTTTTGAAGAAAGAGTTCTTTCAGCAGATAAGCAAGCAACGATGGAGATGACACGTGGCAATGATTGAATAGATAGATATGGGGTTGATTGAAGAGTATGGGGGTGAGGTTTATCACCCATCGTCTAAAGATTTATGTGGCTCTCGGGATTCAATGCTCATGAGAGGAGACCCTGCAATCAATTTTCATCGACAGTTGTTTTCGTAATATAAACTGGGCTGATTTTTTTTTAAAGTGAAGGCCCAGTTGGCCCAAATAGACAAATATTCCCACCAAGAATCTAAAACTTGGGCTTTTCAGTCTTCGCAGTTCGCACACAGCAACTATCTACAGTCGACCATCGTCTTCCTCAAGAACACAAGCAGTCAAGCGACACAAGAACGCCTCCTCAACATACGCCATCGTCAAGTGTACTTTCATACTGCTGATTGCTCTCTCGCCACCTTTAAGCCGCCGGGCCTGATCGTGATTGTTCTTCTTTGGTCTTCTCCTCCGCTTCCCCTTTCCTTTAACTCCATCGTGAGTGTTCTTTCTTGCTCTCTATTAAACTCTTCGTTCACACACTCGTTCAAGTTTTGACTAAGTTTGGAACAAATTGAAGTATTCTTTAGGGTTTATGGTAAATTTGAAGGGGGTTTAGTTGTTTTTCTTACATATTATCTGTAGCCTGGTATTACGTTTCTGTTTAACAATCTGCTGCTCTGTTCAAAAGATTTTTATGTCAATGGTATTCTCTCAATTCAGATACAACGAATTACACTTTGAATTTGCATGCAAGTCTGAAATTTTGATGAACTCATAGATTCATTTAATGATATACAAATAGAAGCTTTGTGAATTGTTTTGCGGGTTATGGATCGGTTAATGCATGCATTTTACACAGGAAAAAGTTAAGAATTTCTGTTGTATTAGAATTCATTCTGATTAGACATCATTTCTCTTGAAGCTCTTTTACGTATTCATGGAAATCGGATCTTGTATTAGAGTTCAAAATGGCAGCTGTCAAGCATCATTCTTAACTCGTGCAAGTTACCTCCATGAACAATCTATTCCAACCCAAAACCGTACTTCAAGTGCTTCATCTTTTGTAACACTTCCTCGCAAAAAATCCATTTGCAAAGCGACTTTGAAGGAAGCCAATAACAATATTGAAGCTGTAGAAAAGGTAAGGCCTTTTCGGCTTTTCCTATTACTTTATTTATCATCATATTTATGTTGACTGAACTATTAGTCTCTATTTGCTTTTGCTGAACCTTTTCTTGTTCTCTTTCCATGTAAGACTATTTTGCCTGAAAGATTACATATGATTTTCAGGTAAAAGTGACGCCTTCTGAGATGGAGCTCTCAAGTTTAACTGCCATAAGTCCTTTGGATGGGCGTTATCGGAATTTTGTGAAGGATTTAGCCCCTTATTTGAGTGAATATGGCCTTATCTACTATCGCACCCTGGTTGAGGTACAATGTTTATTATGCTTATTTCATCTTCCATTTGTTTTTCTTCTCAATGTTGTGTTTATTATTTTTGTACCTTGAAACCCTCAGGTGAAGTGGCTGCTAAAGCTCTCACAGATTCCTCAAGTATCTGAGGTTCCAAGCTTTAGCAATGAAGCTCAAACAAAACTACAAGGACTGATTGATGGGTTCAGTGATGCTGATGCAATGCAAGTCAAGAATATTGAGAAAATAACTAATCATGATGTGAAAGCAGTTGAGTATTTTCTGAAAACAAAGTGTGAAGAAGATCCAGAGATTGGTAAAGTGCTTGAGTTTTTCCATTTCGGGTGTACATCTGAAGACATAAACAACCTTGCTCATGGACTTATGCTAAAAGAATCAGTTAACACAGTCATTCTTCCTATCATGGATGACTTAATCAATGCAATATACACCATGGCAAAAACCTATGCTTACATTCCAATGCTTTCCCGGACTCATGGACAGGTTTGTAAAAAAAATTATTGTTAACTGTAGAATCTCAATTCTCAAATCTTATAGAACTTTTATATTTTGTAATACTGTAGCCAGCTTCACCTACTACATTGGGAAAGGAAATGGTGATATTTGGTGAAAGATTAAGGAGAGAAAGAGAAGATATTTCTAGAGTAGAAATATTAGGAAAGTTTGCAGGTGCAGTTGGGAACTACAATGCACATGTTGTAGCATATCCTGATGTAAATTGGCCACGAATATCCGAGCAATTTGTAAACTCTCTTGGATTAAGCTTTAATCCACATGTAACACAGGTATGCATGCTTTATTCCTTCCTTATTAGTCTTTTAGTTATAAAAAAAAGAAGAAGAAAACAAGTATTTATTAATATATATATATATCTGGAACAATGCAGATTGAATCGCATGACTACATGGCGAAACTATTCCAGTCATTTATCCGGTTTAATAACATCTTGCTTGATTTTGATAAAGACATGTGGGGGTATATCTCTGTGGGCTACTTCAAGCAGTTGACTAAGGCTGGTGAAATAGGGTCATCCACTATGCCTCATAAAGTCAACCCGATTTACTTTGAAAACAGTGAGGGCAATCTTGGAATAGGAAATGCAATTTTAGACCATTTAAGCATGAAGCTTCCTGTTTCTCGTTGGCAGCGTGACCTTACTGATTCTACTGTTCTGAGAAACATTGGTGTGGGGTTGGGTTATTCACTTCTTGCTTACAAAAGTGCAATAGTGGGAATCGGAAAGCTTCAGGTTCATAAAAAGTTTAATTGAATTTGTAAAAAAATAGGTTGCTTAATGGTTGTGTTTGATAGGTGAATGAAGCAACCTTAAACAAGGACCTTGACAACTCATGGGAGGTGCTTGCTGAACCAATACAGACAGTATGAATCTAATCTATCTATCTATCTATCTGGTTTAATTCAAATGAGTTTTGTTATTGTTTTTTTTTTTTTTTATGATTTGTGTGTGTGTGTGTAGGTGATGAGAAGATATGGTGTTGAGGAGCCATATGAGAAACTGAAGGAACTTACAAGAGGAAGAGTGGTTGATAAAGAGAGGATTACTGAGTTTATAAATGGGTTGGAAATACCGGTTGAAGCAAAAACAGAGCTTTTAAAGTTAACTCCTCACAATTATGTTGGAGTTGCAGCACAATTGGTGGAGGAAGCGTGTTTAAGGGCTAATAAATAATGGACGTGGTGATGAATTGCTCCATTTTATTTGGTTTGGTTTGTGGTTCGATGTAATGATCCACTCCATTTTTAGAGATTTTTGCTGCAAATGGTTTTTGACTTATGAATAATTGTTGATGCTTAGGTGTTTTTTGTGATGTTGAATGTGATCAGAAAGAATATGATAATTAGTTGTAAGACAGGTTGTAGGAGGCACTTTTGGATGAGATTATGATGATCGTTTGACAAATTTTGATTTTTCAGAAAAAATAATAGAGTAGAAATGAGGATGCTATATATTTGTGTGATTGGAAGTGACAAATTGAGAAAAGAGAGTAAAATTTTGTGAAAAAGAAGGGTAAATAAATAGGTACTTTTAAATTTTTAGAGTCTTGATACATGATTTATTCTTGGAAGAAGTGAATTTCAAAGAAAAAACAAATCATTGTTCAACAATCTTGATGGCGAGGTGAGGTACCTGTTTTTGGGGGTATATTACTAGTATGTTACCATATATATTATTATAAAATAAGTGTCCTTTTACACTTACGAAATCATAAGAGTAACTTCTTGTTGACAAAGGAATCTACGAGAAACCAATACCGTTTTTGCAGTGGAAACTAAAAAATTCTTTATTATTATGTACTTGATTCGAGTTTTACTATGTTCTGTTTTTTATCTAGATGTATATACTGATATACTACTTTTCAAGAATGTCAAAGCTCTTGAAGGAGATTTTAACACGTTGGGGTGGTGGCGCAGTTGGCTAGCGCGTAGGTCTCATAGCTATATCTGAGTTATCCTGAGGTCGAGAGTTCGAGCCTCTCTCACCCCATTCTTTTTTCTTTTCAACAGCTTTTTCTATTTTTTTTGTATGGAGATTCACCTAGTAGGCTAGTCCGGAAATAATCAATAATCGTTTTCTTTCACATTGTTGAAGATGCATGAGATTTGAACGTTGCAGGCTGAGTTTTGAAATGCTTTATATCTTAAAAATATGACGTGGCTAGCCACTCTAACTCCATTTTTTTAAAATGTTTTATCCTCCTCTCTTAAAAATATGACATAGCTGAACCTTTCTCACTTCATTTTTTTTTTCATCTATTGCTAAAATAATCAATAATTGTTTTCTATCACATTGTTGAAGGTGAATTGGTATGAAAGTTGCAGGTTAAGTTTTGGAAATGCTTTATGACCGACTCTTAAAAATTGTTCACCAATATGACTATCATTCAATCTGATCTCAACCATATCATATTTTTAAGAGTCAGTCATATTAGTGAACCATGCTTTATGCTTTATGACTATTTTATATGTTGTACCGTTATCGATGTATGCTTGGTATGCCCAGATGATCGGATTGAATGATAAATGAAACACAACATGCATCACTTACCGATTTGGTTTTCGGTATACATGTTTCCACTAAATCAGTTTTGGTTGGTTCTAAAGCATCAGATTCGATTCGAATGACGATCAAATCGAATGAAAAATGGTGCACAACATGCATCACTTACCGATCTAGTTTTTTGTTCTACCTGTTTCCACTATATCACTTTGGTTCCAAAGCATCTGATTCAATTCGGATGCTCAGTATTTTATTGATACATATGTTAATCCATAAGTTTCTACATAAATGGTCCCTATGGTTTTTTAAAATATCAATATTAATTCATAATTTTTTTCGGTCTCATAAAAGGGTCTCGTGGTTTCAATTTATATTATGGTTGCTCTCACCCACCTAAAAAGACTTATTTACCCTTTTTAATTTCTTTTATCTTTTCTTTTTGGTTAATTAAAATTTATATTAATTATTATATAGTTATTTAAATAGAAAAATGTCTATCACTATTACCACCACAATAAACAACCATTACCACCATCATTCATCACCATTGTTCCAAACTACCACCATCCACCCCTCCCTACCTTTTTCTTCTCCCTTCTTTCACCACTACCGTCCAACACTATTAAACTCTATAATGATAAAAGAAGTTGAAATTTTAACAAAAAAAGCCCTACATTCAATTTCCACCACCTCTCCATGTCGGCCGGTCACCATCCTCACCCACCAGAGATGAAACCCTCTATAAATGTCTAAATCCACAAATCAATTAAAACCTTAAACCATTCAACAAAACCTCACCAATTGTAGCACAATCAAACCGTTCAACTCATGAATCGTGTAACACCCGGAATTTAGAAGGTTAATTATGGAAATAAAATCTTATTTCTAAAGGCCAACTCGTCGAGTTTAAGGTATAAACTCGACGTGTTGGAAATATATGGCATGCATGTTTTGAAGATCAACTTAATGAGTTAGGGAGGTCCAACTCGACGAGTTGGCGCTGGAAGAGAAAAGCCTATTTTTTCGGGTATTATACCCTATTTAAAGGACTTAACTTCTAAGGTTGGCCTCCTTATCAGCCTTCCCTTGTCCAGAAGAAATCCTAGATCGTTTTCCACTTGTTCCTTGAGTTTTGTGAGTTTTAGAGTGATTGTTGGAGATCTTTGAAGGAAGCATTGAAGAGAGAAACATCAATCTTGGAGAAGTAATCTTAGATCCAGAAACCCTACATCATAGGCTACATCTTGGAGGTATAAAGTCATAACCTTGATATGTAGCTTATTAGATCTCATCTTTTATAGTTTTGGCTTGGTTGTGGGTCTTTGACCGAGTTATCCAAGAAGAAGAGGATTCTAAGGGTTATTAGGGAAGATCTGACCCCTACATGACCTCTTGAAGCTTAAAGTTGCAAGCTTTATTGGTCCTTATGTCCCATGCTTGCCATATGTTCATTATGAAGCCTAAAATGGACCTTAGAAAGCGTTTCAAGCATGCATGGACGTAAAGTTGGAAACTTTACGGGATTTGTCCACACTTAGACATCAGATCTGTGTTTCTGGGCGTTGGAATAAGAGTTTAAGGGTTTAATAGGTCAAGACCTACCTTAAAGGACTTTGGGTTTGAGTTTTTAGCCTCATAGATGATCCTTGGGAGTAAAGCTGGAAACTTTATCCTCCTAGACATCTCTATAGATGAGGATATGAGGTTTGGAGCCTTTAGATTTAAGAAAAAGGGCTTAATGCATTAATTGGGTTGATAGATTGAAGAACTCAACGAGTTCATGGGTGAACTCGGTGAGTTGGGTAGGGGTCACCCCGAGTCAGTTGAAAAGCAGATGAACTCGATGAGTTGTAGGAAAACTCAATGATTTAGATCGCAATATCACGATACTGACTTGGGAGTGGACTCGACGAGTTGAAGGGTCAACTCGGCGAGTTGGGCCACCTAGACCATTGACTTTGGTGTTGACTTTGACCTTTGACCGATGTAATTGACCAAGTGTGTCCCAATAGGTGTTAGAGTAACTTGGAGTGTATTAGAGGAGAATATGGCTTAGAATGAGACACATATGGGATTAGGCTTAATTTGGAAAATTAGGCCATTGGTGGGCCTTTATGGATCTTAGAGTTTTGGGCCTTTTTGGTTTGGGCTCGGGGCTTGGTTATGAATCTTGTTGGGCTAGGGGTAAAATAGTCATTTTCCCCCAAGTATGGATTATGGATTATGGATCATGGTTTGAGACCTAATGGCTAATTGGGTGAAATTTTGGTATTGATAGCTTAGGGAGTTGTCAGGGCAGCAGTTAAGGATTCTTGCCTTGAGTTTCAGCATTTGAGGTGAGTCTCCTCACTGTTTGTATGGGTCGAAGGCACCAATGCAGCCCATTTGGTTTATATATTGTAGGAAGACCCGAGGTTAGCCCTATGCATTATGTATGAAAGACTAGGAGGTGGCTCCTGGCATACTGTATGCTAATTAGCTAAGTAGAGTAGTATCTATGCTAGTTGTCTTTGTGATGCTTGCATGGAAGAACAGCAGGTGGCTCTTGGCACTTGTCTATAAGACCCAAGAGGTGGCCCCCAACTTGGCAAGAAAGACCATGAGGTAGACCATGGCATGATGACAAGACTATATGCGACACATAGCACCTTTATTGATTATTATATATGAATGATATGTATAGCTCACAGTTATGTATGACATGTATGGATCAATTGATATGTATGGTATATGATATTTGGGGAACTCAATAATCTTCGTGCTTATGATTTTTAGTTTTGATTTCAGGTACCTCCAGTTTTCAAATAAATGAGCTCGGGATGATCGCAACGCATACACCTGTGTTTTTTCGCAATGTGTGACTTCTGGGAACAAACTCTGATAAATGTTTTATTTTAAATGCTTTTTAATGTGCAATCAAAGTTACAATAGTGTTTTAGTTATATTAAAAATGAAATTTTACCTTGGATTTTTAGGTCGTTACAAATCATATTTGTAACATCCCGGAATCGCAAGAGTAGAGTTGAAGGGCTAAAAGTGTAAGTTTTAGAGGATGACTCAGTGAGTCCATGGATAGACTCGACGAGTCAGGTCGCGGTCATGGTCGCGTGTCTAGTGGCCTACTCGGCGAGTCCCAAGGATGGACTCGGCGAGTAGGTGCTGTATGGAGAAAACCCTAATTTCCGGGGTTGAGCCCTATATAATTATACCCCTCCACAGCCTCCCTTATTCCCCCCTTGAGTTCCAGAAACCCTAAATTCGTGGAGAGATCATTTGTGGAGCAAATTAGAGCTTGGAGAGGTGTTGTTTGAAGAGATCTTGAAGGAGAAGTGGCTTGGATCAAAGGGCTTTGCTTGGATTCGAGTTTGGCTGCTATTGAGGCATCTTTTGGAGGTAATATCTTCGTCCTTAGGCTGTGCATTCCTAGTTTCATCATTTTGGGGTTTGTGGGGAGTATGTCTTGGAATGTTTTGGAGTTTGGAGGATAGATCTGAGGTTGCTACCTCAGATCTGGAATATTGAAGGCCTAGGGTGCATTAAAGTTCCTGTGTTTGAGTGCTTAGTGAAGCCACCATGTCCCAAACCTTGGTTTTAAGGTGAATATGGCTTAGATCTCGTTAGATTCACGTAAAGTTTGCCACTTTACGTGATGGATGGATTGTAGGAGGTTGGATCTATGTTTTGGATTAATTGCATGGCCTGAGATGCTTCTGTATGGATTCAGAACGGTGGTACTCGACGAGTCACATGGGTGGACTCGACGAGTTGGAAGAACAACTCGGCGAGTAGGTTGAAGATGGCCTTGGACTCGACGAGTCCGTTTGGACTCGGCGAGTCTTGTCGAGGAAGTCCCAATATTTCTGGTTGAGTCGATGAATCGGTGAGTCAAGGGATGACTCGGTGAGTTGGGTGCGAGTGGACTCAGAGTTGTTGAACTCGGCGAGTCTTGGGGTGACTCGGCGAGTTGGGTCGCTGCTTGAAGGAAGATCTGAGTATATGGACTCGGCGAGTCATCGGGTTGACTCGGCGAGTAGGGTCAGTCAGGGGTTGACTTTGACTTGTCCATGGTTGACCAGTTGTCTTCCAGGGGTATTTTGGTAATTAAGGGTATTTATTGAGTTGTATGTTTTGATGTTCGGTGGAGGAGTTCGTGTCAGAGTTCGGAGCAGCGGGATCTTATCTTTTCAGCCGACAGTTTCGAGGTGAGTTATCCTCACTATATCAACAGGGTCTAAGGCACCAAGGCCGGCCCTTTATTGTATTGAGATTCGGTTATGGTTATTATGTTATTGTTTGATGTGTCTGCATCCTGGTAGCTAGGATGGTACATGCTAGGAGGCCTTGTTAAGGTCAGTTTTCCCGATATACAGAGTGATGCTATGCTAGTGACCGGTTAGGTCGGTAACCCGGTTAGGGTAATGATATGCTATGTGATCTGCTTGTTCGGTTTGTTGACTATGACTGTTATATGAATGAATGTTTTGTGCACATGGTTGTTTGGACTGGAGATGGGTTGAGGAGGGTCCTGCTTTGTGCTGTAGGCCAAGATACCCAAGGCGGACCGGTTGTTCCGAAGGCCCAACGAGCGGTCCGGATAGGCTGTAGGCCCCAAGAGGGCGGACCAGACGTGCCGAGGCTCGGAGAGTGGACCAGGCCGACTGAAGGCCCGATGCGGGTGGACCAGTCACACTGTAGACTCGGAGAGTGGACCAGGTGGGTTGAAGGCCCGATGCGGGCGGACCAACCCCACTGTAGACTCGAAGGACATGACTAGACATGGAGGATGGATCTGTTGGACTGAAGGCCCGATACGGCGGACCAGTCACACGGTAGACCCGATATGCATGGCTGTTCTATGTTCTGTTATGTTATGTATGTTTTATACGTTTTGGACCGGAAGATCGCAGCCTGGAAGGGCGTCTACGTGGTTGGTATTTTGGGGGTATCTCACTAAGCTTTCGGGCTTACAGTTGTGGTTTAATGTTTTTCAGGTTCTTCAGGAGACTGTGGCAAGGCGAAGGCATGATCGTACCGCTCCTCATGATTTTGTATCAATGTGATTCTGGGAATACTCTAATGACTTGTATTGAAAACCTTTTTGTAAACATTTTTAATGAAAATCAGGTTGTTTTGAAAATTTTAAATTGGTTGTATTTTTCGGATGTTACAATATTTGGAAAAATTGAATCCAAAGCCTCCAAAAATCAAACTATAATCAAATATCTATAAGAACCTGATGATATTCCACAACTTTAAGCCAAATCTCTCCATAAGGATACATATGTAAAGTTTTTGTGTTTGCAAGAACCTTCTCATGTGTTGATTTGGCCATGGATCTTTATTGTTCTTCCTCTTCCTCTTTATCAACGTTATAACATCCCAAAAACTGTAGTATTTTTTTGTTTCTCAAAAGACTTTTTCATATAACCCATAAAGTAATCAACCACTGTTTCAAACAAAGCCATAAAAATCAGAGTATCAATATCATCTCTTAAACATAAATCAGCAGGTGGATGTGTACAATCATGCATTCGCCTTGTAAAACCCTATCTAGAGTATCAATCGAAATCAATAGAATTGGTGCGGAATCCTAATATAATGATTAACCCAAAAACAGTTATTATGAATTAAGAACACAATTATCAATCTTCAATGCACACTATATTGATAATAGTTTAGTACATAAGATTCTGAATTGCTCTCAGTTCTCTCTTTCTCTCTAAACACGATTCTTAGAATGACCAACTTGTTACACAGATAAAACAAAACTATATATACCTAGACCTAATTACAAAGGTCCAACCCAAAACCCAACCGAAATCCTCATTAAGCCCACCAAAATCACATGGTGATTTCGGTTTAAACACCACCGAAATCATGGTGTTTTCGATCCTAGATCGAGAACTCTAAAAGATATCAAAAGTAAAGTATAAGCCATAAATATGTCCTAACAATCTCCCCATTGGTTTATAGCTTTCTTTTCTTTTCAATCTTCTCTTTGTTCTTGACCTTCAGCTTGTATCTTCGATTTCTTCACAACTTCAAGATGAACATATGAATTTCTACATGAATGACTTCATCTTGAATAGTTGGACTTCCTTTAAAATTTTGACTTTGAAATCATATTGGGTATAGAGTCTTCTTGTATAGGTTCTTGAAAATCAGTACTTTCAGCTTTGAAAAACTTCAGAGATAATTACAGAGAGACCGATTCTTCTGGATCACTTCAGCAAATTCATAGATAGAAACAAATTGATTGAGGATGATTCAATGAAATTTGACATGTAACTTCAAATACAGATTCACCTTGCTTCTGGGGTTGAAAGGATGTGTGTTAAAAATAATATTCACTTCTTGTTCCTTCAAATCAAAATTCTTTGTCGATTATAGATGCATCTTGAAAAGGTAACTATGACTAAAAAGTCTCTGTGGATCACAGAATCATAAAGACCCTTCTCACCATAGTTGTTCAAGGACCCAACCTTGGCTCAGATGAAGACTACTCACAGTATCTGTGTAAACACGGAGGAATGCACTGTGATTTGTTGAGTATCAGAGAACTACTCGTGGTATTTTTCATGTTAGCCCCTGCATATCCTCGATCAAAGATCTCAATACAGTTTTTCAAGTTAACAAGTTAACTTGGCCATTGGCGAGACGTTCAATGGTTTCTGAATCTCAACTGAGTGTACCATTCTAGTGTCAGTGAGAGTTAATTAGGAATAACTCACAAAACCATCATGTGACAAAAATATCTGAAGACATATTTCCACAGTTTAGCATTACACAATGTCAAGACCCTTTGGCGAGACGTTCAACGATAATTGTGCCTTGCGAGGTGCATTTCCCTAGTGCCATTAACCGTTAATTCCTTACTTGCGAAGAACGTATCTGTGAATACATTTGAGTCTCCACGGTTTTGCATGACACAAAGAATGTCAAGACCTTGGGCGGGATGTTCAGCGATATCTATTTTTCGGTTGGGTGAATCGCCCTGGTATCATGACAGTTCATAGGTAAAGATAACTGACAAGACCAATTTTCAAAATATGTACAATTTCAGACTTTCAATTCCTTAAATATGACAGTTCATAGAAAGAAAGTGTCTAACTGACAATTTGTACAGTTTCATGCCTTTAATTCCGTGAATACGACAGTTCTTAAAGAGAAACTGCTTAACTGACAATTTATATAGTTTCATGCCCTCAATTCCTTATGAAAGTAGTGTGAAGTGTAATTCCGTAAATTCCTTTCAAGATCACTTTCAGCACAGAAAATTCTGACACAGTCTCCTTAAGTCTCTTCTTCTTTTGAATTCAACTTTTACGACAAATGAAATTGTTGAGATAAAAAAAAAAATAAACTTAGCACATAATAAAAATAACTAAGAAATAAAATAAAATTAAAATACACTCAAAAGCAATAAAAATATTTTTTGATTTTATATTTTTCTGAAAAAGAAGTAAAATAGAAATAAAAGGAAATATATATATTTTTTGATTTTCGGATTTAATGATTTTTGTTTGATTTTAATTCTCCCCTTCGAATTTGTGCATAGAGGAAAAAATATGAAAAAATTTAACGAAAACAAAAAAAAAATACTAAAAAAACATTTATTCTTCAAAACAAATCATTTTAAGAAAACCTAAGAGTATTAAGAAAATTCAAACTGTAATTCAACAATTGAAGTTGTATTCAGATGATCTGAGAACACCAAACAGAAGTTAACATATTCAAAATTCATCACGCCGTTAAATACAATCCCCATTTGTGGATCTTTTCTTTCTCCTTTCCTGCAAAGGACACATACCCTCAACAAAAGTTCTGAATGTCGTACATTTGAGATATGTCTCGTGTCATGTGCCAGGAACAACCACTATCAACATACCGAAGTATGATAATATTCCTCCATAGTTGCTATGGCACAGAGCGCATGATTATTTGTTTTTAGGAACCCAATCCATTTTGAAACTAGGTTTACCATCACTATATACACAAGATACTCTTTCCCATGACATATCATGTTTATCAAATAAGGAGCATAAAGAGGTTACATGAATTTTGGATGATTTTGAAGTATGACCTTTGGGAACCCATTAGTAATTAGGTTTGGGCACTATCTTGTCACACCGAATGGGATGTTTTTCACTTACCTTTGGAACTTGTCTACCTTTCGATTTAGGCTTGTATTGTGAGTGTGAGCTAGAAGATGACCTGTGAGATGACTTTGACCTCACCTGATTTGGTTTGGTTGAGCTTCTCTCAAGTCAGTTTCTGTTTTGTCCTTGAAGGCCTGGTTCTTGGCCTTGTCATCATTCCAATTGTTATTACGAGAATGTGACATCGAAGGATTTCTTTTCTAAGTGTAACATCCATAAAAATCATGCCAAATTAAAACTTTTTAAATCATTCAAAAACCAATAGTTATTACAAATTTGTTTTCAAAATAGTTCCATATCAAAGTATCCCAGAAACAAAGTCATAAAAAGTGAGGAGCTGTACGATCAAACCTTCGCCATCCCGTGATCATCGATGTATCTGAAACCAAAACTGAAACTGTAAGCCCAACTCTTAGTGAGTTCCCCTAAAATACCGATACACAGCAAATAACACATATACAAAAAACGTGTAATGGGTCCACAACTTTACAGACTAGATTACCCCTAGGCCGACAAAGTAAGTCTGGCTTGCCTTCCAGGCCCACAACTCACATCTAGCTTGCCACCGAGGCCAGATCATAAGTTTGGTTTGCTTTTGAGCCCACAACTTATGATTGGCTTACCCCCTTCAGTCCTAATATTGAAATATAACTGATCAACCCTCAGTGCGAGTCTTGCAGGCTCCCCTAGCCCTCAACTTGCAACTGGAATGCTCCAATACCCTCAAGCCCTCAGTACGAGTCTAGCATACCACTCGGTCCTCAGCTCGTATCTGGTATGCTAATGAGTCCTCAGTATGAGTCTGGTATGCCTTCCCTTCACCTACTCATATCTGGCATACTCTAGGGTTTGTTTGTCACTACACGAAACAGTGCAACCTAAACCCTACCCACACAACATGTCTACATATCAGCTAATTGAACATACATATAATCAAATAGTAACACAGGTAGTCCAACAGACATATCAAACAAGCATGTATAACTATCTCATACTCAACATATCATTAACTACTAGGATATCAAACCCATTAGGCCGATATTAGTGCTTTCGACCCCTTAGTATAGTGAGGATAACTCACCTCGCACTGCTGAAGTCCCGCAGGCAAAACCCTAGCTGCTGCATGATAGATTCCAGAACCGTCAACATCAAAACAACACCCAATTAATAATTTGGTTCCAATACATAACCATAAGTCCACGCTTGGGGTAAATGGTTACTTTACCCCTAACATAGCTTGATTCAATCCTAAGGCCCAATTAAAAGGCCCAAAACTCTAATGATGAACCAAGGCCCAACTATGGCCCCATTTTCCAAATTGGGCCCAAAACTCTACATGGTCTTGCCTTAAGGCCCAACCATTTATTCTTGGTCCAACACTTGACATTCTGATGGTCTAATATCTCATAATCATCAAGGCCCAATCATGGCCCATCTATGGCCTAATTTTCCAAATTGGGCCCAAACCTTTCCAATGGGCCTTATCCTTAAGCCCAATACAAGTATTCTAGTCCATTTACTTGTTCTTGGATAGCCCATCAATAGCCCAATCACCAAAGCCCAATATAAAGGCCCAACTCAAGGCCCAAGTGAAATTAGGGTTTTCACATAAAATAACGATTAAGGTTTAGTGTTCCTACTTAACCCATTAAGGACTTAATCCATTAAGTCTAATATTGCCTTAAGTTAATTTGCCAATGATTATTAATTAATATTTTAAATTTATTAAATAATTCTAGTGCGGGTCCCGATCAATCCCCAAAATTAGGTTTAATGACATTAGGGTTTCCAACCAAATCACAACACAATAGGCCCAAAATTTAAGTCCTTAGATCCATTAGGGTTTCATTAGGCCCACTAGGGTTTCATTAGTCGGGCACCACCCACTACCACCTTAGGTAGTGGTGGTCAACGACGGCTCATGGCGGCGACCACCACCTCACGATGATGGTTATGGTTCTAGTCCATTTTTGTCCAAGCATCCTAAAAGCAACTAAGCACAAGCAAAAGCACACCACCACCCAACATGACGGCTGGTGGCGGCAACGACCACCTTACGGTGGTGGTTATGAGTTTTCTTTATTATTCTAGTCACTAATTACAATTTACAATGCTTTAACCCAAAAATAAACACACACACACACAAATAGATAAACAAAAACACACACAACCACCCTTGTAGTGGCCGACGGTGGTAGATGGTGGTAGCCACCACCTCACGGTGGTGGTGGTAGCTGTCCTCATGAATTCCGGCTAAAACAAACCACATACAACACGCTCTTCTGTTTGCTAAATAAACACAGCCACCCACCTGGTGGCGTACGGTGGCGGTAGTAACTATTGGACGATATCTTTGCTCAATTAAGAAGAATTATAATAAAAATGATTAAATATAAGATTACATGGGCCCCATGGGCTAGGTAACTGTTGGGCTAAATACAAATACACACTATCTAAATGTATAATACAATAATACTTTAATACGCTCCGACAGTTTGAGCGTGAGATCTAGAGCAAACACTCAAACTTGTCCGAAAACCTATAAACAAAGAATATGGAAGTCCTTTGGTGAAGAAAACTGCATACTGAAGGCTGGAAGGAACATGTAGAACTCTGACTTGACCAGTTGCAACCTTATCACGCACAAAATGAATATCTATCTCTATGTGTTTAGTGCGTTGATGTTGAACATGATTTGTAGACAAATAAACAACACTTGCATTATCAAGTAAACAACGGTTGCCTTAGAAAGAGGAGTGTGTAGCTCACGAAGAAGATTTCGTAACGAGCAGGTTTCGGCTACAGCATTGGCCACGCCACGGTATTCGGCTTCTGCACTTGAACGTGAAATGGTCTGTTGGAGTTTAGAGGACCAAGATAAAAGATTATCTCCCAAAAATACACAGTAGCCGCTGGTAGATCGACGTGTGTCAGGGCAACCCCCCCCCCCCCCCAATCAGCATCAGAATAGGCTATGAGATTTGTGGTGGGAGAGTGATGAAGTTGAAGCCCGTAGTCTAACGTCCCACGAATATATCGTAAGATACGTTTAAGAGCATGAAAGTGAGGTTCGCGGGGATCGTGCATGAATAGACAAATCCGTTTCATGGCATATGATAAGTCTGGACGAGTAAAGGTGAGATATTGGAGACCATCGGTGTGGCTTCGGTATAGGGTCGGATTAGTGACAGGATCGCCTGAAGAATCTAGTTTGGACTGAGTATCAGCAGGTGTTCAACATGGGTTACAGGTTAACATGTTGGCTCGCTCCAAGATTACCAACTCATAGTTGCATTGGGAAAGGAATATACCATTAGAATCCCGTGTAACAGTAATGCTGTGGAAGGGACTTATAAGATTTGGTAAAAGGGGAAAGTTGAGTCCAAAGTTTATTGGACAGTTTAAAGTTCTTCAGAGGGTAGGGAACCAAGCTTACAAGCTCGAATTACCAGAAGAACTAAATGGTATTCATAACACTTTTCATGTGTGTTATTTGAGGAAGTTCACGGGAGAAGTTCCTGATATAATTCCAATTTCTGAATCGAGAATTGATGAAAACAAGAGGTTAATTGAAGAACCAGAGGCAATTGTTGACCGAAAGACTAAGAAGCTTTGACGCAAGATGGTCGAATTAGTGCTTTTCTGTTGGAAACATTCGAATGGGTCAAATCTCACCTGGGAAACGGAGAGTGACATGTTGAGTCGCTATCCGCATTTGTTTGTTGATATGTGATTCTGGGGACAGAATCATCCTAAGGGGGAGAGAATTGTAACGCCCGTGTTTCCAGACTAGGCATTATCATTGATGTAATAGTCTAGGTTAACCCTTGTAACTCTTTTTGGAGTATTAATGATGAAATCTTTGAGTATTATGTGAATTATATGTTTATTTTCTTAATTATTATAATTTAATGAATTAAGAATAAAATAAGCGTCAAATTTGAAGTGTGGGATAAGCCCGATATCTTTGCATAAAGATGTAGTGGTCGAAACAAGGATTCCGAAGATATAAAGAATGCCGAAATACGAGTTATAACGAAGAAGTTATGACCTGTCGAAGTTTCGCGAAAGAACCGACAACGCTGAATGACGTAAAAAGTGAAATTTATGTTAGAGAAATATTTAGCCTTAGTGATCTAAACGAAAGTTGTAGAGTTCGTTAAACCGAGAGCGTAAATAAAAAGAACGCCCAAGTCTGACTTCGTATGAGGAAGTTATGATTTTTCGAAGTTTCGACTTAGTAGCATGCAGCCCGAATACTCGATTTGAGATCGAACGGTTTTTAGCCGAAACAATCTAAATGAGAATCGAAGGTCTCGTTAATAGTAGTAAAACGATAAAAAATAGGTGAAAACGGACATCGGATGAAGAAGTTATGAATTTATAACGGAGTTTTCCTGTCCCGGTCTACTAAAAATAAATAATAAAAATAAAGTCAAAATTAGCCGACAAAGTCTAAACGAAAGTTGTAGAGCGTAGTCTCACCTACGTGTGCATATAAGGAACGTCGAAAGCGGAGTTCGTATGAGGAAGATATGAATTTTTGAAGTTTATTAAATATTTTCGATATTAAATTTAAATATAAAATACCAATATTATCCGAAGGGGCGGGGGGAGTCAGCGACCCTATCCTCATTACGCCCATCATAATTTCAATTTACGCCGAGCGTAAATCGAAGTTCCAGCCCCCTATAAAAGGATGTCGAGGGCAACCGAGTTCTTTGCTCATTTCTTCCCTTTTTCTCGCGTTTTTGCATCGTTTTTCATGCAAGAATTATTCTGAAGCCTCGGTATCATTCCCGAGCCCCGAAGCAAGTCCCGAAGATCCCGAGAAGTGCAATTCCCGAGCCGAAGCTCTGCCCGCGAGGAGTCCGGTTTTTGTGAAGATCTTCCAAATCTGCTGAAGAATACTACTTCTACAAGCCGTAGTACTGTCCGATCATCTTTTGATCAAGTGAGGGTGTGGTTACTTTCTTCTAACGCATAATTATGAAGTATTTTATACGAAATACGTGTTATGTGTATATTTTGTGTTATATGTGTGAATGTATATTCACTTTCTTCTATCTCATAGATACAATTTATTCTCTATGAAATACATGTTATGCGTATGTGTCTCATCTGTTGTTTGGAATATGTATTGAATGAGAATGCTATACATGTTTTAAACTATGTATAAAAATATATATTTTTATCTACTAATATGTCGGGTAGAACATGGGTAGATAGTTGTGTGATAAACAGATGAGAGGCCTCAATGTTGTTTTTGATTCAGTCATCTAGCGGAGTTTAGATGACGACCACAAACTTTTCTTGACAGTCCTGCTAGCAGGTTCACTACCTCTAGGTGTTAATGAAATTGGGTGTTCATTCGCTGTACTTCATCCCCCTCATGGTTGCCTTATTTGACATATATTGCCGGGAAACCCTCGAATGCATGTGTTGTCGCCCCGCTGAAATATTCTAAGACTAGGTCCCTTGTATTAGTTGTTTTAGGGACGTAAAGTGAGAATAACGGGAATGGGTAATTGGGTTATTGTTGGTTGATGAAAATTAATTTAATTATTTATCGTGGGTCGAAAACCCTATATGCTCACCGGACTCCCAAGCCTGACCACTCAGTTTATTTGTATTACAGGAAGTGGCGCAATGGCATAAGATGGATGAATCATCAAGTTGTTTTGTTTACAAGTTTGTATATGTATATATTTGTTGAATGACTTGTAATACTTTTATCGTTTATGCTTTATGGTTTGTATCGGAACATGGCATCCCGAGTTTTGATTATATAATGAAAATACATTTCTTTATGAAATTCTTTGATAAATATTATTTTATCACGTTTTGTTTCTGGGAACAAATTCCGCAACTCTTTCAAATCAAAAGGATTTACTCTGAAATTATTTTAAAAGCATAAATGAAAATCGGTCTTTTCTGGCCGTGATTTTGGGGATGTCACACTCTATCATTGACCCAACTATCTCATTTGAGACATCGAATTTCTTAAAACTAAAATCAACATCTTTAAATTTAGCCTTTAATGTATCAAGTTCGGCAGTTAAATTTGCAATTTTCTCTTTGGCAAAGCGATAGTGAACACATTTGGTGTTATATTCTTTATTAATTCTGCTTAAGTCTTTAGTTTGTGCTTCTAATTTTTCTTTAAGAGATTTATTGACTTTATTAATTTCATAAATTTCATTTTTAAGATCAAAAACCTCTCTAAATATTAATTCATTTTGTTCACGGTATTTATTTATTTTGTCTTCACAATATTTAGAGCATGAGGTTTCACTTACCTTCTTGGTGATTGAAGAACTCATTATTCACCAAAAAAAATCTGAACGAAAACCAAAAATAAATGCTCTCTGACCGAAAACACCAATAGTCAACACCCTGTTGACGAAGAACCTTAAAGGTCAAATTGCTTGACCAAAATCCCTGAAAGTCAAAAGATTGACCGAAAACCCTTTAACCGAAAACATTGACTGAAAACCCTGTTTTGACTGAGATCATTATCTTAACACAAAGTCAGACCGAAAACTAGACAGTTGACCTAGTTGCTGACTGAGAACACTGGTAGCCGCCGAAATCACCTTAAACATAGCCGATCAAAGTTGGTAATTTATCAAAAGCAATTTCGATGAAAGTCTCCAATGAAGTGAAGAACACGAAGAACAGCAACAACAAATTTTCATCAAAAAGGACTTAAAAACACCAAAAATACAAAGACAATTCCAAGAAACGTTTAGTGTTTAGGCCAATTAGATTGATACCAATCCTTTACTCTGATACCAATTGTAAAACCCTATCTAGAGTATCAATTGAAATCACTAGATAATGTGTAGAATCCCAATCTAATTATTAACCTAAAAATAGTTATTATTAATTAAGAACACAATTATCAATCTTCAATGCACACTATATTGATAATAGTCTAGTACATAGGATTCTGAATTGCTCTCGATTCTCTCTCTTTCTCTCTAAACTCGATCTCAGCTTCTTAGAATGACCAACCTTTTACATGGTTGAAACAAATGTATATATATATATACACCTAATTACAAAGGCCTAGCCTAAAACCCAACCAAAATCCTCAGTAAGCCCACCGAAATCACATGGTGATTTCGGTCCAAACACCACCGAAATCATGGTGTTCTCAATACTAGACCGAGAAATATAAAAGCTATCAAAAGTAAAGTATGAACCACAAATCATGTCCTAACACGCCTTCCTTGATCATCTGAAGTATCTAAAACATTAAAATCCACAACTTTAAGCCAAATCTTTGTGAGTTCTCCCAAATTACCCCACACGACAATACACATAAAATGCATGCACACGTGAGTCTTCGGTCTACATGGACCGTCTCTCAAGGCCTACATGATGCTTGGACCGCTCTATTGATCCTATAGTCTATTGGACCGCCTCGTCAGGCCTATATTAGTTGTACCACTCCCTTGGGTGTAGTCTAATTGGACCGCCTCACAAGGCATACAGTACACTAGACTGGCTGGGTTTCTTGGCCTACTGCACAAAGCAGGACCTCCTCAACCCTACCACAATATGTCGACATATGCAAACAAACAAACAATGGCCAACAATACAGGTAATCATAATAGATCTACCAATCCAACATATCACTACATCATAGAAACATCCTATACATAAGGATACATATTGTAGTACAAAGTATAGTGAGAAAAGTCAGCTCACAGTCTAGCAGATAACAACACATCTCTCATAATCCAAGAACTGGTACTACATGTCACTTATACAACAATTAGAGACCAATTTTTAAACTATAGCCTAAAACCCACAAATTGACCTATAGTTAAAGGTGGTTAAAAATCAAAAGTCAATGGTCCAGGTCAATGATCAAAAGTCCATAAGTTGGTCACCACGCCGTGGCTAAGTATTTGCCACACAGTGGTGACATCACGACAAAACAGTCACGAGGACTGCCTAACGCCATGTCGTGAAGGCTAAATCTCCACATTGTGGGAATTGTCCTGACCAGCTCAATGTATTAAGCTCTTAATCCTTTAAGGATCCCATTCATACTCTCCAGAAGACCTTAATACAATCCAAAACTCATAAAGATCATTGCTTTTTAGGCATGCATGTGATGAGCCCAAGCTAGGTAAAAAATGGAGGAAATAAGACCCAAAAGTCCATGCATAACATCAATACTCTATTAAACTTCACATATGGAACATATGTCTACAAGGGGACTCATTGGGTCTAGGGTAGCTCATACCCATAAGGACCAAGAATATGGGGCTAATAAGCATAGACTTTTAACATAAACAAGACCTAGTGATATGATCATCAAGTTCAGAACTTTATACCTAAAAATGAAGCTTGGAGGTGAGGTGTTCCACGATCTATAAGGTCTCGATATTCCAAGTAGGTGCTTCTATCTTCTCATTTTCTTCGAAGACACGGAAAACACACACTTTTAGGCTCAAAGGGACACACACAAGAGATTAGGGGGTTGAAATGGACAAAATGAGGGTTGGAGGCTGGTGATGGAGTAAGAATTTGAGAGTTAATGATGTTTATATAGCATCTAAACCCTAAAAATTAAGGTTTGAAGATCTTGCATGTACACTCCGGTATGCTATGTACACCCAACATATGCGACCTCGGGTCAGAATTACAAAAATGCCATTATGGGACATTTTGCAAACTTTCTCATACACAAGGGCTAAGACGCAATAAATCTTCATACTTAGGGTTAAAATTGAAAAATACATAATCATCGGAATGTTACAAGGAACAACATAATATTTTCATAGAGTGGTTGACATCCAAGACGCAGAAAAACACATGCAACTTCGAGAAGACTTGACAGATTATATATATGATGGTAACGGTGATGATAAATAATGTATTTAGAAAAAAATATGTATTTTTTTTGTCTTGTAATGTATTTTCTTCGATTTAAATGTTATGGTTTTTTAAACTGTATGTTTTATTTAAATACAATATTTTATAAAATTATATTTTTTTTAATTATTAAAAAAAGAGAAACTTGAAAAAAATGATGACATGGAAATATTTTGGTGTTATAACATAGTGACCATTTCCTACAATAGTTTTATAACATGGAGAGTGATGTGGCATGTGATGTAATACTTTTTGGTGTTATAACATGGTGACCATAATCGCCAAACTCAGCTAGCGTCATGAACACGTTAATAATTTATGTTCCACTAGGCTTCTTCTACAACCTGCTTGATTCTACTTTCTATCCTTGTGACACCTCTTATCCTCTATATCACATTCACTTCCTCTTTTTTCTCACACTTTAACCACAAATCATCAGCTTTCTCTTTTCGATCTTGATCAACTTACTACTCGTTAGTTAATGTTTTGAAGAAAGAAAAAGAAGTCGATCGAGATATATAATGTGAGAGAATGGAGAGAAACAATAGAAAAAGAATTTCTGGAGGGATATGAAGACCGAAAAAGCTTTATCAACGACGATGGATGTGCAAGAAGCTAGCTTTAACAACAATAGGGTCATATTGGATGGATGGTTTCTTTTAGAAACATGATTCCATCTTTTTTGAACTAAATTCACAGTCTTCAGGTAATTTTGAATTTATATTCCATTTCTAGCAACATATTTGTCACTTCCCTTTTACAACATCCTTTCCTTTATGGCTGGTTTTCTTACGTATGTTGGGATACCTTCTAGGTGTTCGATCAAAATTAAGTTAGAAGTATTAAATCTTAATGTTTGTTATCTATAGTTTATTATGCACTTATGATTAAATATCATATATGTTGGTATACCTTTATGGCTAGTTTTCTTACGTATGTTGGTCTACCTTCTAGGGGTGTCAAAAAAAAACCCGAACCCGACCCGACCCGAACCCGAATAAGGTAATTAGGGTTGGGTTTAATAGGGTCAGAACTCTTAATCGGGTTATTCAGGTTAACCCGACTAACCCGAATTATTATTAGAGCCGGGTTTAGGGTTGATTTTTTCAAAACAATTCGGGTTTCGGGTCAACCCGAATAACCCGATTAAAAATTTATTACCAAAACTTTTTTCACTGCCTTGAATGATATGAATTCAAGATCCTATGAGATTTTACAACTAATACATATTTCTTATTAAAACAAACCAGATTGTAAAATTACTATGTATAGAGATGTATAAAATGACATAACTTTCCTCTCTTCTTAGTGCAGTAAGGTTGTGTTGTAACAGTTTTACGAATTTTATTCACTGTTTACATTACTAATATGGTAAAAGAAACTCCAAAAATTCATATCGTATACCAACTTTACATTTTAAGTCCCTATACATGTGGGTTATATACTAAAATGGCACAACATAAATTCATCTTACATTTCAACTTCAACCCGACTAACCCGATTAACCCGACCCTACAAACCCTAAAACCCGGTTAACCCGAACCTAACTAACCCATACCTTATTAGGGTCGGGTTTCGGGTGAACATTTTTTCTAGAAAAACCCGACTAACCCGACCCGTTTAACCCGAAACCCGATCAGGTTAACCCGATTAACAACCCTAGATGAGGTAGAACCAATCGAATTAGGGGAGTAAGAAGATGAAATTGTTAGTTTGTGTGACATCCCTAAATTCATGGTCATAAAAGACCGGTCTAATTTATGCTTTTAAAATAATTTCAGAGTAATCTTTTGATTAAAAGAGTTGCGGAATTTGTTCCCAAAACACAATATGATAAAATAAAGTTTATCAAAGCATTTCTTAAAGAAATGTATTTTCATTATATAACAAAACTCGGGATGTCATGTTCCGATACAGACCAACAACATAAACAGTACAACATAGATCTTACAACAGTTATTTACAACTACTGGTCTATAAAAAAAAAATATTCACAAGTTGCCTAATTTATGCTCTCGCGCCACTACCTATAATTCAAAGAAACTGAGTGGGTCAGGCTTGGGAGCCTGGTGAGCATATAAGTTTTTCAACCCACAATAAATAATTAATTTACTCTCACCAACCAAAAATAACCCAATTACTCGTTCCTATTATCCTCACTTTACGTCCCTAAACAACTATCACAAGGGACCTAGTCTAAGGAATTTCATCAGGATGAACATTACTACAAAAAGGGCTTTCCTTAACAATAAATGTCCTAAAGGCAACCATGAGGGGGATAGAGTACACTGGTGAACTCATCGTTCACAACACCTACAGGTTATGAACCTGCCAACGTTCCACTGGACTGTCTAGAAAGAGTCTGTCGTTGTCACCCATACTCCGCTAGATGACTAGATCGACAACAACAACATCGAGGCCTCTCATCATTTTATCACAGATCAACTATCTACTTAGGTTTTACCCAACATTTTTGTAGATAAAAATATATACATATATACATTCATACTAAAACTTAAAACTTGATAAGACATTCATGCCACGCTCATTCCACATAAACAGATAATACATATAAATATATACACATAGCACGTATTCTATAGGAGATACTTCATATCTATGTGTTAGAAGAAAGGGAATATACACTCACTCAAAACATATACTTAATACATTCAAACAATACATGTATTAAAATCATGTTCATGAAAGATACTATGCATTCACATGATAAGACGATGATCGGACAGCACTACGACTCTTTAAAGTAATAATCTTCGATGAAACCGAGATATCTTGAAAAACCGGGCTTCTCGTGGGCAGAGCTTCGGCTCGAAAACTCTTTTCTTCTCAGGATCTTCGAAGCTTCGGGACTGGCTTCGGGTGTCGGGATGATACCGAGACTTCGTGGTGCTTCAAGATGGCTTAGAGAGGGTATAGAGAGTGAGAGAATGGTGAATTAGCAACCATGGCCGGCTACCCTTCGGTTTCTATTTATAGGGCCAATTTTCTGGATTCACATCGTGAACCACAACTTCACATCGTGACTTCAGTCGTCATCAGGTGCGTTATAGCAACTTGGGTCTATCAGGCTCTGGAAGACGTCCATCATCTGTTCACGTCGTGAACTCTCACAATGGTGGAAGTTCGTGCCCGGAACTTCACAAATTCATATCTCTCACATACAAGCTCCGTTTTCGACATTATTTTTATCCAAGCGTAGGTGAGATTATCCCCTACAACTCTCGTTTAGACCCCATCAGCTAATTTTGACTTTATTTTTATTATATTAATTTTAGTAGGTCGGGACAGGAAAACTCCGTTGGAAATTCATAACTTCTTCATCCGACGTCCGTTTTCGTCTGTCTTTTTATCGTTGGGCTACTATCGACGTGATATTCGATTCTCGTTTAGATTGTTCTGGCTAGAAATCACTCGATCTCACATTCTAACTTTGGGTTGCATACTGCTAAGTTGAAACTTAGAAAAGTCATAACTTTCTCATACGAAGTCAGATTTAGATGTTCTTTTTATGTACGCTCTCGATTTAACATATTTTGTGACTTTCGTTTAGATTATTAAGGCTAAATATCGCCTTTTCGTAAATTTACTATTCACGTCACACCCAATTGTACTGGTTTTGTCGCGAAACTTCGACAAGTCATAACTTTTTCGTTATAACTCAGATTTCGACATCATTTATATTTTCGGAATCCTCGTCATGACCACTACAACTTCCTTCATAGTAATCGGGTTTATCTAATATTTTATTTTATCACTTATTTTTATCCTTAATTCATTTAAGTCACACAATTAAGCATAAAATACATAATATATTTTTATTATTTCAATATGGCTTACAAATGTTAACCTAGACTATTACATCAACATTACTGCATAGCCTAAAAGCACGAGCATTACATTTTGAGTGTCCAAAGTCATTAACTAATTGATAATATTTGAACTAATAGTATGGTCCTTTTTTGTTTCCCTCATAACTCAATTAAGCAATAAGGAATTAGGAGAAAATGAGTTATTAATTTGTTATGAATTAATAAATTAATTGGAAATTGTTTTGGAATTAATTAAATAGTTTTAACTAATTAAATGGATTGAATATTTATTAATTCATTATATTTAATTGAAAATTTTCAAAACCTTCCAAAATAAATAAATGGATCAATTTTATCTGGTGATAAAAGAATATGGATTAATTTAAGTAAGGATAAGGGTTATCCTTGGAGATTTAAATTAAACTAGAGACTATAAATGGATTGTTAGCGGTCAAATCATAGCACTATGTTTTTGTCCCTAGAAATTCATCCACCTTTCCCGTCCCTCTCGTATCTATGAAATCTATAACCATCTTAGGGTTCTTGAGATTTTTTATATATACCCTCTGTTAGATGTCATTTTATGCATCTTTTTTATTTTAGTATTTATTAGTATTTTGTATCATGTTTTATGCTTTTACATATGTATTACTTTAAATAATGACCAACTCATATTTTCACCAAAATTCGTGTATTGCTCATATTTTTATGTCGTTTTCAAGTATTTTGAGTGAGACAATGTTCTGGAAGCAGTCTGGATGCATTTTTGGAGCTTAATGACGTTAAAACACCCAAGGAAGATGGAAAATTGATTAAAAATATGCATTTTTGGAGCTTAATGACATTAAAACACCTAAGGAAGATAGAAGATGTATTCAAAATAGTTGAAACTGAAATTTTCGGGTCAGAATTTAGTGTTTTGCAATTACATGATAGCGAGAAAACACTATTGCAACGAAAAAACACAACCTTGTTTTCATCCCATAAATTTTTCTGACCATTTTTTGGACCATTTGAGAACCTTGAAGTGAAAACACGATCGTGTTTCTATCCTAGGGATTTTACGAAGCTGAAAATTTGATTTTTAGAACCTCAAATGCAAAACATGATCATAATGGTCATGTTTATGAAAAAACACATGTTTATGAAAAAACACGATCATGTGTTTGCCCAAATGTAACATCCCAAGTTTTGTCATTTTAAGTCCCTGGGATGAAAGGGTAAAACCATGAAGAGCCTAAGGGCTAATTTGTAAATTTGGGACCAGGGGGAGTACGCCGCGCGTAAGTAAGGGTACGCTGGGCGTACTAGGGCACGCCCTAGTACGCTTGGCGTACACTGTGTATGTTGAGTGTACTTATAAATGAAGGAAACCCTAATATCTCGGGTTAGGGACTATATAAACATCCTTATAGATCATTTTATCTCATCATTCTCAGCCTCCATCTTCCAGAAATGTCCCTAAACCCTAGCCCTTGTGTGAGAGTGTGAATTGGTAGGTATTTTGAGCTCTTGAAGGTGGAGTCATTGCATCAAGGAGTTGGAGAAGAAGTTTGGCTTCTAGATCCGAATTTTTGTTGTACCCTAGAAGCTCTAAAAGATAAAAAGATTCAATCTTTATGTTTGTATAACATAGATCTAGCCATTCTAGCATTTTGGAATCATTTCTTCTCCCAAAAGTTCCAAGATGATGTATGTTGTGTTTTGGGCAAAATGATTTGTCCTTCTAGACTCTTAGAGGGGCGTTGAGTGTTAAAAATGAGGTCCCAATGGCTTAGGAGGTCCCATACAAGTAGTAGAAAGGTCTTAATGGATTAAGACCTTAGATTAAGAACTTTATGGACATTCAAAGTGATAAAGTTCGAGACTTTATGAGTCCTAGGCATATTTGGTCGATGGATCTGAAGTTTAGACTGAAGTGCTTAAGCCATTAAGCACTTATGAGGATTTTTGTTCAGTTCGCGTATGCCCCGCGTAGGAAGCTATACACCCAACGTACATGAACAACGGCCGCGCTTTCCAATCACCATGAGTCGAAGTACGCCCCACGTACCAGAGGAGTACGGCCAACGTACGTCCTCTATTAGGCTTTTGACCTTGGGCTTTGAGTTTTGGACTGTTTATGGGCTAGCTGGACTTGGGCCTTTGCTGGTCATTATGGATATGGTGTTTTGGGCCAAGTCTTGGTAATGGATCTTGGATTTAGGCCTAATTAGGTAGTGGGCCCAATTTGGAAAGTTGGGCCAATAATGGGCCTTGTTATATGGACTTATAGATCATAGGTTTGGTATTGGGCCATGACCTAAATTAGAGGGGAGGCAAATGAGGATATTGTTGTAAGGGATTCTTGGTCAAAATTTATATTTCCGTTTATTGACTTGTTATTTGCTATTTTGGATAGTACGGGATTATCGGTGAGACGGTGGTTCGGGAATCTATTTCTTTGGTTCAGATCGGCATTTCGAGGTGAGTTATCCTCACTATCTCAACACGGTCTAAAGCACCAAGGCCGGCCCTTTCTCGGATTGTATACTGGTTTTGTTTGATATGCTTATTGATCTGTTGGATCTGCATCTCGGTAGTTAGGATGGTATATTGATAGCGACCGGTTAGGTCGGTATCCTGGTTAGGATGTTGCTATGCTATATGATCTGTTAGATTGGTTTGTTTGTCTATGGAGTGTTATATGATTATCTGTTATATGTGAAAATGGTTGTTTGTTTAGGGTTGGGTTGAGGCGGGTCCTGCTTTGTGCTGTAGGCCAACATACTTAGGGCGGACCGGATAGACTGCAGACCCGGAAGGGGCACATAGTCAGGCCGAAGGCCCAACAAGCGGTCCGGATAGGCTGAAGGCCCGAGAGGGCAATCCAGGCATGCAGAGGCTTGGAGAGTGGACCAGACAGACTGAAGGTCCGGTGCGGGCGGTCCAGTCATACTGTAGACTTAAGGAGTGGACCAGGTGGACTGAAGGTCCGGTGCGGGCGGACCAGCCACCCTGTAGACTCGAGATGCATGGTTGTTCTGTACTTGTTGATACGATGTGATTATAGTTATATGAGGTTGGTATTTTGGGGGTAACTCACTAAGCTTTCGGGCTTACAGTTTCAGGTTCAGCGGATGATCGCGGGAAGGCGAAGGTGTGATCGTACACCTCCTCGGTTGATGATTATGATTTCCAGGAACTATGATGTTTAAACTAATTTGAAAACAGATTATAATAATTGAATGATTTTATATGAATTAATTTTTTTTTAAATTAGTTCAAATTTTATGGATGTTACACCAAAAGTCATAAATATGTATCCTACTTCATTAAAAGTCAGTCCAGAACATTTTTCCAATTTTCCGTATTTTCGATAAGTTGTTTCTGTAAGCCCTAGAATCAACTAACTATAAATACAAGATTTACAACAAACTAGCCGAAGGATAAGGGAATTTAAAAAAAGACTATACATATATATTTCATTCTATCGCTAATATATACAAATATTAACAATTGAGAAAAATGAAATAAGTGGGTCCCTATCAATATAAACTAGTTGGTTGAGGAACTTATCATAATGAAGATATTATCGATCAAACACCTGATGAATAAAATGCAACAAATGTTGGTATTTTTAGTGTTATCATCATATTTTAGTGTGATTATTATTGTTGTCGAAATATGTTGGGTTCAGTTAACCAACCATTTGACACCAGAAATACAGGGTACACACTCGGAGTGTTAAATGTGAACTCGGGTAAATGGGGGTCCAGGGACAGTGCCCTTGGGTACGGGGTTCCAAGGGGCAGCCCCCTGAAACCAGAACGGATTCTTATATAAAGAAATAGTCCGGCCATGTATTTTCCCGCCAAAAACCCACTAATGACATCATGGTGATGTATGTTTCAGTTATGTGCTAAAACTACTTCTTTTGGCGCCAATTTAGTGTAACCAACACGTAACCACTTTTCACTCCTTGTATAAATGCAAGGTAATTATTCGGTAAAAAGGTTGATTAGTCACACATAAGAAATTGATCATTATCAATCTTTCTGTCTCTCATGAATACATAACATCACAAGGTATGTATTATGTGTTTAAGGTTTGGATTAGGCCTGTATTCCAAATCAGATTTATTGGATCATCTCACTTCTGAATTCATGTATATCATGCTTTAAGAGACGAATTACATGTTTTGGAAATTGATATAATCACGATCCAAGCATTATTGTTATTATGAATCCTTATTTTCTAATAACATGACTTCATTACATAATAATTATCATGATTTTATTAACTAGGTCGGTAATAGGTACCTTCTCACATTCTTATGGAGAATGATGGATGATGTGGAACTTGTAGGCAGGGAATTTGAAGTTGATTTCATGAGCCAACATGATGTTGATACATATTAGAGGATAATCGAGAGGCCAAAATGACTTCAAGTGGTGTTGCTTTGCCTATAGTCAGTCCCAAGCTTTCAGTCATGTCAACAGGTTGGTTTGATGGTTTTTTGAGGACAAACTGTTGAATCAAGCTAGCTAGCGTTAAACTCACAGCCTGGAGGGCAAAAGAAACACCAGGGCACATTCTTCTACCACTACCAAAAGGAAGCAATTCATAATGCTTTCCCTTGACATCGATACCCTTGTGACTAGTCAAGAATCTCTCAGGCCTAAATTCAAGAGGTTCTGACCAAATTTTAGGGTCACGTTGCATCTTATAGAGATTCACCAACAGACGAGTGCCTTTTGGAATATTATATCCACCAACAATGCAGTCCTCTAGTGACTCGTGAGGAACTGAGAGTGGTCCAGCTGGGTATAAGCGGAATGTTTCTTTGATGATGGCATCCAGGTAGACCAAGTTCTTCAAATCCGACTCCTCCACCAGCCTGTCCCTTCCAACATGCTCATCAATTTCATCTTGGGCAGTTTCTAATGCTTTTGGGTTGTTGAGCAATAATGCCAAAGCCCATGTTAATGTCAAAGATGTGGTGTCCACGCCTGCTAATAGGAGTTGCTGCATGCATGCGAAATGGAATTACAACATATATATATATATATATATATATATATATATATATATATATATATATATATATATATATATATATATATATATATATATATATATATATATATATATATATATATATATATATATAAAAGATCTTGGAAAAGTTAATTCACTTACTTGACATGTGGATTTGATAATTGTATCATGGTCAAACCCCGGGAATGCTTCTTCAGAAGCATCTTCAAGAATGGAAATTAGCACATCTATGAAATCTTGGTTGCTTTCATGTTGCAGTGAAGAGTTACTATTCATTTTGTGTTCCTTTAACCACACGTCAAAGATATCGTCCAAATCTCCCGCTGTCTTCTTCATGGCTTTTATGTATCCACCCACATCGAAGCACCTGAGATAAGGGATAAAATCAGAAGCCACAAATGCCCCCATTAACTCGAAGAACGTTTTTACTATGCTCTGAAATCGAACGCCTTCTTCATCATTTGGTGAAAACCTCTTCCCGGAAATAATCCTAACCATAATGTTTACTACAAAATTTCCAAACCACTGACCCATATCCACCCTCAACTCCTCTGAACTCTTGACCGAAACATCATATAAATCTTTGATGGAGGCTCTAAGTTCTGAAGCTCGAATACGCCCAAGCATTTCAACTCGTCGTTGAGAAAGAACCTCGAGCATTACCATCTTGCGTATTTGTCGCCAATAGTCGCCGTATGGAGTAAAGCCGAACATGGCATAATCATAAGCCATGATTTTTACTGCCTCTGCTTTTGGTCGACTTGCAAAGGCCTTGTCGTTTGTTGTAAAGCACTCTTTAGCTGTAGCCCCGTCACTCACCACCAAAGTTTGATGAACACCGAGGTTGATGGTGAAGATAGGGCCATGCTCTTCTACCATGTCACCTAAAACCTTGTGAGGTAGCTCAGGTCCACCTAGAAGATGTAGGTGCCCGATTATAGGCCATCCCCCTTTTGCTTGTGGTGGATTTCGGTTCTTCCCTGTGGTTGCCTTCTTTTTGCCGAGGGTGTGGAGTAAGAAAACTAGTACTACAACAGAAGAAAAGATGGATGTAACAATTGTTGAAGACGAGAGATGCAACTCCATCGCCTTGTGAGCGGCTGCAATAATTGTGGAAGACGAGAGATAGAACTCCAACGCATTGCTTGGTTAGGTGTACTTGTATATGTGTGCGCGCAATCCAAAAATGTTTAAAATATTGTGAACCGTACTAGATTCTTTTTTTAAATTCCTATTTTATCCCTTCTAAAGTTACATTTATTTATACATAATATTCGTTTATTTCTAATATTTAATTAAAAGTTAGTAATCGTGTCTAATTAATACTATTAAAAAAACTGCCCAATATATAATTTCAAATTGAAATCCATACCAACTATATTGTAAGGGATTTTTTTTTTTTTTTTTTTTTTTTTGTAAGAATGGTAATATATTCTTTGGAATCATCTTACAATCTTAAGATTCTTTTTGAATAAAATAGGCTCGTGGCGCCACCTTTCCACCGCCCACTTCAAGTCAAGTAGTTTCATTTTTGGCCCTATCGTTTTTATCTTACCATCCATGATATGCTAATTGCCAAAAACAAGTTTATAAACAATTCTTACTACTTATCTTTATTATATTTTATGTATATTTTCTTGAAAGATCCTAACTTTCATATATTAAAAAAAAGTTGTTATTCTGAAACATACTACATGCATATTCATAAAACAATATTTTACATTGATAGTTTGATTGGAAAGACTGGATACAAACCGATTAAGTTTTAATATTTTACATAACTACCCAGGATATTGTAAATTTATACAAACATAAACTGAAATACAAAAGTACTATTACAAATTATTCTAAATCTTCCAACAGTATACCACCATACTGCTTATTTATCTCCTACAATTGTTAAACATAGAGAGGGGTAAGCGGTGACGTTTACTGAGTTTAATAATAGATACAATATAACGTTATGTCAAATATATACATCAATATAGCAGAAGTAAAGAGGAACAACAAAGACATATGTGAATCATGTGATAAGCTTTCCATATCAATTGGGCTTCTCGAGCACCTCGGGGCGTGTTTCGGGTGTTGGAAATGATTCTAGGGCTTCGAGGGAAGTGGAAATAGCTAAAATATGAAATTAGGGGTGAAAATGCCAAATTTCCAAACAAAATCGAGAAATATCGCAACACCCCCCCCCCCCCCTGTTTATAGGGTGCGAGACCGAAGATCAATGGTTGAGAAGGCTCCACGCGGCAGCAGATGCGAAGGCCAGGTGGAGGGTGCGAGGTTCGGACACCAACGCTACACGCGTCAGCTTCGGACTGGTCCAACGCGTCGGATGCGAGGAGTCACCGGGCACGCGTCGGAGTTTCGGCTACACAACGCATCGGTGACTAAGTTGCTTCGGACACGAGGCAGACACGAGGAGAGATCCGGACAAGGGTGACGTGGCTAAACACCAACCATGCGAAATTCCTCGGATTTCGGACTTTTCTTGATTTTTGTGTCCCGAACTTCTAAAATCCATAACTTTTGCATACGGACTCCGTTATCGACGTTCTTTATATGCACGCGTAGACGGAAATATACTCTACAACTTTTGTTTAGATTTCATTGGCTAGTTTTGATTTATTTTTAATATTATTATTTTTAGCAGACCGGGACAGGAAAATCCGTTAAAAATTCATAACTTCTTCATTCGACGTCCGTTTCCGTCAGTCTTTTAACCGTTGTACTACTATTGATGAGACATTCGATTCTCGTTTAGGTTGTGTCGGCAAAATATCGCTCGATCTTTATTTCGAGTTTTTAGCTGTCTACTTCTATTCTAAATATTAAAAAAATCATAACTTCCTCATACGAAATCAAATTTTGGCGTTCTTTTTATCAAAAATTCTAGGTTTAACAAATGCTACGACTTTCATTAAGATCACCAAGGCTAGAAAATAGGTTATCAAAAACTCACTTTTTACGTCATTCGGCACCGTGCCGGTTCGGTCGCGAATCTTCGATTGGTCAAAACTTCTTCGTTATAACTCGGATTTCGATGAGGTTTTCGCCTAAATGTTTCTAACGAAATTATCTACAACTTTGAATAATAAAATTTTACTTATTTCAAATTTTATATTATCGCTATATTTTACTATTTGACATATGATTGGAATCTCATAAGACTTCCAATATTTTCTGAGTGATTCTAAACATAGTTTTACTTCATTTATAGTAAAAACTATATGTTATAACTCAATACTTTCAAAATTATATAATATTTCATAATATTATTCACTTTAATTAACAAAACACGATTTCAAAAAGTGTATGTTACAAATACCTCCTTCTCCTAAGGATTTCGTCCCCGAAATTACATCGATTAAAATAAATGGGGATATTTCGCTTTTATCTCATACTTATTTTTCCAAGTATAATTTGGGCCTCAATGGTGTTTCCATTTGACAAGCACCAACTCTACTTCTTTATTACATAGCTAAGTCGTTCTTTTATTTACGATCTCTTCAGGTTCTTCTACGTATCTTAATTTATTGTCCAATTTTACCTCGGATAACGAAATCGTTTCATCATATATGCTCAAGCATTTGCGCAGATAATTCACATAAAACACATCATGAATACCTGCCAAATCTTCAGGCAATTCCAAGCGGTATGCTTGCTTTCCAATTCTCTGGATGATTTTGAAAGGTCCAACAAATTTAGGACTCAACTTTTCTTTCTTTCCAAATCGCATAAGGCCTTTCCATTGGGATACCTTCAGCATTACGAAATCACCCACTTGGAATTCTATGGGTAGTCTTATCTTTTATGTATAGGAATCTGTCGATCCTGGGCCGCTTTCATTCTTTCTCGTGCGATTTGAATCTTGTCGATGGTGTGTTGAATCATTTCAGGGCCTCCAAGGATCTTTTGTCCTACATCACACCAACATAATGGTGTACGACATTTGCGACCATATAATGCTTCATATGGTGGCATTTTGATTGAAGTGTGGTAATTGTTATTATACGTAAAATCGACAAGAGGTAAGTACTTGTCCCAGTTACCACCGAACTCCAAGACACATGCATGAAGCATATCTTCTACTGTTCGGATTGTTCTCTCTGTCTGACAATCTGTTTGGGGATGATAAGCTGTGCTGAGATCAACTCGAGATCCCAATTCACGTTGCATACTCGCCCAAAAGTGAGAAGTGAAGCGAGTATCACGATCGGAAATGATCTTTAGTGGCACACCATATCTCACAACAATTTCATCCAAGTATACTTGTACGAATTTCTCCATTGGAGCTGTTTCACGCATGGCGAGAAAATGTGTATTCTTAGTCAGACGATCGACAATTACCCAAATGCTATCATGCTATCTAGCAGTCTTTGGCAATTTGGTAATAAAATCCATGGATAGATCTTCCCATTTCCATACAGGAACACTAAGACTTTCTGGAGTTCCTTATGGCTTTTAGAGCTCTAATTTGACTTGTAAGCATACTAAGCATTCCTGCACATATCTTCCAATGCCTCTCTTTAGTCCAGGCCACCAATAATCAGCTCTTACATCATAGTACATTTTACTTGTACCAGGATGTATTGACAGCTTAGACTTATGAGCTTCATCTAAAATCTTCTGTCTTAATCCACCAATCTTTGGAATCCGTAGCTGATTCTTAAATACCTTCAATCCTCATGGATCATCAAGTAAAACATCAACATAATGTACCATTCCTTCCTTCTTCACATTTTCTGTCTTTAAGGACTTAAATTTCCATTTCTCTAGCTCGTCAAGAATAGTGAACTTTACTGTAGTGTGAGCAATAGCATAACACATAATATTACGATAAAGTTTCCTGCTAAGTGCATTGACAACTATATTGGCCTTTCCAGGATGGTACTGTTGGATATAGTGTCTAAGTCCATAACTATATTTGGTATGTACTTGACCCGACTTGGCATGGTCCATTTGGGTTGCATGGCATCATGCACTTGGATAGACTAAATGAGAGAAATAAGATACTTATGGCTTATTAATATATTATAAGTTATAATATATTAATAATAAGAAGAAGAATATTTAGTTAGTATTGATCAATAATTAATTTAGAATTAATTATGTGATCAAAAGAAGGCTAATTAAATATATGGGTTCATTTTGTCAATCATCCATAACTTATATAGTGGGCCAAGGCTCTATGGATTATCAAGTTTGGTTAAACCCATAAGATGCTCCATGGATGCTCCATGGGGGTTACATAACCTATGGGTCATGGAAATGAAAGGTCATGACAATTATGGTTTACATGGTGTAACCCTAATTGTAACATACTATATAAAGAATCTATTCTTCACCATTTTCGGCCACTAGAGTGAACAAAAGGGGGCTAGCCGAAATACTAAGTGTTCTTATTCTCTTAAGAATTTATTCCAAGTGTATTTGGTGTTATGTGAAGCATTTGAGGCATCACACTTGAGGTGCTAGGCTCACAAGGTTTCAAAGGAATCCAAGCTACAAAGAGGTATGTAATTCTTACAAACTATTAGAATAAAAGATCCTCATGTATGCTAGATAGGATTATGAACCTTGGAAAATCATTTTGCATGTATCTTAGTCAAACATAGATCCAAGGTTTCTAGGGTTGCATGTACACCATAGGAGTGTTAGAATGCTCAAAACCCAACAGTGGTATCAGAGCCTAGCCGAAGGATAAGGGAATTTAAAAAAGACTATACAAATATATTTCATTCTCTATTTATCGCTAATATATACAAATATTAACAATCGAGGGAAATGATGAAAATGAAATAAGTGGGTCCCTATCAAGATAAACTTGTTGGTTAAGGAACTTATCATAATGAAGATATTATCAATCAAACACGTGATGAACAAAATGCAACAAATGTTGGTATTTTTAGTGTTATCAGCATATTTTAGTGTTATTATTATTCTTGTCGAAATATCGTGGGTTCAGTTAACCAACCATCTCACACCAGAAATACAAGGTACACACTCGGAATGTTAAATGTGAACTCGGGTAAATGGGGGTCCGGGGACAGTGCCCTTGGGTACGGGATTCCAAGGGGCAGCCCCTCGAAACCAGAACGGATTTCTATATAAAGAAATAGTCCAGCCATGTATTTTCTCACCAAAAACCCACCGATGACATCATGGTGATGTATGTTTCGGTTATATGCTAAAACTACTTCTTTTGGTGCCAATTTAGTGTAACCAACACGTAACCACTTTTCGCTCCTTGTATAAATGCAAGGTAATTATTCAGTAAAAGGGTTGATTAGTCACACATAAGAAATTAATCATTATCAATCTTTCTGTCTCTTAAGAATACATAACATCACAAGGTATTATGTGTTTAAGGTTTGCATTAAGCCTCTAATCCAAATTAGATTTCTTGGATTATCTCACTTCTGAATTCGTATACCTCATGCTATAAGAGACGAATTACATGTTTTAGAAAGTGATATAATAACGATCCAAGCATTATTGTTATTTTGAATCCTTATTTTCTAACAACATGACTTCATTACATAATAATTATCATGATTTATTAACTAGGTCGGTAATAGATACCTTCTCACATTCTTATGGAGAATGATGGATGATGTTGAACTTGTAGGCAGGGAATTTGAAGTTGATTTCATGAGCCAACATGATGCTGATACATATTAGAGGATAATCGAGGGGCCAAAATGACTTCAAGTGGTGTTGCTTTGCCTATAGTCAGTCCCAAGCTTTCAGTCATGTCAACAGGTTGGTTTGATGGTTTTTTAAGGACAAACTGTTGAATCAAGCTAGCTAGCGTTAAACCCACAGCCTGGAGGGCAAAAGAAATACCAGGGCACATTCGTCTACCACTACCAAAAGGAAGCAATTCATAATGGTTTCCCTTGACATCGATACCCTTGTGACTAGTCAAGAATCTCTCAGGCCTAAATTCAAGAGGCTCTGACCAAATTTTAGGGTCACGTTGCATCTTATAGAGATTTACCAACAGACGAGTGCCTTTTGGAATATTATATCCACCAACAATGCAGTCCTCTAGTGACTCGTGAGGAACTGAGAGTGGTCCAGCTGGGTATAAGCGGAATGTTTCTTTGATGATGGCATCCAGGTAGACCAAGTTCTTCAAATCCGACTCCTCCACCAGCCTGTCCCTTCCAACATGCTCATCAATTTCATCTTGGGCAGTTTCTAATGCTTTTGGGTTGTTGAGCAATAATGCCAAAGCCCATGTTAATGTCAAAGATGTGGTGTCCACGCCTGCTACTAGGAGTTGCTGCATGCATGCGAAATGGAATTTAGTTTAATTTTACAACATATATCTAAAAGATCTTGGAAAAGTAAATTCACTTACTTGACATGTGGATTTGATAATTATATCGTGATCAAACCCCGGGAATGCTTCTTCAGAAGCACCTTGAAGAACGGAAATTAGCACATCTATGAAATCTTGGTTGCCTTCATGTTGCTGTGAAGAGTTACTATTCATTTTGTGTTCCTTTAACCAGCCGTCAAAGATATCGTCCAAATCTCTCGCTGTCTTCTTCATGGCTTTTATGTATCCACCCACATCGAAGCACCTGAGATAAGGGATAAAATCAGAAGCCACAAATGCCCCCATTAACTCGAAGAACTTTTTTACTATGCTCTGAAATCGAACGCCTTCTTCATCCTTAGGCGAAAACCTCTTCCCGGAAATAATTCTAACCATAATGTTTACTACAAAATTTCCAAACCACTGACCCATATCCACCCTCAACACATCTGAACTCTTGACCGAAACATCATATAAATCTTTGATGGAGGCTCGAATTTCTGAAGCTCGAATATGCCCAAGCATTTCAACTCGTCGTTGAGAAAGAACCTCGAGCGTTACCATCTTGCGTATTTGTCGCCAATACTCGCCATATGGAGTAAAGCCGAACATGGCATAATCATAAGCCATGAGTTTTACTGCCTCTGCTTTTGGTCGACTTGCAAAGGCCTTGTCGTTTGTTGTAAAGCACTCTTTAGCTGTAGCCCCGTCACTCACCACCAAAGTTTGATGAACACCGAGGTTGATGGTGAAGATAGGGCCATGCTCTTCTACCATGTCACCTAAAACCTTGTGAGGTAGCTCAGGTCCACCTAGAAGATGTAGGTGCCCGATTATAGGCCATTCCCCTTTTGCTTGTGGTGGATTTCGGTTCTTCCCTGTCGTTGCCTTCTTTTTGCCGAGGGTATGCAGTAAGAAAACTAGTACTACAACAGATGAAAAGATGGATGTAACAATTGTTGAAGACGAGAGATGCAACTCCATTGCTGTGTGAGCGGCTGCAATAATTGTGGAAGACGAGAGATAGAATTCCAGCGCACTGCTTGGTTATGTGTAATTGTATATTTGTGCGCGCAATCCAAAAATATTTAAAATATTGTGAACCATACAAGATTCTTTTTTTTTTTTTTTTTAATTCCTTTTTTATCCCTTCTAAGTTACATTTATTTATAGACATGCGTTTATTTCTAAGGGTTAATACCTTAAAAACCATTATTTATACATATCCGTTTCGATTTAACTCTATCATTTTTATTTGTTACTTATTTGCCATTAATTGTGTTGACTAGTTATGAAAAGTCAATGGTAGCCGGTGTCGTCGGTTTAACAGGTTACCCTAACCGTTTACATACCCAAAATCCACTTTTTCCCCAAAACCTCTCCTTCATTCGGTTTAACAAGCGTTCTTCCTCACACATCACGTCTTCTTCTTTTCCATGGCTTCGTCTTCAACAACTTCTATCAGCAAACCGATTTATCGCACTAAGTGTGATTGTGGTGATCAACTGCAATACTCAGTTTCAAGAACTGATAAAAACCCAGGAAGAAAGTTCAAGGCATGCCCTAACTATAAGGTAAATTTGAGGGATTTTGTTTTCCCATTTTGTTATCTTTCAAAAGTTAGTAAATGAAGCTTTTGTTGGCAGGGTACCAAAAAAGGGTGTAAATATTTCAAGTGGCTTGACACGGAAGAGATGGAGTTTTATGCTAATGAAAGGGAGCCCTATAACGAAGTTGTTGCTAGTGGTGTTCTGCAGGTGATCAAGTTGTTGAAGTTTGTGTTGGTGATGTTAGTGGTTATTGGAGTAATTTTGTTAATTGACATTGTATTTTAAGAACCAGTTGGTTAGGGCAGTTGTAAGTTAAGGTTGTTGTAGGTTCTTCATTTTGGTTAGGGCAGGTGTTCAATGTAGTTATGGTAATGTTTGATGGAGAAGTGTATTGACAGTAATCCAATCTTACAGTAATCCAATCTTATTTATGTCCCTGTGATTTGGTAATTGCATTATAGTGATTCATTAGAATGTAGTTATGGTAATGTACTAAATCTTGTGTAAGCAAGTGAAATATAGTAGAACTTGGTAAAACTTGGTAATAACTGAATGTACTAAAACAAGGAAGTAAAGGACATTAACTGGAATGACAATTAACATATGATTGTAAGCAGGTGATCACTGTAGTTATGGTAATGTTTGATGGAGAAGTGTATTGATAGTAATCCAATCTTATTTATGTCCCTGTGATTTGGTAATTGCATTATAGTGATTTATTACAATGTAGTTATGGTAATGTACTAAATCTTGTGTAAGCAAGTGAAATGTAGTAGAACTTGGTAAAACTTGGTAATAACTGAATGTACTAAAATAAGGAAGTAAAGGACATTAACTGGAATGACAATTAACATATACTTGCATTCATAATAAGGAAGTAAAGGGCATTAACTGGAATGTACTAAACTTGGTAATAACTGAATGTACTAAAGTAAGCAAGTGAAATGACAAGCAAAGTGAAATGACAATAAGTTCAAATACTTGCATTCATAATAACATAAAAGGGGGTATTACAATCTGTACCAAACAACCAATTGCCCAACAATGTTTTAATGGCCATTAACTACCAATGTTCAAAAAGGCCTAATTGAATACTACTAGATGCTGATATACAATTGGATGGTTGTTACCAAAAGCTGATGAAATGTTAACAAAAAGGGCAAGCAAAATACATAGTGCCCATGATACCCCCTCCTAAATAGTCCTACTCCAAATTAACTGGTTTCTTAATACTAGAACCCCTTCCATCCTTATCATAAACTGCTTTCTTCAGCTTGATTTTCACAATTCTCTCAGAAATCTTCCTTTTCCTAGGCCTCCCAACAACTTGTGTATCTTCAATGAAGTCAATATTCCCATCATCTTCACCAACCCAAGCATTAGCATCTAAACCTTGTATAGCAACTTCTTGCACTGGTGGCACAATCTCATTAACATCTACACCCTGTAAGACATGATGTATTTAAATACCCTATGTTAATCACATATTAGTTTTAAGAAATTTAAAGTAAAGGTTGGCATACCATTTCCAAGTTTTCTTCAAGCAAGTTATCTTCAATCTCATTAACATCCTCTTCTAAGTCTGCATTAGCATCTACACCCTGTAAGACATGATCTAGTTAATTACCTTATGTAAATCACATACTAGTTAACATCCTCTTCTAAGTCTGCATACCATTTCCATTTCCAAGTTTTCTATAGCCTGTTCAATCTCATGAGGTTCATAACCACATTTTTGCAACAATACATCAATTTCATCAGAAATAGCATTCCCATCATTCACAATTTTGGGTGCAGTTTCCTGTACAGTTTCCTGTACAGTTCCATTTTCTTCTTGCACAGTTGCATCGTTTGCAGTTTCAACCCCACCTTGGCCATCCTGGTTTGAGGATCCTTCTCCAGCCTTCTTTATCTTCTTCTTTCTTTTCACTACAAGCTTAACTGCCTTTTGTTTATCTTCTTCTCCACCCCTCCTTGGCCTTCCTGGTTTTCTAGGTGGCACATACTCCTTCATCACTCGCTCATTCTTACAGGATTTCAAGTTATGGCCGAATTGTAAACATTTGCTACACCTAACAGTCCTACAAACTCTAGCTCTAACATTTGGGAACTTGGAATCATTGACCTCAGACACATGCCTTCTTCTCTTGGTTTTTGGCCTACCAGGCAGTCTCCTTGTCAAAGGAGGTAATGGCTTTATATAGTCAGTGGGTGCCCACAGGTTGCTTCCATTCACTGGTGATATATTTGTGGTATATGCAGCCATAAATTTCTCTTTTTGGAACCAAATGCTTAGAAAATCAGTTGGATTCATGTGAGTGTAGTTTATTGCTGCTTGACCATGCACACATGGTATTCCAGATATCTCCCATAGTCTACATGTGCAATAGTGTTGTTCCAAATCCACTTTGTAAGCTGTATACCCATACCTTGTCTCAAATACAGACCCCCCAGTTGCTATAACTTTCCAGTTCCTATAAATACAAATTAAAAATAACAATTTCATGTTAACTATACAACACAATTTAATGGTAAGTAGTAACAAGTTTATGTAAGAATTTACCTCATCTCTTTTCCAAACTCCTTCATTTTCTCTATGATAGCTGGACACGATTCAGTTCTCCAAGTAGAAGCTTTATCAGCCAAATAATAAAACCTAGACATGACATAGATTCTAATTTCCTCTAACATTGTGAGAAGTGGTTTTTTCCTAATATTTATGATCATGGAGTTAAAGGACTCAGAAACCCCATTTTCCACTGCCTCACATGCATACCCTAGTCCAAAAAATGCCCTACACCATGATTGTGGATTCTTAGACATCAACCAATCATATCCATTTGAAGTGATTTTCTTAATTTTTTCCATGTTAGACACAAAATCCCCTTCATGTGAACTAGTTGCAGCAGCCCAGAATAAGTTTTTCAACTCTAAACCTGTATGCCTCTTCCTGAAGTTGGCATAAATGTGTCGTGCACACTGCCTGTGTTCAACATGTGGAAGGATAGCTTTCACAGATTCTAGAAGTCCCTGAAATAAGTAAATTCAATATTAATATGGGTTAGACAATATAAATGAATACATAAAAAAATTTGTAGTATTTATGTTTACCTTGTGTTGATCTGAAATAACAACTAGACCCCTTCCATCCTCAACACCCAAGTCATCAACCAACAACTGTAAAAACCAAGTCCAATTTTCTTTGTTCTCTACATTTACTACAGCCCATGCAATTGGATACACGTGGTTGTTAGCATCTCTTCCAATAGCAGTCAAAATCTCCCCTTTGATTTGTCCCTTTAGGAAACATCCATCTAAGCCAATCACACGTCTGCACCCTATATTCCATCCATCTTTCAATGCCTTAAAACATACATAAAAACGTTCAAAATAATTCACCCCATCTGGATTTACAGAAACTCCTACTTTGCATGTACTTCCAGGGTTAGATCTAAGGATTTCGTTGGCATAATCCCATATCTTAGCATAGTGTTCCTCCAGTTTACCTTCTATCATCTCCCTTGCCCTTACCCTTGCTCTATGACATTGCCCCTTTGACACTTTCACTGAATATTTTGTAAGGACATCCTCCATCATCTCAGGTAGTGTCATTTTGGGCTTCCTAATTATGTCCTTAATGTAGTGTTTTGCTAACCAATTACAACTAACCAAATGTCCAAAATTATAATTCCTTGCACAAAGATGTGTTTCAACCATAGATTTTATCTGAAAAGTACGTTCATTATACTTCCACGAAGCATGGATCCTAAAAGGACATGGTTTTTTTGCATTTTTTTTCCCACACCTAACAATTACCCTACTTTTATCACTTTTCATGAACCAAAGTTGGTATCCATTAGCTACAGCATAGTTAGTGAGTGCAAACCTTAACTGAGCAGGAGACTCATATAACTCACCAACTGTAGGCTTCATTTGGTTCCACTTGACGGTAGGATCGTGCACCCTGAACTCGACACCCACTTCCAAGCCATTTTCATCTTCAAGGTGTTCATGCTCAAGCTCTTCCTGGTGAATGTCTTCAACATCAGCAACATCAGCTTCATCGTCCCCTTCAAACTGATTATTCTTTAACATTTTATCATCACATAAAATGTTAAGAAAAGGGTCGTCACACAAGTTAGATGTAGGATTGAAGTTATCTGGTTCAACATCCAACAATCCTAAGTCAAGACGATCATCATCAGACTCTTCTTCATCACGTACATATCTCAACTTTGTCTTCTTTGTCGCCTTTGATTCTTTACTTTTCATTCTCCGTGATGATTCTGCCATCGAACCCTTGAAAACCTTCAGAAACCCTCTTTCAAAACCCTCTTGCAAAACCCTCTTTTGACGATGATGTTATCGGGATACCCCTTTGTTAGTCAGACATGAGGGACAAAGGTGGTGGCTACTATGCACGTTCCCAAGAATTAGTAATCAAGTGAAGAGATGCAACCGGCAAGGAGGTGATTACCGGTTGTTAACCGGGTAAGGTGTAATAAATGGAACGTCATTTCATTAACGGTGGCAAATAAGTAACAAATAAAAATGATAGGGTTAAATCGAAACGGATATGTATAAATAATGGTTTTTAAGGTATTAACCCAATATTTAATTAAAAGTTAGAGATTATGTGTAACAGATTATATTATTACAAAAATTGCTCAATACTTTCAAATTGAAATCAATATCAAGTATATTATAACGTCATCAAATTACAAAATTAATTAAAAAATATTAAGCAAACCAAAAATACAGATAAATTAAACAGGAAAGATTTACATTTTATTTAAATTTATTATGTTTAATTTGCATAGATTATTTAATTTGTACTTAAATCTTTCAGGTATAAATTAAACATATAATCTTTCTTTGTATATCTTGTATCTTTGTAAGTATTATATGGCAATATCCGTTTTCCGTTGTTTTTTGTGGATTTGAAATTTCGAAGAAAAAAATAAAGAGTTATTATATTTTTTGAGTAACGATTTATTACGGGTCCTATTATATGTATCATTTATTCACATAAATTGTCAAATAACCAGGATACATATACACTATTTTACTCATGAAGTGGATATACAAAGCAATTTAGAATTACGTGCGTATAGAATTACTCTTTAATACATATATAAATGTGTGTGTAGTTTTAAAGCAAAATACTTTAAATTATGAAGTTTGAGTGTAAAATAAGTAGTAGGTGTAAGAAATCAAATTATTATGCAAAAAATGACGAAGGTTACATGCATGGGGTTATAATTGAAAATTAGTAAATAATAAAAATGGGTGGGGTCTAGAGTAGGGGTTAGCAAAAACCGAACCGATTAAAGAAAAAACCGACAAAACCGCAATAAACCGCAACCGAAAAACCGAAACCGATGCAAAAACCGATAGTGCGGATCTAATTTTTGCAAAAACCGATGGTCAACGGTTCGGTGTGGTTTCTATCCAAAAAACCGGTCCACCAAAACCGAACCGCACTGCAAGCGTGTAGAGTAATAAATCAATCAATGTATATTATATACATGCTATTTAAAATACTTATAAACGATAATATATTTGTTATATGTTTATTTTGTGTTTGTGTAAGACTATATGGGGTGCAAAAGAAATGTTCTATTGTTAGCTAAACGTACTAATCGATTACACTAATAAGCTTGTAACAAATTAAGTCAAAATCAACCAACATTCAATTATTAATTAGTTTATGAGTAGTCACAAGTTGTAATTTAAGCGCCTTACAGTTTTTGATTATGTATTTTTGTTTTGAGTTGAAAATGAATGGATTAAAAAAAACAGCACAATACAAGCTTACATGCAGATGGTTTTCAGTTCTTACAGTTTTAAAAAACCGTACCAAAAAACATAAAAAAACTACACCAAATTCTAAACACGGTTTAAAACCGAAACCGCACCAATAAAAACCGAAACCATATTTAAAAACCGAAAAACCGAACCATTGCAAAACCGCACCCAACGGTTTTAAAGATGCAAAAACCGCACTATGCGGTTTGCGGTTCGGTTTGACCTTAAAACCGCACCAAACCGCACCATGCTCACCCCTAGTCTAGAGCATTTGGTTTATAAAATGTTTTAGAAGGAATTGGAATCTATTAAGGAATCAGAATCTGTCTTGAATTGGAATCTAATTCAATATTCTGTTTGGTTAGCAGTAAATGGAATTTGAATTCAATATTATATTTTGTTTGGTTGGCGGAAAATAGAATTTGTATAGTGTAAAATGACAGAACTACTATTTTTAGTTTTTGCTTACTTTTACTTATTTTATAATTATATGTAAAAATATATTATATAAATTATAAAAATAGTAAACGGTGGTGGTGGCGGCGATGGTGGGAGAAGTGACGGTGGTGGTGATGGTAGTAATGTGTGGTGGTGATGAAGGTGGAGGTGGTGGTAGTAGTGACATCACTAGTGTTAATCGTAGAGACAGTGGTGGTTGTGGCGATGGGTGTTAGTGGCAGCGGTGGTGGTGGTGGTGGGTGCAGGTGGCGGTGACGGTGGTGGTGGTGGTGGTGGCAATAGAGGTGATGGTGGTGATGATAGAGTTAGTAGTAATTACGGTAGTGGTAGGGTTGTGGTGTAGGTGGTAACGAAGGTTATGGGTAGTGGTGGTAGTGGTGGTGGTGGTGACGGTGGTGATAGTAATGGTGTCAACGATGGTGATGGTGGTAACAGAAGCGGTGGGTGGTGGTGTAGAAGGTGGTGGCAGTGGCGACGTCATTAGTGAGGATGGTTGGTGGTGGTGGTGGGTAGTGGTGGTGAAGGTTGTGGTGGAGGTGGTCGCGAGTAGTGACAGAGGTTTTTCATATTTAATGTTAAAAATGAAAAGGGTAATATGGTAATATTCAACACTCTCACTTGAAGGAATTTGAATTTCCTTATCTTTTAAATGAAATTTATTTTCCCTCATTGGAAGGAAAGTTGGACATATTTAGAAATCCAAATCCTTCTCAAAACTTGAACCAAACATAGGAAAGTGATGGAATTAAATTCCAATTCCTTCCGATTCCAGCGAACCAAACGACCCCTTAGGAATCCAATTCCTTCTCAAAACTTGAACCAAACATAGGAAAGTGATGGAATTAAATTTCAATTCCTTCCGATTCCAACAGATTCCAGCGAACCAAACGACCCCTTAGAGTCAGCAGAACAATTGTGATATAATCCTGGGTGTGATTTTATGTATTTCTCACTCTATATATTGAGTCACCAAAACAATTGTGATATAATCTTAGGTGTTATTTTATGTATTTCTCACTCTATATATTGTCAAATTATAGGGATAACACATACTATGTCATTCACAAGTAGGTATACGAAACAATTTGAGAAGTACCACAAAAAGAAATATAGGTATTAGGGGCGACGCTATTAAAGACGACAGACAGTATTAGGGACGACATGCGACCAGGCGCCTTCGTGTCGTCGCCGCTAAAGGGTCGCCTCTAATATTCTACATCGGCGATTCGTGTGACTTCCCCTAGAGTGAATCGTGGCCGTTCGTTTTTGATCTGATCCAACGGACCGGGTTTCTCCGTACCAAGGTAATAGCGGCGACGTCAATAGAGATGACGCCGTCGTCGCTACTAGTCACCAAAAAAAAGCGGGATATCTTCCCTCCAAATTGTCGCCCCAATTGCCATCGTGTCTCCGCAAATAGCATCGCCGCTAAAGGCTCCATCAACTTTACCTCCCCATCATGTTTCAGAACAGGCGACATCATGTGACAACCTGAAATTTGTTCCGTCACCGTAACCCGTTTTCCGTTAATAGAAGCCGTTCTTATCAAACTTTTCCGCTAACATTGGGATCCTACAAATTAAAATTTGGACTTTTATTATGACTCCATAAGGATCGGAATAAATTAGGAACACGGGAACACCCTCAATATTCTTTTAAAAAGTTTTTAGTTACAAAAACATTAAATTACGACAATTTAATCAGGTATGACCATAAGCCCCGTTTAATGTCGGTATCGGGTAGATTCCCACCTGGCCACAAACCCAACCCCCATATCAGGGTTGAGTGGACACTAAATGGAACTTTTACCACTCTATTCACTCTCTCTCTCTCTCTACTCTCTCTCTTCAAGGCTCAATTTCTTCCAAAATCCGCAAGTTTTAGCTCCCAAACTGTAAGTACTCTTACCCTAGATTGTTCTACAACTTATTACATGTAATTATAGCTCCAAAATCATCTAAGAAGGCCAAGAGTAAGGAGTCTACGGCCCAAGAACACTCTAGGGCCATAAACCCTTAAAAGTGTGCCAAAATGCCCCCAAATCTCTTCCTTAGGCTTAGAGGCTAACTTAGAACATACCCTAGAAGTGTTTTAGACATTAAATCTTATGTTTAGAGGCTTAAAAGAGGGTTTACGGCCCAAGAACGCCCTTAGGACGTAAACTCCCTTAAACTATGCAAATTGAGCCTTTAACCCCCTATTTAGCCTTGGACCTTCACATAGAAACTTGTAGGAGTAAGATAAGGACCTCAAAAACGAAATATAAGGGGTTTCCAAGAGTTCACGGCCGTAAACTATGGGGTTCACGACCGTAAACTCCCAAGGAGTGGTCCCAGGACCGTAAACTCCAAGGGAGTGTCCCTTTTGAACCCTAAACACCCCTCAAGCCGTGGAATTTGCCTTGGAACCCTTCCTAGAGACACAAGATACTTGAAAGCACACAAATACACTCCTCCCATGAGTTTACGGCCGTAAACTCATGGGGGAGGTGGTCCCTCAGCCGTAAACTCACCTAAGGTGAGTATGTGAGGAGTAAACTCCATAGTGAGGCCTAAAACTCCTTCCTTGCAACCCAATAGCCTTCTAGCACTTAACCATAGAGCTTTTATTCACATTAGGATGTCTATATGTGTTTAATTAGTGTCTTAATCACTAATTACTTGTAAACATATGTCTTCATATGTTATTAGGGTCATAGAGTGTGTTCAAGTCTTTACTTGACACCAAACGCTCATCCGACACTTCCACCCGATCTACTCGCTACATGTGAGTTCATACCCCTTAATTAACCTTTTTAAATGTCTTTACATGTTTTAGGGGGGATACAAGTAAATGCAACTAGTTCTAGTTCCTAATCATATGTGATTTATAACTTACAACCAAAAAGGATTTTGTATACTTTTAGCTATGTATCAATAAAACTGTTTTAAATATTTATCAAACGCATTTTCTAAGATAAACTGTTGTTAAACTATTTTCAAACTGTGTTTAAACTACTTTTCTTTTAAACTATATCTACACCAATATATTTATATAAGTAAGACTTGAAGGACTTAGGACCGATAGCGCACCTTATTTCCTATTCTTGTTTGATTGTGGTCTTAGGGTATATTGTTATTCGTCCGACTGGCGTTGATTTCTTAGTTATATATCATATATATATTTGTGTTAGATATGAAAGTCTTCATCTTATTCAATACCTTTGTAAATCAAAGGCATGCAATCTCACACTCTATTTAACTATAATAGGTATAGTTAATACTATTGCTCATTACCTCTATCACTATGATGCTCACTGTAATTACTACTATTACGAGTTAAGGCACGTTAAAGAGAACACTCTCTATACCTAAAAGTTACTATACTATAATATAGGAGAATACACTAATCCAGAATATAACACACTATCCCTCTATACGGCACTCTACTGCGTAAATACCATGTAACTAGGGCTTCCCGGAAGGAAAGCAACACTACATGTATATATCTATACAGGACGGATGCTATTACATCCCGGCTGTTAATTATAATAGGCCCATGGGTGGCACTACATCACTACACTAAGGATGACCGGGAAGGTCATCGGACCCTCTATAATCATTTAGTTTGGTTACATGAGAAATCACATCCATATCCAAATTAACACACTAAGACTTAAAGTCTAAGCTAATTTCCCAAAGTAAATAAATATATATTAAAGTTTACAACACTACTACAGTCAACCAGCAATACTTTTACTCATCTACGTTACTTGTATGAAATTCATTACCTTATTGTTAACACTGAAAGTTTCAATGAAAATACTTTTACACACTCAAAGGATTTAACTTACAAATATACAATTCTGGAAAATATAGGATTTTCTAGGGATTTCTACTACTCTCAACATTTATTTCAGCTTTTATACTAAATGATTGTAAACACTTTTATACAAGCAATGACACTAAAGGCTTATGAACTCACCAGCTTTATGTTGATACTCGTTTTCAAAATAACTTGTATCCTCAGGTCAAAGATAGACAGGTACTGATGCAACTTTTGAGAAGATGGAGCATATACAAGACCCATCTTTTATTTTTGTTATACTTTTGGTGTCTATTAACTGTACAGAACACGTTTGTATTTACAATTACTATATTAATGCAATTTGTGGTCGCTTGTTTTTTACTATTATGCAATTGTTATGATATTGTACATAACGTCCTCCACCCCAGAACGTATTCCGCCGTTCTCGGTTTTGGCGTGTGACACATCATCACTACCATCTTCTTAGACCATTTTCTGGCGATTTTCCAGCGAAATACTCTGATCCTCTCGATTTCCTAGGCGACCACCACCACAAAGCTTCTCCTTTCTCTTTTCCTCTTCACTCCTCCTCTCCCCCCCCCCCCCCACCCACCCCCACATTTGGCCCAGGCTGCAGTGATACATTTTCCAACGACAACACTCCGATTTTTCAGCATTTACAGCAGCAGTAGGTGATCCCTTCCCTCCTTTCTCTTTCAATTTCTTTTCTAGAATGAATTTGTTTGTTAATTTTGGATTTTGGTGGTTTCACAGCAACATCTCGGGTGACACCACCTCTTCTCCGATGATACCACATCTACTCTGGCAACCTCGACCATCGCACCACCACCTAATCGATTTTCAATTTCCAAGTATGTTTTTTTTTTCTGTTTTTAAATGTAGGTATAAGAAATGTTGGGTGTTATATGTTAAATGTATATGTATATGTGTATTTGTATATGAAATGTATGACTATGTATGAAAAAATGTGTGTATATGAGTATTTGCATGTGAAATATATATGTATATGTGTATTTGTATATGAAATGTTTGTATATATATGAAAAAATATATGTATAAGAGTATTTGTATGTGAAATGTATATATATGTGTGAAAAATATATGTATATGGGTGTAGATATATGAAAAACTCTATGTTAAAATGTATGAATGTATATGGAATGTATGTATTTGTATGTGAAATGTATATGTATATGTGTATATTTATATAAATATGTATGTATATGTGTGGATATGTATGTAAAAATGTGTATATGTGTTTGTATATATATGTAAAAATGTATATGTATGTATATGTGTGGATATGTATGTAAAAATGTGTGTATATGTTTGTATATATATGTAAAAATGTATATGTATGTATATGTGTGGATATGTATATAAAAATGTATGTATATATATGTAAAAATTTATATATTAACATTCAAAAGAAAAGAGTTTATATAAAATATTGCACTACCACAAATCCTTTTACCCCAAAAAGTAATTGATGATTTAGCATATTTCTTATGAATCTCTATCCTTACTTGCATATTGATTTTCTACAACATTAACTAGAAAAATCATACATACTTTTAAAGCTAGCATTTTTTCTTGAATCTCATGCATTTGAAACGCTCTTTTTAACTTTCTCAAACCACATTCATTTGAAACCCCCTTTTTTAACTAATGCAACTCAAAAGTTTTATAACTTATATTATGTTTAATTAGCATTTAGTGAAAAGTTTACTATAAAAAGGTCAATCTTTTGTGTCTTTTGTGTTATATAAAATCTTACATGCAAGAAGGATTTGAAGATATTGTGATTCAAAAGTTTTCATATAGTTGAAGCATTCACGATCCAAATATGATGATTTGAAGAAATGACTTATGTCGCATCGATGGTAATTGTAATATGATTTTTTCTTTCAACCAAAACAAATGAAGCTTTTCTATTCTTTCTTTATATTCAGTTTCTCATTTATACTTTATATATGATTTGTGTGTATTACTCAATCTTGAATGTGACTCTCCAAACATCAATGTTTTGCTTGGAATATCTTTATGATTCTTCTTTTTCAAGAAAAATATTTTGATTGCAGGTTAGTGAAGAATTGTCATCAAGTTTCTATGGTTGAATGGTGTTAAATGAAGAAAGAAGATTCATAAAATGGATATAGGTTTTTTTGTTTGAGCAAAGTTAACGAATATTAGTTTTTCCTTTTCATTTAAATGTATGTTTATGTAACATATTTATTTATATATTCAACCACCCAATGCTCTTATTTATAGTTTTTCTATTTTGATTATGTTTATTTTCTATTTTTTTTTGTTGGGTTATCCTACACAACATATTTAAAAGACGATATTTAAAAGATAACAAAATTTTGAACATTTGATATGTAATTATGATAGACTTATCATGATACGTTCTTCATATGAAATTTATCCATATTACTACGACAAGAATTACATATGACATTTACGAATATATATATATATATATATATATATATATATATACATATATATATATATATATATATATATATATATATATTATATGTGATTTGTTTAACACGTATATGCACCAATGTATGTTATAAATTTATAATTAAATATCTTTATGTTTAATAATTGAATGGATTAAAATGATGCATCAAAACCAATTATTTAGACGAATATAATAATAATAATAATAATAATAATAATAATAATAATAATAATAATAATAATACGTTTCCAAGTACCGCATTCATTTGAAATTTACACTACAACTCAAGAGTTTTCTAATTTATGTATATTTATTATTTACAACTCAAGAGTTTTTAATTTATGATTATTAATTAGTAATCACTAATAATTTTTTATTTTTCTTTTTTTATAGGTTGTAAAGTTTTACTCATTAAAAATATTAATGTATTTGAAGAGATTTTTGATTTAAATATGAAGAGTTAATATAAATGTTATAATAAATGTTTTAATTTTTATATGTTATTAAAAGTTATAGTGTTTATTTTTCATATTTTTTATTATTCGTTGTATATATATCTTTTTTAATACAAATGTTATAATAGATGTTTTTCTATTTTTATGTTACTAAAAGTTGCAGTTCATATTTTTGTTCATACACTTTGTTACCCGTTATATTATTATTCATTTGATATATAATTTACACAATTTTAAATGGTTTATAAAATTATCAAATAGTTGTATATATCACAATGATTTCATAATTAAACTATAAAGGTTGGACCGCCCCACACAACAATACACATACAATGCATGCACAAAAGGCCTACAACAAAAGGTTGGACCGCCCCTCATGCATTCAGCATAAAGTTGGACCGCCCCTCATGCATTCAGCATAAAGTTGGACCACCCCATTGGCCTTCAACATAGAGTTGGCCTACAACACACAGTTGGACCGCCTTCAACCCAGCCATAATATGATGACATATGCATATAAACACAGACTGATAAACAAACAATCACATGTAAGTGTAACATACCTGCCTATAGTTCACTACAGTATATTAGCATCCTAAGATACAAAGAATATATACTATAGTACAAACTATAGTGAGAAAACTCACCTCACAACCAAAGTAGACAATCTCTACAGCTTACAGGATGTGAAGGTTGGTACAACAACCACTTAGACATATAAACCAAGGTCAATTCTCACTAGCTTTATGCTTGGATGTGGATAGGAGAGATGGCAGGTCGGTGCTAGAGCCGAGGATTTTGCTTGGATGTACTATACGTATGATGGCAATATTTGGTATGTTGAGGAACTCACTAATTTTTATGCTTTTTTGGATAAAATGTTTTTATAGGTTGTTTGTGTGAAGAGCTCGACATGACTATACACTTGGATCGAAGATATTATTTCCGTTATTTTGTAACTCAACTTTGTTAATCATATGGTTTTCATATGATTGGTTGTTACAACATGATTTCAAGTAAATCATTTTTATTAGTTATCCTCTTTTAAATGAAAAATCTCTTTTGTGATTTTTGGGACATTACAAAAGTTTTGTGGCTAAAGTCTAAAATAACAAAGTTTTGAGGCCCAAAGTCTAAAACCTAAAAGTATATTTGTAACACTTGAATCCTGGTATATTTCATTATTGCCCTTGTGTTATTTTAAAAGTTGAAATATGGACCTTGGCCAATACACAAGGCATACCAAGCGGTACGCTTAGCGTATAAGCAGAATAGCCAGTACGAGTGGCGTACCAAGGGGTACGCTTAGCATACTGATGCTAGGATTGGTCGTGACTACATACACGTACGCGGGGCGTACGTGTAAGTTAATGAAACCCTAATTTATGGTGTTGCACCCTATATAAACGTCTTAAGTCATTAGGGTTGGCCTCTTTACCAGCCCCTAAGCCTCCAAAACCTTAGAAATCATCCCTTAGCCTCCATTGTTGTGTTTTGAGCTCATTGTGTGCATTTTGGTGTGTTTTGGTTCATTATCAAGAAGTAGAAGCTTGGTGCAAGGTGGTGGATCAAGGAAGAGCTTTTGGATCTTGATTGTTGTGACAACCCAAAATTTTCTTTTGTACGAACTCTACAGTCAAACACTTCAATTAAAAAGACAATTCATTTCTGCTAATTTTTAGCACGGTTTAAAGTCCCTTTGGGTATTTCTTTTTAATATTTATTCTTCGAAAGAATAAATGAAAGGAAGTATACTTTAGGATTAATGGTACAACATTTAAGTCACAAAACTCCAAGAGTTAGGAGTTTTCGGCCCAATTGGTGTTTGGACCGAAAACCCTAAAGGGTATATAAATGACACTTAGTCATTTTTACCATTCTTTTTCCATTTCCAAGTCAAGATCAATTCTCTCTCAAGTATCATACGAATTTTTGTCAACATCTTCAAGATTGTAAGTGTTTCCTTCCTTGTTTAGTTGATCTCTTCCCTTATCTAGTGATCTTACATGATTTCATCTGTGAAATCATTCCATTTTCTTAGATCTTCAAGTGTTCTCCAAGAACACACACTAGTGTTTTGGGCCAAAAACACCTTCTTTTCTTCCATATTGTAAGTATCTATCTCTTATACTTGTTATCTAGTAAGAATACTTAATTTAAAGCCTTGAAATTGTCATTTTTCCAAGAATAAAAGGGATTTTCGGTTAGTGCATCTCCTTAAACCGAAAACCCTAAAGAAAGGTGTTTTTAAGACCTTAAGCCTTTCCTAATGCTTAGTATTGAGTCTAGAACACTTCTTTGCTTGTTGAAAGCCCTTGGAAATCACCTTATGCATCAAATTTCAAGAGTTTTCGGCCAACCATTTAGACCGAAAACCTCTTGGACCGAAAACCATATGGACCGAAAACCACTAGAAACATACCACTTGGATCGAAAACTCCCTTAAGTGGCTATACAACCCTTAGATGCAACCCTTGGTACTTCTAGCACTTGAATCAAAGTGTGTTTCCATGTCCTAGGGTGTCTTAATTGGGTTAATTAATTGTTAAATGACTAATTGGATACATATATGTGTTATTATATGATAAATAGGATCCGTGTGTGTGCTCAAGTCTTCACTTGACACTTAGCATCCTATATCATCTATTCATCCAAACCACTCACTACAGGTGAGTTCATACCCCTTAATTAACCTTTGAAATGTCTTTAAATGTTTTTAAATGCTTTTATGGGGGAATACAAGTTGAACCATGTTAGTTATTAGATCAATTGCATGTGATTAATAACTAGCATACTAATGGATTTTCCATACTTTAAACTGTTTTACCAACAAATGACTTCAAACTGCTTATCAAACTATTTTACATGTCAAACTCTTTATAAAATTCACTTTTGTATACTAAACCTTTATTTTACAGTTTTGAAACTTATATATTGTTAAAACCATGTCTACTACATATATAGTTATATAAATAAGGTTTGAAGGACTTAGAAGAGATAACCCACTTTATTTCCTATCATTGTTTGGTTGTGGACTTAAAGTACCCGGTTGTTTGTTCGAGTGTCGTTGAATCCTTACTTATATATTATGTATATATGTACAGATATAAATACTTTTATCTCAATTCAGTACATTCAGTTATACAAACATGTAACACTCTAAAACTTCAAGCCAATTTAAACTTTTCAAAAACAACCCAATTTCATTAAGTTATTACAAAAAGGTTTTCAATACATTTATTATCAGAGTATTCTCAGAACCATATCATAAAACAAGAACATGAGGAGCGGTACGATCATTCCTTCGCCTTGCCACGGTCTCCTGAAGTACCTGAAAACATTAAACTCGGATTACAATCTGATAAAGGGTTGGTCTTGGTGCCTTAGACCCTATCGATATAGTGAGGATAACTCGCATCGCAACTGCTGACTGAAAAGATAAGATCACGTTGCTCCAACCTCCGACACGAACTCCACCACTGATAATAACAAAAGACTGAACTCAATAAATACCAATAATTACCGAAATACCCCTAGAAGTCAACTAGCCAACTCTTGGTCAAAGTCAAAGTCCTCAGTCAAAGCCAACCTTCCTAACTAACTCTACTCGCCGAGTCAACACACTGACCCGTCGAGTCCCTATACTCAGAAACTCCCAATCCACGACTCAACTCGCCGAGTCGCCCCAAGATTCGCTGATTTCAACCAACTCTAAGTCACTTCCTGCTCAACTCACCGAGTCGTCCCTCGACTCACCAATTCATCGCTTAACCAAAAAGGTTAGGACCTTATGACCAGACTCGCCGAGTCCAAGGCAATCTTCAACAGACTCGCCGAGTTGTTCTTCCAACTCGTCGAGTTCCTGCCTTTCTTCATCCAACTCGCCGAGTACACCCATGTGACTCGCTGAGTACCTCTAGCTCTTAATCCATATAGTGGCTTTCTAAGCCATGCAGTGACTCCAATCCATGGATCCAACGTCCTACAACCTTCCCTACACGTAAAGGTGCAAACATTACGTGAAACCATGGGGAAATAAGCCTAAAATACTCTAGGGCTAAGGCTTAAGGCAAAGGGACTTCACCAACCACTCTAGGATAGCACCTTTACAACAAATAGGATCATTACAAGCTTAGATCTGAAGTTTCAACTTCAGATCTAGCTTCTACACTCGAAATTGATTCCACTCAAGCCATAATCCCCAAAAATAGCAACCAAGAACTAATCTAGAATAATGAAACTCAAGATAACAGATTGTTACCTCAGAAATGATCCAAAGGAGGAGTAGATCCCTGATCTACAATGATATCCAAATGCTAGCCTCCTGATCTTCAACCTCTTCTTCTCAATTTCTCTTCCCAAGCTCTAATTCTTCATCAATGAAGGTTATACACGATTTTAGGGTTTTTCTGGGTATTGGAAGGTAACAAAGAGGCTAAGGGTGGGTTATAATGACCTTTATATAGGGCACAACCCCGAAAATTAGGGTTCTCTCCACCCAGCACCAACTCGCCGAGTCACTTCTCTGACTCGCCGAGTTGGTCACTTAACACATGACCAGATTCGCGACCCGACTCGCCGAGTCGGTCTTCCATATTTACACAAAGCACCCTGAACTTTGATCTTCTGAACTCGGGGTATTACAAAACAAGTCTACTAATAAACTATTATAGGTATAGTTTAGGGTTATACTACTTACTACTTCTAGTCCAATGAAGCATTCAAGAGTCAGTTCATTCATGAGTCATTACTTACTACTATGAGAAGATATACAACTATACTATGATGAGAACATATATAACTATACTATGATGAGAACATATACAACTATACTATGATGAGAACATATACAACGATACTATGATGAGAAATAATACATTCATTACACAAGTACATACATTACATATACAAGTATACTATAACATAAATGTGATCCACTTTATTGGAGCATGCCTTCATTGTCATGGCCCGAGTTGTAACTAGAATCTCCTAGAGGGAGAGCATGAGTTTGTGTATAGATCTATACTAGATTGACTATCCTACACCTTGCTGCTAGCTACAGCGGGACCTACAGGTCTTCGGGTTCCAAATGTCATACCTTTTGACTACTTACATTGTCGTGTTTTCCAGTCGATAGTATGGTACAATTAATCACATAATACCTTGATATAAATCCGATTTAAGGTAGTTAGTACAGTAGTAGTTCCTATAATACAACACTACAGTACTACTTTAATTTACCCTTTACATTCATTTGGTGATTACTTCACTTAAACATTAATGTACAAACTATATTTTGATAATGATAGTTACACTTGGGAAAATTACACACTTTTACAAGAAACAAACATGCAAAACAGTTGTGCCTTGGTAGAAGGCTAATTTTAGTAGAAAATATAGGATTTTCTAGGAGTTACAAACTTTTGCAAACACTTACAAACATTCACATACTTTTACTACAAACGTTTACAAACTCGTACTTAAAACATTGTTTCAAACATTTTGATACAATCATAGACACTAAATACTTATGAACTCACCAGCTTTAATGTTGATAAACTCTTTCAAAATAACTTGTATTCTCAGGTCGTCAGTAGATAGGTGCCGATGCCAGCTTTTGAGAAGATGGAGCGTATACAAGACTCATCTTTTATTTTGATTCATATTTTAGTGTCTCATAAACTACATAACGCACTTGTATTAAAATTATATAATGCAATGGATGATGTTGTTTACTTGTTTACTATTATACTGTGTTGTGATACTTTACATGACGTCCTACGCCCCAGAACGTTTCCGTCGTTCTCGGTTTTGGGGTGTGACAATTGTTTGCTTCATTTCCAGCTTGTTTGCGGTAAAAAGCAAAGACCTTGCTCATTAGAAGTTTAGATCTAATTTATATGAGTATTGGACTCTTTTTGGCCCCATGAATGAGATTTAGTGGTTTGATATCGCTCCACGAGCTATGAGTTGCTACTCTTGGTGTTTCTAAGGTTCAAGGTCTAAAAATTGGCACCTTTAGGGTTTAGATTCATCCATGCATGAGTTTATGTCCTTTTAATGAAAGTAGAGTGTTATATTTTAAAGTTGGGTCCTTATGGGGCATGAAAAGTCACCAAGTTAGTAACTTTATGGTTCTAGATGCTTATTAGGACTTAGATTTGTGATTTGGGCTTCTGGTCTTAATCATACAAGCCATTTCGCAACTACGCTTAGCATACAGCTAAGTACGCCCCTCGTACTCATCCTGTTGGGCTTAGCGTTTTAGGTTTCAAGTTTGGACCATTTTATTGGGCTTGGATGCTTGGGTTCTTGTTGGGCCATCTGAGTACAAGTATTGTGGACTAGGAGAAATTATAACGCTTTAGGGTAAGGCCCACATAAATGTTTGGGCCTAATTTGGAAAATTGGACCATAAGTGGATCTTGGATGATTAACTAGTTTTGGGTCTTTTTGATTGTGAGTTTGGGCATTAGTCTTGCACTAGACTATGTAAGGGGTAAAATGGTCTTTTCACCCTAAGTATGGATGGGTGGATATGAATTGGAACCCAAATGTTAACTTGGGTGCTATTTTGTATTGATAGCTCGGGGATTCTTCGGACCAGTAGCCAAGCATTTTCAATGAGATTCAGCAGCCAAGGTGAGTTTCCTCATTGGGTTTAGCGGGTCTAAGGCACCAATGTTGGCCCTTGTTATTATATTAGGATGCTAGGAGTCTACATGACCCTTGCATGTGATATGTGCTGCTATGTATACCAGGCGGGACTCGATGCTAGGTGAGGCCCGATGATTGTATCGTATGTTATTGTTTATGATCATTTCATGTGTTAGTATGATTAAGTGATATATGTGTATGTGTATAGTGGGCGGGGCCTAACAATAACAGGTATGTATACCGAGCGCGGCCCGATAGAGGGCAGGGCCCAGTATGTAGTTTATTATGTATAGTATTAGGTAGTTTGGAGAACTCACCAAGTTTTGAGCTTACAGTTTTCAATTTATGTTTCAGGTACTTCTGGTTCCAAGGGGAAGAGCTCGAGATAACTGCATTGCACACACCACATAGTTCTGCTTTTGTGATTACTCTTATTTGAGATGATGTTTGATACACTTATTTGATTTGACTTGTATTGATGATATCTTTGGAATACTATTTCTATTAAATTAAAAATAAAAATTTTTGGTCATATTTTTGGACGTTACAATATTATTCCTAATCAAGTTCCATTTTATTATATATAATAATATCATACAAACCCACCCCATTTCTTTAGGAAAAATCATGGATAAGGTTTCTCTTCCATTTTATCTTGTTCAAAGACCATCATAAGAATGATGTCCAAGGTTGATTTGGGGAGTGATTCTCGTGAATTTCAAGTCATATTGACCATCTTTCTTTAGGAACTCAAGGTATGTTCTATTGGTTATGATTTTGTAAAAGAAATTGAGATTAGGACTTAAGCAATTTTAACATTGTTTTGTAATATATATATAATCAAGGAAAAACCGTATAAGGTTGATTCCAGTGGCCTTGGAAATGTAAGAATGTCTAATTTATTTCATCGGTAGGCATCATAATCTAATTTCGGCTTTAAGATAGTCATTACAGTGTTATTGGGAATAGTAAAGGATCTAGATATTAGTCTCTATATTCCATAGATATTGATGAGTTATAGTATTATCGGTTAATACTTGTTTGGCACATCTGTTCGCCCGTTGGACTGCTGATAACTGTCCAAACACTATTCATGTGAGTTTTCTCACTATACTACATATTAGAGTATGTATCCTCTGTATGTTACGATGTAGTTGCACTGATACGTAAGTAGACTCGTTTAGTCAGTAGCCTATTATGTTTGATTGTTTGTCTGTCTGTTTATTATATGTGTGTTGATATATTATGTTGTGAGTTGATGGAGGACCAGCTCTGTACTGAAGGCCAAGATACTCGGGTAGACCAACTTTATGTTGAAGACCAAAGGGCATACCAGCTTTACGCTGAAGGTCAAAAGGGTGGACCAGCTTTTTGTTAAAGGTCATTATGGATATGCATTGTATGTGTATTGTGTATGTGGTATCTTGGTGAACTCATTAAGCTTTGGCTTACAGTTGTTGATTAAATGATTTTAAGTACTTCTTCAGATTGTGGGAAGAGCAAGATTTAACTATACATAAGCATCAACATCATGTTTTGAGATTTTTGCATGTTCTATTTTAAACTTTTATTTGAATAGTTAGATTTTGATTATCAAACAATTGTTTTTTACAAATGAATGAACGTTTGAATGAAACATTCTCTTTTAAAAATAAAAATTTTAGTTTGAAAAATGGGACGTTACAATTTCGATTGCTTTGGAAAGGTGAATCACTGGAAAGAAATCGTCTATTCCCAAGATTGTGGTGGCGGTGGCTAAGACTTGTGAGACCATCTTCAACCGATGGATAAATATATGTTTTGTCGGTCAAAAACACTCCAACAGACCTTTAACCAACGGTGGTTGGAGACTACATAGGCTTCGACTTCACAAGCTCCAGCAACATAGTTTTCCTCCTTGAAGGTGGTGTGCACAAGTTTCAACCTTCGCAAGAGAAAATGGTGGGTCTTAATATAGAGAAATGAAGAGATCATCGATGGTGGTAGATCTTGACTTGAGGAGAAACACAAATTATTTTTCATTCTTTTTTTTACCTAAGTAGAGTGGTTTTTGTTTTCAATAAAATGAAGAAATGGAAAGGTTGGCTTCAAGAATCAAGAACTCCGTGGAAATTTTAAGAATAATCAAGAAAATATAACAATTATTTTGATAATTTAGAAAATGGAAAATTGGAATTTTATTATACATTTACTAGTTTATAACTCGTGGAAACCACGATTATAAAATTAATTAAACAAACTTTTATAATTATTAATCAATTATTTTAAATAATTCATTTTAAATAAATTATTAATTAAGAGATATAACAAATTTTTAAAGTTATTATAACTTCAAATTTAACATATAATTAGAAAATGTAAATTTGAATTTTGAAATTAATTGTCTAATATATCTACATGATACATGACATAATGTTAATAAGGAGTTAATAAGGAGTTGTATTAGAGTGACATTTAGCAAAAGAAGATTAAAACTATTCATTTATTAGAATATGAATTTAATTAAATGTCAGGTCAGCTAGAAACCAACTTACGCCGCCTTCAAAATCTCATTTCTCTTAATTTATTTAAATGTCATATCATAAATGCAACTCGTTGTTTCTATTAGATGATCTCCAAATCATCTCTATTTTCCCCTATAAATAGAGTTAATAGTGTTTTATCTTCAATCCTACTCTATTTTCTATCTTATTTTTTACTTCAAAAAATATATTCCTAGAATATTTTATTTTTATAACTTATATATATTGTTAAATACACCTCTCTACTAATTAAACTCTATATTTATAATTAATTAATATAAATTACTATATATATAATATGAAATTATAAAGATTAAATATTGCATTTAAATTATAATTAGTAGATAAAATAAACAAGAAATATATAAAATAAAAATAAAAGAGATTAAAATTGGCAACAAATTTCATATCTATTTTTGGAGATATGAATAGTATTCCCCAATAGGGGGAATACTATTCATATCTCAAAAAATGAAGTGAAGGTGAAAATGAGGTACAATTGGAAAAGAATAATTGAAGAAATAAAAGAATAAATGGAGTTTGAAAATGGGTTGGAGATACCCTTACCTTGTGCATAATGGTGAAATTTACTAACTGCGAAAAAAAAATAACCGAATAAATCGGTTAGATAACTAAACTTACATGACCAACTTGTTTTGGGGCATATTTGTCGAGATTACTATGGACCATAAAATATAAATTAGTGTCCTTTTGACACTTATTGAAATCATATTTTGTTGAACCTAAATTGTCCATGTTGATGACAAAGAAATCTGCGCGTAACCCAATAGCTTTTGGCGGTGGAAACTAAAATTCTTTATTACCTACTTGATTCGAAATTACTATGTTTTGCTTTTTATTTTCATATCCGTACACCAAGTTTTCAGATATAAAACTTTTTTGGAAATTCAAGTTCATATAGGGGTGGTGGCGCAGTTGGCTAGCGCGTAGGTCTCATAGCTATATCTGAGTTATCCTGAGGTCGAGAGTTCGAGCCTCTCTCACCCCATTACCTTTTTTCTTCTACAACTTTTCCTACTTTTTACCCTTGTTTTGCACGATTGACTATTTGACTTGGCTGGACAAGTTCCAAAGCTGATAGCATGTTAGATTTGACAAAATGTGAAAAACTACATATTCCATAGATATATTTGAAATAATCAATAATCGTTTTCTTTCACTATTAAATTGAAGGTCGGTAGGGTTTGATAGGTGCATCTTGAGTTTTGGAAATGATTTATGACGGGCTGACTAACAAACTCACTCCTAAAAATATGATGTGGTTGAGTTTCTTGAACTTGTTGAGTCAATTTTATCTTCTAAGCAAAGGGAGTCGTCCCGTCCAATCATCTTATTATACAGACCTCACATCAATTTTTTCACTTTCTTCTTACTTCCATCTTTTTCAACCCACATAACAAATATTCCATTTTTCTGGACCCTCACAACTCACTCCTAATTTACAAGTACTTAAGGCAAATAAATGTATAAGTTCTTAAACACACATAGAAATAAATAGAGAGTAGGTTCAAGACGACGGTAAACACACCCAACCCCCACCATTCTGAGCACACACTCCAGTGTCGTTAGCGTGGAGGTGCCAAGAGAATAAAAATAAGCCTAAGACCATATATCCTAAGATCTTTGACATGATTGCATCCAAATCCTTTTCAAAGTCCCATTCATTTTGCGTTATAAAAATGGGCACCGGTACTCAACTTAGCCGTTCAAATTGTATGATTTACAATTTTTCTAAAAGAAAATTAAATTTTCAAAACTCCAACACTAGTCACTTGATTGGCCAAAGAATTCTTAGGTAAGTTCTTTTGGTCACTACAAATCAGCCAACAAAAGATATTATAGAGTAAATTATTGAAATTGTCTCTGTGGTTTGGTCAAAATTGCACGTTTGGTCCCTAACTTTTTTTTTTTGCACTCAGATTGTCGCTATGGTTTGATTTTGTTGCATTTTTCGTCCCTGTAGTTTGATTTTGTTGCATTTTTCGTCCCTTAAATACATAAAGTTAGGGACCAAACATGCAATTTTTACCAAACCATAGGGACGAAAAACGCAACAAAATCAAACAACATGGACGATTCGAGTGCAAAAAAAAATTAAGAACCAAACGTACAATTTTGACCAAACCACATGAACGATTTTAATAATTTACTCGATATTCAACAATGTATTCAGGACTACCACTAAGAAGGGATCAAACCAATTTTCCCTAATAACGAATACAAGTCAATACTCATTATTGCTCATCATTATCACACCCTTTAAATAGTCTATTTCAACTTTCACATATATATATATATATATATATATATATATATATATATATATATATATATATATATATATATATATATTATGAGACTAAAAATTAAAGCATGAAAACTTAGAACAAGACATCAAAAGTTAAAATTACGCGTCGGCAATCATATAAACTGCGGACGCATATATACATACATGCATCAGCATTTATATATTGTTATATGCATGCATGCATCAACAGTGCATCTATATAAACATTTTCTTTTTAAAAAATCGTTAAATTTTTATTTTAGTCTAGAGATAGTTTAAAAGTTACATTTCGTTAATATTTGTGGTTTTGATTTTGAAAAATGATGTTTGGATTAGTAGTTCTCAAGTTCTTACGTTTTTTTGTCCGGATTCGGTAGGAACCAAAAAATTGGTAAAGATTGTAAGGATAATTTTTCACCAATCATTTCGTCAATGACACAAACGTCAAACCCATTTACAAAGTGAATTGAAGTATTTCTTAAGTTTTTATAATTTTTAGAGAATTTTTTTCTGGGTTTTTTTATAATATAAAAAATAAAAAAATAAATTTTTTTCAAATTTTCATGATTTGGCTCATTTTATAAAGGATTAAATTTTAATAACTTTGGTTTTTTTTAAAAAAAAAATCAAAGAAAAAAATATTATGACCGAAAAACTAAGCAGTTGGAAAAAAAAATCCATCAGCCAATAAGGGTCGGACACTTATCATGCTTGGTAGGGGCACATGTCAGCTCCTACAGAGGCCACATAAGCCGAATTTTCCTTTTTTCCTTTTATTTTTTTGATTTTTTCATTTGTACCCTTCAAATAATTAACTTTCTCTGGAAATTATCATAATCTCACAATTAATTAGCAAAATAAAATATTATATTACGATAAATAAAATCAAATCTTTGTCATTTATTTTTTAATTTTAAAGTCAAAAATTGTCCTTGCGTTACTTGTTCGTGTGTGTGTGTGTGTCTATATATATATATATATATATATATATATATATATATATATATATATATATATATATATATATATATATATATATATATATATATATGGGAAAAGTGAATATATCGTTTTGTTTGATATATTCATTATAAAGTTCTTAAACATTAATTCCTAATTTGATTTGATTTCAAGATTTTCAAAATTTCACTATCATCTTTCTCTTAAATCACATCTTTTTGCCGAACACCTACTAGGCTATATATATACTATAGTTGAAAATGAAAATTATTTAGAAGAAGATAAATGTGAAATTTATGAAAATCTTGGAAGTAAATCATATTAGAAGTTGAATTATAAGAATATTGGACAATTATAATTTATATATATGATACAAAACGATATAGTATGGTGAGTTTGGGTACCTAAGTTTATATACCTTTAAGGGTATATTCACTTTTCTATATATATATATATATATATATATATATATATATATATATATATATATATATATATATATATATATATATATATATATATATATATATATATATATATTACTTGACCAAGAGCAGGTAATGAATTGAGTTTGATGTAGTGAATGTATAAAAAGAGTCTTAAAAACAAGACTGAAGACTTAGAGCCCGTGCTTCACTCCTGAGTCCTGTCTCCATCAAATACTTCTACTGTCGACATACAAGACTCAAGACTTGGGAGGCTGGAGCCCATATCATATAATTTCTTCCCGTTTAGATCTTTCCATGAACATTCATTCCAATGTCAGCTCATAGAAATGCTTTTTAAAGAGCATGGAATATCTCGAATCCCAGACATCACATGTATTAAAAAACTCCCAAAAGAAAAAAAAAACAAAAAAGTTTCTCATGGCATACGTTTCTTCGTTGTTCCATGTAATAATAATAATAATCATAGCATTGCTATCATCATGGCTTCCAACACTTGCCATTGCCTCATATGCCAGAACCCACACCGATCATCTTGCACTCATGGCTATCAAATCAAGCATCGCCAATGACCCACAACAAGTTCTCCAAACATGGAAATGGAACACCTCCACCTCCCTCCATTTCTGCCAATGGGAAGGTGTCACATGTGGTCGCAGGCATCCAAGAGTCACCAAACTGGATCTTGAATCAAGAGCCATTGTCGGTACCTTATCTCCTCACATTGGAAACCTGAGCTTCCTCAGAGTCATCAGACTATCCAATAACACCTTCACCGGTGTAATCCCACCTCAAGTAGGTGCTCTGTTCAGGTTGCAGAAACTAATCCTCATCAACAATTCTTTCACCGGTGAAATCCCCGCCACCTTATCAAACTGCACCCGACTCACTGTTCTTGGGCTGAGCCGCAATAAACTAACCGGAAATCTCCCCAAACAGATTGCTTCACTCATCAACCTCACCATCATCACCCTTCATAATAATCGTTTCACAGGTGGGATCCCGTCTTTCTTGGGGAACTTCACTTTTCTTGAAGCCATATCAGCTGCAAACAATCGTCTGGATGGAATTATTCCATCTTCTTTAGGTCGATTGCAAAACTTGAATAAAATCGGTTTCAGTAACAACCAACTATATGGTATAATCCCTCCATCCATCTACAATTTATCGTCTTTATCAATTGTTGATTTCTCCGAGAATCAGATCAGCGGAGAGTTACCGAGCGATATAGGATTGATGCTACCGAATCTTGAAAATTTTCAAATCTGGGGAAACAAGTTTACAGGAAGCATTCCTGTTTGGTTTTCTAATTGTTCAAATCTGGTAGATATCAACTTGGGAGAAAACGGTTTCACTGGGAAAGTTGGTGTCAATTTTAGACGGATGCCAAATCTTCGTTTTCTTGGGTTGTTTTCCAACAGTTTAGGGAGTTGGGAAGCTGATGAGATGAAGTTCATTGATTCCATGATCAACTGTAGCAAATTAGAACGATTGCTTGTTCATGAAAACCAACTCAGAGGAGTGCTTCCTGATTCTGTAGGCAATCTCTCATCTCAACTTAAATCTCTATCTTTTTGTCGGAACTTGATATATGGGAACTTGCCAGCTGGAATAGGGAATCTTGTGAAATTAGAGTTGTTGGACATGCAAATTAATCAGTTGACAGGCGTAATTCCTAGTGAAATTGGTAATCTTGAAAATTTACAACTATTATACCTACATGATAACAACTTCATTGGTAAATTTCCAGATTTTATAGGAAATCTTTCATTGTTATATGAATTGAGTTTGTCGATTAATAGATTAGAAGGGAAAATACCTCAAAATCTTGGAAACTGTAGGAGTTTGGCGTGGTTGGATCTCTCTGGAAACAATCTTACTGGCCCAATACCAGTTGAGCTTTTTCAACTATCATCCCTGTCGAAAGCCCTAAATCTTGCTCAAAATCATTTAGTTGGGTCGCTTCCCCAAGAGATTGGAAACCTCAGAAGTTTAACCAGACTTGATCTATCACAAAATGATTTGATTGGATCACTCCCAGATGCAATTGGAAGCTGCACCAGTCTGGAGTACCTTGATCTGAAAGCCAATTCCTTTCAAGGTCCAATCCCTCCCACGATGAAAGATTTGAGAGGTATCAAGACTCTTGATCTTTCTAGCAACAACTTCTCAGAACAGATTCCCAGATTTTTGGAGCAACTAAACTTGTCTTCATTGAATTTGTCGTTTAATAATCTTGATGGGGAAGTACCCATCACAGGAATCTTCAAGAATGCAAGTGCAATCGCCATTGATGGAAACGATAGCTTATGTGGAGGCATTCCAGAACTTGGGCAACCAAAGTGTCCCATAAAAGAAACATCAAAGAAAGGTTTAACGAAATCACGTGTTATTCTAATCGTCGTCCCGGTTTGCTCCTTTCTAGTTGTGGCGATGGCGTTGTTTTTATTGTTTCGTGGGCAAAGAAGGAAAAGGCAACCAGAACCAACAGGAGTGTCAATCGTGCAACCATTTTCTAGGGTTTCTTATGGAAGCATACTCAAGGCTACTGATGAATTCTCCGAGCAAAACCTGATTGGAACGGGGAGTTTCAGTGTTGTTTATAAGGGATTCCTTGAACCAGTTGGCTCAATGGTCGCCATTAAAGTTCTACAGCTTGAAAACCAAGGAGCTTTGAAGAGTTTTATGGCGGAATGTGAAGCTTTGAAGAACATAAGGCATCGTAATCTTGTGAAAATCATTACTTCATGCTCGTCTATTGATTTTCAAGGTAACGATTTCAAAGCTCTGATTTACGAGTTCATGCCAAATGGAAATCTCGAAAGGTGGCTACATCCAACCCCCGAACAAGAGATTCTCACTCCACGAAGATTAACCCTTGGTGAAAGATTAACAATTGCGATAGATGTGGCTAATGCCATTCATTACCTCCATCAAGACTGTGAGGTTCCCATAATTCACTGTGATCTGAAGCCAAGCAACGTCTTACTCGACAGTGACATGGTTGCTCACATTGGTGATTTCGGGTTGGCAAAGTTTCTTCCACTGAAACCACACCAAAGCAGTTCAATCGGAATAAGAGGAACTGTTGGGTATGCAGCACCAGGTAACCCGTAAACACAATCATTTATGAAATTTGTTATTATTGGAATATGAAATTGTAAAATTGATGATAACATGCAGAGTATGGAGTTGGAAGCGAGATGACGAAAGAAGGAGATATTTACAGTTTTGGGATTTTGTTGTTAGAGATGATGATAGGAAAGAGACCTACAGACCCAATTTTCGAAGAAGGGTTGAACCTCCATTGCTATGTGATGATGGCGTTGCCTGATCGTCTAATGGAAATCATCGAACCGGTGCTATTGCCTGTCCATGGCGAGGAGCTAGAAGCTGCAAGTGTCCAACGTGATTACAGTCATGATGATGAAGAGAGAAACCAAAAATTGGAGCAGGGCCTCGTTTCCTTGGCACGAATAGGGTTGGCATGCTCCGTGGAATCTCCTAGAGAGAGAATAAATACGAGCAAAATTATCCATGAGTTGAGTCGCATCAATGGTTTTCTTGCAAACAATTACATTTCTCTTGTAGCTGACATAACACATCGGGGTGGTGGCGCAGTTGGCTAGCGCGTAGGTCTCATAGCTATATCTGAGTTATCCTGAGGTCGAGAGTTCGAGCCTCTCTCACCCCATTCTTTTTTCCCCTCTACAAATTTCGTAATGTTTTTCATTTTCCCCTTGGTATTGTTTAATGGTTTTAATATAAAGATTTGTAATGCCTCCACATAATAATGATTTGTAATGATTTTTTTTTTGGTATTGGTTTACTTTTTAATACAAAGGAATAACGTGTGCCTAGAAATGCGTTTTAATATAAAGGACTCGTCATCTTATAAATCATTATTAATGTTTGCTCTTGTACAGATTATTTGAGCAGATGTTACAGATTGGTTTAACCTTAAGATACAAGCTTTGGGAAATAGATGTTCGATCTCTTTTCTAATTTACAGAATGTGTTAATAGTGATGAACACTGAACACATAAGGATTTCTTGTTGCATAACAATGATTAACTGAAGTTCACTCGCATGCATAAACCATATTTAACAGATAAGATTCTAGTTCCATAAACAAAAGAAAAAACAACTCATAGTTACATCAACATCTAAATCTCCAAATTTCTCAGCTATTCATATATCAACAAAAAAACAAGACATTATTTATTATTATCTAAAAAAAAAAAAAAAAAGAAACCTAGGCAACAGCAACAGCCTCTGCAGCAGGAGGAGCAGTGGAGGTGGTGGTGGTGGTAGAGGCAGCAGATGGTGGTGGGGAGTGTTTGAGGTGGAGAGGGGTGGTGTGCTTTAGTTTTATTAAAATCTGCCTCATCCTTGATAAATCAGTTGGTTTTCCAGGCTTGGGACCTTGGACAACAACAACTGAAGGTTTCTTGTCTTGTTCCTTCTTTGATCCTCTTGTCTCTATAACAGCCACTTCTTTTGGAACAAGGTCTGCAATGGCCTTCCAGTAACTCTTATCAGCTTCTTCATGAAATTTTTCCCTTGCAGCCAAATATACCTACCACATTTGGATCTCCAATTTCAAATTACCCCCAATTTCTGAGAATTTGTGCAAAGAAAGATTCATGCTTACCTTTTCACTTTCACGATTTGTTGCTATGTTATTTTCACAAGTGATTTTCCTCTTGCTGTGGAACTTAATCTTATACTCATCTGCTTCATCAATGATTTGGTTTAGCAACTCTTTCTCTATCTTCTCCTTCTCTTCTAAACGCAATGCATTTTCTCTGTCATGAGAAACATGTTAGGGTTACGATTCAAAATACAACATATCATATTACCGTTAAATTAGGGCTGTCAAAGAGTCAAATCGAGACTAATCATTCAACGAATTTGATATCAGTTACTGTTAGAATAGGTAACGGATATGATCAGAATTAAATGTCAACTGATTCGCTGAAGAATACTACAACAGCTAATTGATTCTCCTGCCTAGAACTCAAGTTCATATAAACGATCAAAGCATAAAATGATAGTAGAATGAGAAAATTAACAGACGAAATTAATCCATAAGAATGTGTAATTAAAGAATATGAGAAATAATTAATAAAACTGATAAATCCCTAACCTCCTCCATTCTCTAAGTGCAAAACCTTCCTCGGGTTGCATCTCCGACAGTGGGGGCAAAACCGATCCATCTGACGCCATATACTCACCTTCGAATGGCGTTCCATTTTCTTTAAACGATGAATTTTCGGGCTGATCGGGCGATAAATCTCCACCAGAAGCGAAAATCGGCGTCGAGGACGGATAATTAGATACCTGCGCCTCCTCGGTAACCAAAACCGGAGAGTCTTCAACTATGAATCCATCATCGGAAGGGTAACCCGGAGCAGCGACTGAATCGTCGAACGAAGAAGACATGGTTGATTTGATTGTCTCGGCGATCTGTTTCTACACGATTGTCTTATGTTTGGTTGGTGAACTGTTATTTGTCCTTTATAAATAAGACTCTGTTTATATATATATATATATATATATATATATATATATATATATATATATATATATATATATATATATAGACCGGTAACAGGCTTGCAGGCCTCAAATCCAATAGGTCGGGAATTAGGACTTAGGACACGATTCTAAAACTCTAATCCAAATTATATTTTCCGACAAGGCCCATATCTTCTTTACTTAAATGCTCATTCTCTTTTTTATAGGGAAAAAAAAAAAAGAAGGAAGTTAAGTAACTTAATCTATTGGTTCTGGCTCGCATACTCTATTTTGGATGATAATTGGTTACATGGGGAATCTCTTGCTGATCGATTTCCTGCCCTATATGGTATCGATAAATGCAAATTGGCGTTCGGAGAGGAACAAGGTTTACGGATTCCAAGGTTGCTGGAAAATAAGAACAATTAGAAGCAATGAATGTGTAGAATAGAACCAACTTTGTCAAAGTTGAAAGACATCGGTTTGTATCTGAAGCTTAAACACTGGAAATTCAACCTTTCCTTTGATGGTTTTATCATGTTCATATTCTTTGATCTATGATTAACTTGAATATCACCCGTCTTGTAACATCCATAAAAATCAGACCAAATTTAAACTTTTAAAAACATTTAGAAACCAACGGATATTACCAATTTGTTTTCAAAACAGTTCTATATCGGAGTATCCCCGAAACATAGTCATAAAATGTGAGGAGTTGTACGACCACGCATTTGCCTTCCCACAGTCATCTGAGGTACCTGAAACCAAAAGTGAAACTATAAGCCTAAAGCTTAGTGAGTTCCCCCAAAATACTGATACACTACAAATAACAGCATGTACTATGTCCACATCTTTACAGACTGGGTTACCCCTGGGCCCACAGTGTGAGTTTTGATTGTCTTCCGGACCCACAGCTCACATCTGGATTACCACCGAGCTCACAGTACGAGTCTCCCTCAGCTCGTATTTGGAATGCTCCCAAACCCACAGTATGAGTCTGGCATTCCCCACCTGGCCTTCAGCTCGTATCTTGAATGCTCCCGGGTTTGTTGGTTACCGCACGGAGCAGTATCACCTCAACCCATCCCACATAATATGTCGACATATAACACAACTAATGTGCATACAGATAATCACGTAATACTACAGGTAGTCCTACAGATCTACCTAACTGGCATAACAACTAGCATGCAACATTAACTCATACTCAACATACTACCAACTGCTAGGATATCATATCCAATGGGTCGGCCTTGGTGCCTTAGACCCCTTAGTATAGTGAGGTAACTCATCTGGCACTGCTGACGTCCCACGGATAAAACTCCAAGCCCAAGGTCCAACTCACACTCTAAATGGCCCAATAGTTAAATAATGGGCCGAAACCCAACATATGGCCTAATTTTTCAAATTAGGCCCAGACCTCTACATGGTCTTTCCTTAAGGACCATCCAATTATCTGTCACAACTAGGAATTCTATGTTTTGTAACAACAACAATGATAACATTTGTGAACCAAAAATGTGAAAGTATGTATAATGTTTATTCAATAATAACAACCAAAGTTTCATCGAATACTCTATACAAACACTTCAAATAGTCAAGTAAAGATTGGAAACCTTATAAATCCGGTTTAAGTCCATTTTGGACTAGGATTTCCTTATTGGGCCTAATGGGCCAAAAACAAGATACATTTCAACCAACATTCTGGATTCCGTATAGGGGTGGAATTGGTACGATACCAAGTTTTTTTTTCTCCAAACCGTGTACTGTACCAACTATAGTTGTCATAAGAATTTAACTACCAGTACCGTACCATGTATACTTGTAACCAACTAATTTGGCTACCAACAAATTTGGTTGGTAAATATTGGTATTTGGTAATACCAAAAATTTTAACTAATATATACCTATACGTGAATATGAGTTAAATTTGTGGGCAATTGGTCGTTGCTTCACTTGCTTGTGTTAGTATTTTATCTTTTGGAAGCGACTAAAATGATTAAAAGAGGCCCGCCCCTAGCAAGTTGTCTAACGAAGCAAATGGAAACAATACAAAGAATGAGAAGTTAGTATTCATTTTGAGTTTTAGCGTCATGTGCTTTTGTATCATCGATTTCGTACTCTTCAAAAAATAAGTATCAAGAAATTTGTTAATCAATGTGTTAATTTATTATTTCCAAGACTTTTTATTTGTTATTCTAATTAAAACATGTATATATGAGAACTAATATTTATTTATTTTTAAGTGATATATATATATATATATATATATATATATATATATATGTGAATTGGTTGGTACAGTACAACCATGGTATTCAAAATTTCATATTGTTACTGTACTAATACTACTTAATGGATATGGTATTACCAGCCAAACATATAGGTTACCAAACAACTTGGCTACCGATTTTATTGGTTCGGTTGGTAACATGTTGGTTGGTTCTCCTTGGTACATGTTTGTCAGTCCTAAATTTCCGCACTAAAGTTTTGGATTTCTTAAAAAAAATAAAAAAAATAAAAAAATAAAAATAATAAAAAAAAAAAACTCTACAATTGCAAGAACAAGTTTGAAATCCGATAAACAATTCCAAAATTTCGAGAAAAAAACATGTTTTTACTTAAATCTAACAAAAAATTAAACAAACATAATAAATGTGAACTATATATAATATCAGTGCATAAAATCGTACATTTTATCAGGAACTAACTTGTAGCCAGGGGTAGCCTGTGCTACGCCTCAAGTTTGCTAGAGAAGTATAAATTTTTTGATGTTCCCCTGGTGCTACTACTAGATTACCTAGATGTTACTTTATAGACCTTGTTGAGGAACAATATTAGATGAAGAATGTGTTCTTAACCTACTTTATTCTCAAATTTATGATTTTGTTAAAATTGGTTCTTCAAATAATCACTCACACTCAATTTTACTTGATCAAAATCGACTCAATGTTTGTTCAGGAAGACTACTTGCTTGATTCAATCTTAACCCACTTAATTTATTCTCAAAATGGTGTTTCCCTTTTCTCAAAGATATTCTAACGATTGCTTTGAAAAAGTCAAAGCTAACTCAACAGTGTCATATCCTTCCTAATTCGTTTTTGACATAGATTCCAAGTGAGTTTTTGTATTGTTCTTTTTTTTTCATAATCAATCTCATTTGCAATTGTTGATAAGTTTTAAGTCATTTGGGAAATCCTTATTGCTGGAAATCGGTAAATGCTAAGGGTTATTTCATTATGTCTTCCAAGTGCTTGATGTTATGCCTAAATGACTAGATCAAAGCAATTTGATCATGACTAACAATATTTGAGTGTTTTCCTCCTTATATCTAAAATATGATGTGGATGGACACACGTACATAGACTTTGTATTTTCAATCTGATTTTCTTTTGATCATTGCTGTTTTTTCTATTTTTAGTTGTTAATGTTCATGGAGGTATTTATAAACTTTTAAAGATCAAAAGTTTGTAATATGAATGCAACTAACCTCTTTGTATATTACTCGTTATATGACTAGTGAATTTTCTTGTGGTTAATCTGGTATTACTTTTTGTATTTTATTGAGAAAAAAAATATGTGCTACCCTTGTCGGAAATTTCTAGTTCCGCACCTGCATGTTATTGAAAAACAGTGCCATTAAAAATTTCGAAATAGACATTTCGGATATAAGTAAGGATATTTCTATAGAAAGAAAAATAGGAAAGAACCAAAAAATAACTCTGAAAAATGAAGATCAAATTCGAAAGTAAGTGCTCATTCAGACACCTTGAAATAGACATTTTATATATAAATAAAAATATTTTTTTGAAAAAAAAATAAGAACTTCAAAATATGAACAATAGTCCATAGTCCAAAATGAGGCATTCGCAAGAAAATAGTTATTTTTCAAAAATTTGGGAAGAAATAGTTATTTTCTTTGAAATGTTCATTTATATTTTAGTTTTGTCTAAAATGCTAATAATTCATATATTTTTATTAAGGGCCGGCTATATTTTTATTAAGGGCCGGTTAAATTACTTAATTTCCTAGGGAAAAAAAACGTTTTTAGATTTGTCTAAAATGCTAATAATTCATATATTTTTATTAAGGGCCGGCTACACAAATGTGAAATCTTATTTAGTTCTATATGAAGTGTTGAAAATTCATATACTTTATGGTTGGTGTCACAAAATTTTCATACTAGACTATACTTTAAACGTTTCTAAATGAGTTTTACATTTTTTTAGGATTAGACCGTTGTTAACCATCAAACAAACCTACTAATCATATTTTTTTAATAGGCGTGTATCAGTATTTTACATCGGGATTAGGATGTTACATGTTTTATGTTTACTGTCTTAGCCTTTAAATATAGTTGTTATTGTAAGTATCATAGTTTAAGTCTAATTGTTCATTAAGAGTATAATACATATGATGCATGCACTTCGTCTGGATTTGGTGGTTTATGAAGCATTGAAGTTGAGAAAGTTTCAGTCTAGAATTCATCTTCAATGGTGATGGAAAAGTGGAAAATGAAGAATAATTTATTTATATTGGGTGGGTGTCGCGCTAAAAAATAAGAAAAATATATCAATACCAAATAATCTAAAATGACATCTTGTTTTAAGTTATAGAAAAATGTCACATAAACCAAAAAACCAAAAACGTGTTATTATAGATCAAAGTAGTCAAATTAGAAAAGTTTGTCATTATGAGAATCAATCAACTATTTTTAAAAAATACAATAATAATAATAATAATAATAATAATAATAATAATAATAATAATAATAATAATAAAGGAAATTGGACAAAATAACACTCCCATTAACAACTATTCTACTTTTAACAAATTTTTCTAACAAAAAAATATATTATAATCAATTTAGAAAAAGAAGTTGATAATTCGTGGTAGCTTTAATAAATAAATAAATAAGTGGTATCATCTAGGGACGGATTTGCATAAGGGTGAGGGGGGCTGTGACCCCTCCTGTTTTTTTAGAACTAGTCCATTACTTTTAAAAAATTTACATATTAGACCTAAAACTAAAATGTAAGAAAGATTGATCTTAACTTTTTGAAATTTGGATAATGACGTATTTAAGGTTTAAAATGTATGAAAGATTGTTTACTTGATCTTTGTCTCTAATTAGTTTGTTACACTCCCATATTCATTAACAATTTAAAATATTTTTAAATGTTAAGGAATTAACTGTTTGGTATCTTTATCCACAAATTGATTTTTCTTAAATGATCTTTTATAAAGTTTACTTCAAATTTGCTTTTACAAGTATATTTCAATTTTCAAATAGCTCATCAAGGGGTGCTACATAAATGGTGAGAAGGTACAGTTGATGATGGTCATTTACGAAATTTGCAAAAGATGGATCATTTTATTATGATACCTATGTATGGAATATGCATGTAAAAGTGTTTATTTCACCCACATAGAGTACAATAAATATGATGTTTCGTTGTTAACCCAAGTGGACTATGTCAAAATGTCAATAGCTTTTATAATCCATGTGTCTGATATCTACTTTTTCACTTTTCAGATAGACATCCTCCTTAAAGATGTTATAAATGTATCGTACTTGATAAAAAGAACTAGTCAAAACTTTTGGCCAAGAAATTTGACCAAAATTTCATATTTACCAACTCTTGATCCCTTTGGCCTAAACTTTTAAACATGAAGAGGATTGTTACAATAAATGAGTGCTCAATTGTCCCTTTCGAGCACAGACTACAAAGGTGGGTGGTTTGCAATTTGTGGCCCATGGGGCCATTGGTCGTAGTCATATTTGTCACCCATGTGATGAGAATCTAAAAAGCTTTGAAATTCTGGATTAAATGGGTCCCCTCTCTCATATTTTTTATCTCCTCCCTATGTTGATTGATTCCTTTCCAATCTTGGTCCCTATTCTTCCCAATAATTGCCAATCATTCCATCAATAATTCACCGTAGTTAGGTCTACTGGTTCTTTCAAAAAGACATACCCAACATCGGAATAGAATACCATTTCTTTTTTTACTCCAAGATTATTTATCAAAACAGCGTTAAAAAAACATGAGCTAAGATCTATTTAATAATACGGGATTTGTCATTCACATAATGTTACGATATTGTAAGAATTCACATACAAATAAGTAATTAGGATTAAAAAAAAAAAAAAAAAAAAAAAAAAAAGATCATCTACCACGAATGCTAGCTGGGGAACGAACACCTTTTTCACTGTTACTCTCATCCTCTATATGTTCATCAATCACATTGTTATTATTGACACTCATTTCAGAGCTCGCATTGCTACTTGTTGCAAGTGGGGAATCCGAAACACTAATCATTCGACCCCGTGTGGGCCCGGGCCCAGACCCGTTCCCCGATCTCACACTGTACATCGAGGACGCCGGAATCTTAGTCATCAACGGCCTCAAGTTCCCTGGTACCGTCTTCCTTATATCCTGCCCCACCAAAAAAAAAAAAAAAAACGGTTAGTCTTCCAACAACCCTGAACTGGCCCACACTGTTCTGTCTGTCCATATCTAAAGAAAAAGGAAAAACATAAATCAAGTACACAGTGGCCGAATAAGGAAAAGGAAAAACATACCATATGTCTCATGGCCATATCTAAAGATTTCTTGGAGAGCGATCTTCCAAAACCCGAGCTGTCAGGAGACGAAGATTTCCCGGATAAGTTATGTGGCGAGTGTTTGTCGTCTTGCTTAGGTGGAATCAATTTGCGCATATTTATCACCCTCTCAACCATTTTAGTCCCATATAACCCGGGGCTCATATTATCATTAGCTTTAGCATAAGCACGATTCAATGCAGGAATAGGCACAGAGGCTCCACTCTTACGAGTCATTCCATTAGTGGCATTAACACCATTAGGAAGCCTTCCTCTTGAAGGCGAACATGATTGCCTTCTTACACCTCTTCCATTAGGCACAGGCTCAATAGAAGAAGACCGGCTACTCGGTCCACCCGCCCTGCCTCTGACGGATGAAATGGGTCTATCGGTCAACGAGGTGCGTAGATTTGGTGGTGCATCGAGGGTATAACCGGGCATTTCTTGAGGCTTCCATGGTCTTGGTCTTGTGTTGGGAGAAGAAGTAGCAGCTAATGGTTGTGTTGTGTTTTTTACTGTGGGAGATTTAACTGATGGAGCGGGTGTTTTTGTTACTGTGGTGGGCTTTCGGGTGGGTGTGGATGCCCGTGGTGTTGGTTTGGTTGTGGATAAAGATGGCCTACTTGTTGGGGTTGGGGTTGGGGTTGGGGTTGAAGATCTTGGAGTTGCCCTAGAAGTAGGGGTAGAAGATCTAGGTGGGGCTGTTGCTTTAGATGAAGAAACGACAGGTCGTGAGGTGGTGGGTGTTGAAGATCTTGTAGGCCTGGATGTGGGTTTTGAAACTGTGGTGGTTTTAGAGGGTGGATTTGATGTGGTTCTTGATGATGATGATGATGATGAGCCTAAAACTGGTCTATTGGTTGGAGTTGAAGGCCTTGAACCTGAGCCACCAGATGAGGTTGGCCTACGGGGTCCTGCACTTGGTCCAGGAGATGCGGCTCGTTGTCTAGACACCATGTTGGTTTTAGTAGCCACTGCCTCTGGTTGTGTGTTTGATAGCTGCACCGATTACAAAAACCACATTTTATGACTTAATACAGAAAGAGCCACCACTTGATAATTAAACAAGATAGATGGGTCTTACTCTAGATTTTGGTGCATTTGGATGATGAGCTTTAGAAGCTCCGTTCTGGTTCATGACTGTTTTCTGTGATTCGGATTCCAGTGAAGGAAAGAGAGGAGTACCCGGGGGTGTTAAAAGCCTGAAAAAAGATAACAACCTAACTTTACTAAATGTGTAAATGTGATCAGTAACATGTGCCTACAACTCAACAAGAATATAGAACCACAATTTGAGCATATGGTGTGACAAGTAACTTTAGCCCCACAGAATAAGACTGGAAGAATAAAAGGTTAATCACTGGATTAACATAAGACAACATTACCAATCATAATCGTTCTTATCACTTTCAGAGTTGAGAAATTCATCAGCTCCGGTTTTTCGCATACTGGTTGCAGAAGGCATACTGAATTTCGGAGAATTTCCTGTTCTTGATCCTGTGACATACGAATTTTTTATATAGTTATTGAAATATATGACGATAAATCGGTATCCACATGGCCAGGTAGGGTACACGAATCAGAGAAATTCATTAGGGATTTCCTATCCTTTTACTCCTAAATTTTAGATAATATATTACAAGATTTATTACTTAAAACGATAAGAAAAGGTCATAAACTAATAATTTTGAAGCAATAGCAACTGAAGTAAGAAAATAATCATCAAATAAATGGAATACCAAGTGACGAGTCGAATTCCTCTTCTGCGTTGTGAAGAAGAACATCATGACGTTCTTTTTCTCGTTTTCTCATCTCCAAAAATAACCCTAGCTCGTCTTCTTTCTCTCTCATTGCCGAATTCCTAAAACTCCCAATCATTTGCTGTTGCCGTTGCTTCACCGGCCCCAGCATTTCTTTTTCCGGTGCCCGAAAACTCCGATTCATCGCCGCTAACTATATTATCCACGGATTTTCTAATCCTTAGACATAAACCCAACAAAGCACAGATTTTTCACGTCACCTACAAAAACCTGACCTTTCGACTTCACAGTGCACGCTACACAAACAAGTGCCCGGAAATTTACAGCACCAGATCTGACAATAGAACTGCAACGCTTCTAAATTTGTGGCGGAAATTTTCTGAAAAAAAATAAACCCAATCCACGCATTTGAACAACGCAAGCAAGAATCGCCAAGAACTGTTAGTATTTCAAAGAAATCTGTGAAACATCCGCTTTGATCAAAGCTTTGAATTTTGAAATTTGGTAAGAATGGAGACGAACACTACACGACTGTAAGAGAGAGAGAACTGGAACAATTTTGAGTCAATTTTAGTCCATTACCAGCAGACACAAATGGGGGAGAGAGAGAGTGATTTTTAGGCAGATATATCTCAGAACCGGAGCAAGAATACTTCAGTAACTTATACCCTTTGTCTCAAAAGTTGTAACATTATCTGGATTTGTTGTTTTTGACTCTGGAATAAAGGATAACCATTAATAAAGGAATGTTAATTGATGAAAGCGTTTTTATTTCGTTTAGACGTTTCATAATGAGCGTCAACAATTGACCCCTTAATGTTTTTGTGAACGCTCGTTTCGATCCCTAAACTTTATACTAATTCTAAGAAAAGTACCTAAAGTTTCGGACCCTAAAAATCAGTCCTTAAATATATATTTTTATATAAAAAAAACATTAATATTATAGCAACCGATAACCGTTAAAAATTAATTAAAACAAAAACTGTCACTATTTTGTTATTAACCTATCTCTCATATTAATATGGGTAAAAAATGTTTCGACCCTTTATAGAAAATAGTCATACACAGTCGTGCATCTTGTATATGTTTATGGTCGACCTTGTTGCTTTCTAATTGTATTTTTGGATGCGTCCATTAAATAAAGTTATTTGTATTCTTGAAAAATTACTACATAAGGTTGATTACTCAATTATGTTTCAAGTTTTAATGGTGTATGTAAGATGTGAAGTTAATTTAGAATGGTGTACAATATCAAAAATGGTCCCGGAAGGATTTGAGAGTTGAGCTGAAAATGTAAATTGGCATAATACGACGGGCCCAACGCTGCATAGTCATAATGCAAAGGGCTTATGGTGGAGTTTTTCTCACTTCAAAGTCACGTTATGACAACTAAAAGTTTTAGGTTCAAACTTTTCTTTTTCTGTCTTGATGACATTTGGGTTCACTTTTCATCGTCCTTTATTTATAATATTTGAAAATACATAATACCTAAAAGATATTAAGATGAGTCAGGGAAACGTATATGGGGGGATCTATCCTCTATAAGTCAATGTCATACCTTGAAAATTATGATATTACGCGAACTAAGGGATGTTTCCAACTGTTTATCTTTCGAAAAGTTATTAATAAGTTAAAAAAAAAAAATAAAAAATAAAAAAAAAAAAAAAAAAAAAAGTGTTTGTAAAACTCAAAAGAATTTTTCAGAATGTTTTTCCATAAATTTCAAAAAAACATTTTTAATAAGCATCTTAAAACGTGATTTTTTGAAATTGTTTATGGTTTTTCAACCCAAAATAACTTCAAAAAACATTTTTTAAGTCAAATATTATTTAACTTATTGATTTATTGGTTTTTTCACTATTTAAACTTATTCAAACACTTTTTAAAAAACTCATTTTACCACCACTTTAAACAAATAAATACTTCTATCTAAAAACACTTTTAAAGTTCAAAAAAGCACTCACAAATACCCTCTAAATGGAAGTCTTTTTTTTTAAAATCGATTAGTTTATATAGTGTAAAAATTTTACAAGATCAATTCTAATGGATACACAAAAGTAGTGTTTCTATGTGAAAATACATTTTAATGAACCATTAAACTCAACACATATGATGGAATAATAGTTTTTATATTTGATGTAATACTATTCATTACACCAAAAACACCTTTTTAAATTGTTTGATATTATTTTGGTTATTTTTTATATCTTTTACAATTTAATAATCGTTATAGTTTATATTATAATATTAAAATATGTTTTTTGTGTAATTTTTTAATATGTTGTTGGAGTAGAAAAATATTTTGATGTTAAAAATACAAGTATTCTTTAATGTTTGGTAAAATACCAAAAAAATGTTTTGACATGTATAAGTTATAGAGATTTTAACAAATTAGGGGTTAAAAACTTATAACAAATGATATATATTCAGATCTGCATTGTTATAAGTTTTTTTTAAGTTGTCTATTAAACACTCATTTTAATTTACACCAATGTGAAACCAATAATAAAATTATAATTAAAAAAAAAAAAAAAAAAAAAAAAAATCTTTAAGGTTAGCCAAGGTTGTTGTATCAAATCTTAAAGGACTTTACACCATATATTTATTAAGCATATTCGTATTTTGGTGCAATTTAAAAATAAATTTGTAAACTCGTTTAAATATATAATTTATAATTATCAAAGACTGCAATCATTAAGTAAAAATTTTAAATCATATTATATGGTACGGTACGGTTTTTTTGTAATTTAGGAACCAAAAAGTTTTATACACTGTAAAAGACTAACTTATTTAGGGGTGTTTAGGAGTGCTTGCAAAAACAACTTACGTTTTTTAATAAAAGTGTTTATTAGTTTATATAGAGTCAAAACATAAATTTCAAAAAAAAATTGTTTTTAGTAGCTTATCCGATACTAAAACATAATAAGTTGATAAGTTATTGCTTTGGATTCAGGAAATTGTGTTTATACGTGTAAAAAATAATTTATCAAAACTTATTATTTAAGTCAATAATTGTTTATGAAATCTTCATATTTAGACAATTAAAACTCTTTATTACCAATGCTGAAAAAAGAAGTGGATCTTGTCAATGTTGAAGAGAGCCTTGAGTACCCATCCCAAGGTTTGTGTTGTCAACTGGGTCATTTTTTGAAAGTGCAGCTCTTTGTAAACCAGTGAGATGATCTAGGTCACTATAAATAAAATGACATTTAGAGGTATAAAAAAGTGCCACTAAAAATCCAAAAAAAAGTGTCACTAAATGCTCCCTGACTATCAATGGCGTAAAAATAGTGATACTAAGGGCATGTTTGGAAAAAGCAGTTGTTAGCTGGAAGCGGGTAGCGAGTAGCGTGTAGCAGAGTAGAGGGAAGTTGTAACTTTTATTTGTTATATTAGTGTTTGTCAAAAGTAGCTGGAAGTTTTTGAAATATATAAAATTACATAAAAAGACAATTGATTAAAAATAAATAAATATATAAATATATTTTTAAAGGTAATTATGGAAATTTATATCAAAAGTTCAGTAACATTTTGTTAAATGCTACATGAAGTTCTTTTAAATTTGGAGCGTTTTGTTTAAACTATAAGTTAAATGCTCATACTATCAAACGAAGTTTTTTGTTTAAAATCGAATATTTTGTCAATAGCTAAAAGCTAGAAGTTTCCAAACACTTCCAAAAGTTCCGTTCCAAACACGTCCTAAAATTGTTGCCACTAAAAACCTCTGTGATACTTTTTGTTTTTGTCGCTACATTTTTATGGGGTTTTAGTGAGACTTTAATATTATGTCACTATAGCATTTGTAGGTTTTAATGACACTATTTTATGCCACTATTTACCTGCTAAATTAAATATTAACTTTATGGTGACACTTTTTAACACAAATATATATATATATATATATATATATATATATATATATATATATATATATATATATATATATATATATATATATAGGGGATAAGGAATATACATTACAGCCTCACCTAAGCTTAAGTACTAAACCTCTAAAATATGTCGTTTTAACATGCTAAATATACCCGGTTTGGTTTCACTTGATAAATATATCATTCTCCATAACATTTCTTTCTTTCATTATCGTTTTATCATCTCCGTTTTCTTTCCTCAATTATTGTTTATTACTTCATCCAAGTGAACATTACTAAACCTTAAACCTAAACCTAAACCCTAAATTTAAACCCTAAACACTAAAGCTAAACCTTAAACCCTAAATCTAAACCTTAAACCCTAAACCCTAAACCCTAAACCCTAAACATAAACCTAAACCCTAAACTCTAAACCCTAAACCTTATTGTGTGTATCTTGAATTTACATCTTGAAATATTAATCGTGAATCCATTAACCATAATCTTTATATAGTAAAACAATGTATTTTCAACAGGTTTAGTATCTAAGCTTAGATGGGGCTGTAATATATATTCCCTTTTCCCATATATATATATATATATATATATATATATATATATATATATATATATATATATATATATATATATATATATATATATATATATTATAGTCGATTTTTTAAACTATAAGTAGAATATAAAATAATAATAATATAACTAAGAAGACAATAAAATAAAAACACAATATCATCTATTGTTTAACAACAATATTATTGTCAATTAAAAAAAAAAAAAAAAAAGTTAACTTGACAACTTTCTCCACCAATCCCTCCATATATATATAAATGTCATCGTTCTCTTTATCCACCAATCCCTCCATGTATATCAAACTATCGATCTTTTGTAAGAGCTTTTTGGAAGGTTTTAATTTCAAGTTTATAGCTTTAGAGTTTTTTTTTTTTCCATTTTAACCAAAGTAGCTCCTTTTCTTGTCAAAACCCTTAAAAAATCTTATAATCTAAACGAGGCTTTAATTTCTTCATGTCTACCTTTTTCACAATCTTTGACGCATTCATCATATTGTACAAAACATAAGCTTAACTTTTAGATCATATTAAAGTTATATAAAACATGATATTTTGAAACAAATTTTGTAGCACATGTAAAATCGCTAGAAAACCAACCTAAAACATCCTAAAAATACGGTCCAAAAATTTCGTTATATAATATAATTAAAAACCATAGTTGTCATTCATCATATAAAATCATAAGCCGTGTATCTCAAAAATATCATAACTATTGTCAATATATAAAAATCATGTGACAAAACATCAGAGTAAATCGTCACATGCTAAAAGATGTGTGTGCCATGCAGTCATCCCGAACTCTTCCCCTTGCTAGCGGAAGTACCTGAAACCAAAACAAAAAATTGTAAGCACAAGCTTAGTGAGTCTTCCCAGACTATCACATATCATACACATAATCACATAATAGCACACACTGGCCTTGCCCACTACATCGGGCCCCGCCAGGCATCGGACGAAAGTCTGGTATACATATAACATTTCAACAAATATATAACATAAACATATAAGCTAAACATTCCTTGGGCTTGCCCCGACATCGGACCGAAGCCCGGAACACATGCACATAACATATAAGCTAAACATTCCTCGGGCTTTCCCCGACATCAAACCGAAGCCCGGAACATATAACACACACATGAAAGAATCACGAAGACATCAAAGCATACAAACATTCCTCGGGCTTGCCCTCGCATCAGACCGAAGTTCGAAAATATATAATCTACATCGGGCTAACCCCAATATCGGACCGAAGTCCGACATACGCTAACATACATAAACGGACCGACATTGGTGCCTTCGACCCGTTCCTACTGGAGGAAAACTCACCTCACAAAGTTGGCTGTTGAACCTTTCGGTGAGGAATCTCTATCGGCTGTTCCCGCGACTCCTCAACTATCATTATCACAATAACACTTAGTCAAAATCCAATAATCCTTATTAGGGTAAAATGACTATTTTACCCCCTGATCTAATTTGGACCATAGCCTAGGCCTAATTCCTTCTAATCTTTTTAATCCCACTAATGGCCCACTAAAGGCCTAATTTTCTAATTGCGCCCAACTCCTCAAATGGACCATCTCACTCTCTGCCATCAGCTGCATAAGAAGTCCCTGTTATCTCCCTAGAAAATTAGGCTATTAGTGGGTCATTAGTGGGCTTGGAAATATTAGAAGGTTATGGTCCAAATTAGACCAGGGGGTAAAATAGTTATTTTACTCTAAGAAGGATTATTGGATTTTGACTAAGTGTTATTGTGATAATGATAGTCGAGGAGTCGCGGGAGAAGCTGATAGAGATTCCTCACCGAGAGGTTTAACAACCAGTTTTGTGATGTGAGTTTTCCTCTAGTAGGAATGGGTCGAAGGCACCAATGTCGACCCGTTTATGTATATTAGCATATGTCGGACTTAGGTCCGATGCTGGGGTTAGCCCGATGTAGATTATATGTTTCCGGACTCCGGTCCGATGTCGGGGCAAGCCCGAGGAATGTTTGTATGCTTGATGTCTTCGTGATTCTTGCATGTGTATGTTTATATGCATATGCCAGACTTAGGTCCAATGTTGAGGTTAGCCCGATGTAGATTATACGTTTCCGGACTCCGGTCTGATGTCGGGGGAAGCCCGAGGAATGTTTGTATGCTTGATGTCTTCGTGATTCTTGCATGCTTATGTTTATATGTTCCGGGCTTCGGTCGAATGTCTGGGTAAGCTCGAGGAATGTTTAGCTTATATGCTATGTGTTACGGCTTCGGTCTGATAACGAGGCAAGCCCGAGGAATGTTTATATGTTTATGCTATGTGTTTATGTTATATGCTTGTTGATATGTTATATTTATACCGGACTTCGGTATGATGTTGAGCGGGGCTCGATGTAGTGGGCAAGGCCTAATGTATGTTATTATGTGATTATGTGTATGGTATGTGCTAGTTTGGGGAGATTCACTAAGTTTAATGCTTACAGTTTCAGTTTTTGTTTCAGATACTTCCGCTAACAAGGAGAAGAGCTTGGGATGACCGCATGACACACACCACAACTTTTAGCCTAAGATGATTTACTCTGATGTTTTGTCACATGATTTTGATATACTGACAATTGTTATGATATTTCTGAGATACACTACTTATAATTTTTTTGATGAATGACAATTATGGTTTTTATTTATATTATAAAATGAAATTTTTGGACTGTATTTTTGGGATGTTTCATTAAGAGAGTGGTAATATCAATTGTTCGGTGCTATCTAAACTTTTGGGGGTTGGAGGAAGTGTTTTAATTTGCAAATTTAGAGCGGGAACATGAAAATTATAGTTTTAGTGGCATAAAATGTTTTGTGTCACTAGAAACATAAATATAATGGTACAAAAACAATATGTCACTAAAAACTTGTACCATTAATTGTAATTTTGTTCGTAGTGGGTGTTAAGAATTGCAACTTTCTATGAACTATTGACTTGATATAGGTTTTAACAATCGTGAAGAAGACCGTGACAATGAATTAGATTTTTGTGAGGAGATAGAAGGTTAGGAGAAGAAATTATGAAAAAAAAATGAGGAATAAAGGTAGTTTCTTTAAAAAAATAACACACATATTTATAGATTTTGATGTTTTATATTTCTTCAAAAGAATCGAGATTTTTTAATCCGTTTTTTATTCAAGTTTTTATTTTTGTCGTCATTATCATCTCGTTTGGGTTTCTCTATAAACTAAAATCTATAATCTCTAATCTATAATTTTAAATATAGTAGTGACAAATTTTCATTTTTGTTGCAAATGTTAATTTGGTAATTTTAATAATTCATTTCGTTCATCTCATTCTATTTTGTCGTCCTTCGTCTTGATACATGTATCAACCGCCATCTTAGTGTCTTCATAATGTTGAAAGCCACCTCATTATAACCTCCATGACCATGAGACCTAACTCACTTTTGCATTGGACATCGAGAGGAGGGCTATTGTCGGTGTCATGTCCATGTCTCCATGGCATTGGTTCTAGATATGGAGTTAACCGTGTTATTCAAGTTCCTAACACACAAATCCAAACACCAAAATAACATGTTGGGGTTCTCACATAAAGTATTCTTAATTATATTACACATTTTAAACGATCCATTTAAAATCCATTTGATTAGGGCTTCAAAAATCACCATTTATTATTATTGCATTATATTCATATTTGGAAAAAATGTAGAAAGAACCATAAACACACCACTATCACATGTGAAACTCATAAAAGGTTCTCTTTATTTCGATCTAAATTCCAAACCAAAAATATTCGGTCCAAGCCTTATCTAAAAACATATGTACTTTAGTTCAAGCAATTAAAAAAAACACTAAGTTGTTTTGTGTATTTTGGTGCAAAAGCGTTGTAATATTTTACTCGTGTATTTCAACTAAAACAAGTTACGTATCAAAGCTTATCACATATAAATGATTAGGTAAGAGATCATGTATTAAATGTTTAAATAGTAACAGGTTTATCTCTTAGCTGAAAACGTGACGTATTATTTATCCATTAATTAAATTCTTCTAGGTTGACAAAAACAAAATATATATTTATATGTTTTGGTTGTCCTCAAATCTTTTCAAAATCTACTTTTTCTAATATTTAGCAATAAAAACAAAAACTAGAGGTGGCCTTTAGGTAAGGCGATATTTTAATTAACATATAAGCAACATTATTAAGTACCTAGGAATTAACTTTTATATTTATAGTTTGTACTATGTAAGTATATTAAAATGTCCAAAGCATTTAGTAACTTAACTTTTGATTATGTTATTCTTTCATGACATCTAAGTTTTCACAAGACTCTTTTGATGGTTGACATTGTTGATAATAGTATCAATATAAACTTTATATTACAAGTGCATGTATGGCAAGACAATAACATATTGCCTAGATGAAAGTTTATTAATTACCTTAATGAGTATTGTAGAACATGCAATGTATCAAAGACCAATGACATTTCATTTTTAATCATACATAGTTAAGAGTGATTACATTTTGTAAGGTTGTCAAATATGTATAATGGAATACCAACTAACATGATATCAACCGAACCAAGAAAGTTATCTACCAACATATTTGGCAGGGCCAACCCATGGGGAGGGCGAGCTGGGCCAAGGGCATCAATGGGCTGAGGGGCATCAAATTTTCCATGACTGTTAAGTGTTCATCTTTTATTAGGGCCAAGTTTAATGAGCTAGCAAGAAAAAGAAGTCCGGTTAGAGTTAGATGTTGTAAGGGCGCCAAACTAAAAATCTGAAATCATATGAGTGACTAAAAGATATGAGCATGTCACACACTTCTATGTAGAGGTAAACGAAACGGTCGCAACTCGCAACACACCTAGATCGAGGAGTCTCTTTCAGTCTTTCTCTGATTGGCTTTTGATATAAAATGTTAGTATGGAGAAGGGTAGAAGACGAGAAGTCAGGAGAGCAAAAGATGAGGACACGATCACATCTCATAAACTCATCGAAATCTTAAGTGTAGGTAGATCCAGGTTATGAATTTTTTTTTATATTAATACGTTCAATCCAATTTCGTATATTAAATTTGCTTCTCAATGGTAGTAATTGTACAAATGAAAATCGAAGGAGACCATTATCAAGTATCAATACAATTAGAAGAAAAAAAGCTCAATTTATGAGTTCTCAAATTTGGTTTGATAACGTGTATCATTGATAATATGTTTGATTTTTCATTAGAAATCATTTACTCCTTCATCGGCCATCTCACGTGCAAAAAATTAATCCAATTCTCAATCCCCTGATTCGGTATAGGTATGAGGTATGTCTTTAATTTGCGTTGAAACTTGAAGATTTGAATCATTTGAAGATTTGAGAAATGATGATAGTACATAATAAAATGGATTTAACTTTGAGGGTTTTAATCTTGGTTTCATTTGTAATCAGATAGAAAGATATCGTTAGCACAATAGACAATTTTGGTTTCACTTATAATTGATCTAGAAGACTTTTGGTTATTGCTTTAGGCTCCTAGGACATTATGTTTGAGTTTCAATTAAAATAATCAAACTTGGAATTACAACCAAAATGAAACTATGTTCGATTTAGTAAAGGATAGCAGTACATCTCACTAATATCCCTAGATTAGCGAATTAAATTGACTATTTCGAACTTCTAGTTAGGGATGAGAGTAGGTCCAAACCCAGACCGGTAGACTCGGACCCGAAAAACCCGATAACTGATTAACAAAATTTTGTATGATCAGAAATCGGACCAGTATATAGGAACCAATTTCGGTTCGGTTCAAGGTAAGATACCGGGTAAAGTGGTCTTAGAATCGAAAAACCCAAAAACTTTAAAGTGGGTCGTAGAACCGGGTAAAGTGGGTCTAGAATTGAAAAACCCGGAAAATCCGGAATTTTTTGGTAATTACTTAGTGATTGAACTTCGAAAATTTTCAACTTTAATATCCCAACTTGGGGGATTGTAAGTCATTGCAAAAAACCTCATGATAATCCAACTTCAAACGAATTAAATATACATTTTTAAAATTTCACAAAATATAAAAATAAAACAGAAAAACAGAAAATTCGCAACATTGTTATCCAGACTTTGGGGGACTGTAAGTCGGTAAGTCAATGAATATGAAACAAAAAATGATAAATGACAGTCTAAAATAATGTACAAACTCTAGACTACAGTTTGTGATATGGTCATATTTAGTCATATAATTCACACATTATCTTAATACTTTATTTTGTTTTTGTCTCAAATATTGAACAAAAAGGTACTTAATGTAACATCTGGATTGTTACCAGGTATCTTGTAAGTTTAAATTTTGTTATATTGTGAGAGGGACTCGGCGAGTTGGAGCTCAGACTCGCCGAGTAGGCATGCGGAATTGATCACTGGTGCGCGCTTGGACTCGGCGAGTCCAGGGTATGGACTCGGCGAGTCTGCGCTGTGTAATGAAACCCTAAATCTCCGGGTTTGAGACCTATTTAAAGGGCCTTATGGCCGTCATTTGTGCTCACCCAACCCCCAGAGAGTGTCCCTAGAGTTCTTGAGCGTTTTGTGAAGGAAAGAAAGCCATTCTTGATCTTGTGTGTGTTGTTTAGCAAGGAGAAGGAGACCCTAGGCAAGAGGAAGCAAAGGAGGTTGCTATTTCGTGGATTTGGAGCTTAGATCATCACTCTAGAGGTATTATTTCAGACCATTTTCTGTTTAGTGAAGATTGATGCAATTTAGGGCTTAATGTGGTCATTTATGGGATGATTTGGTGCCCATTGGTTCCCTCCTTGAGTTGAGACCATGGATCTGGATCCATAGAGGTCCAGAGGGCCTCACTCATCAAGCTTTATGGGTGACAATAGAGTCTTTGACCTTGTGTTGTTGTATTTGAGTCTAAAACATCATATATGGTCATATAGAGGTTGTATGTGCATCAAAATTGTGACTTTACGTGCTAAATAAGTTTGGAGGGACTGGATCTATGGATTAATGGACTGGATCTGACCTTTAGAGCAAGATTGAGTCAGTGCATGGCACAGACTCGCCGAGTCCGAAGAACAGACTCGACGAGTAGCATGAATGTTGCCCGACCACTCAGCGAGTGGCCTCGCCGAGTTGGGAAGGGTGAACTCAGTGAGTCAAAGGGGGAGTTAGGATGGACAGGTGGACCGAGTCAAACTGGACTCGCCGAGTTGTTCTTGGGACTCGGCGAGTTGAGTCGTGGTGGCCCCACAACTCGTGCCAGGTGGAGCTCGTCGAGTTGAGGGAAATGCTCGACGTGTCAGGGGAGGGTTCTAGGGAAATTGGTGCATGCGCTCAGACTCGCCGAGTCGCTATAGTGTACTCGCCGAGTCTGGTCAAAGTTGACCGTTGACCGTTGACCAGCGTTGACCTAGATTGACTTGTTATAGTGTGGTCAACCCTAGTTGAGAAAGTGTTAATTAGAGATGTATTGTGCTATAGGGGGACTACAGCTCGGCAAATCGAGTGTTTAGCGATTTCAGGGTTACGATTTATCGAGACACGCGAGGTGAGTCTTCTCACTATACTTTACCCTAAGTAGGTAACCAGAGCTATGTGATAGAGTAATTGTATGCTATGTATGTTATGTGTTGTACTGCATGATTTCTATGTGATTTATGTGGTGCATGTTTATCAGAGCTAGAACCTGAGGGTTCACAGAGTTTGGGTGCACGGACCCACAGAGTTATAGCCTAGAGTGGCTAATATGTGTTATATGTGGTATTTTGGGGAACTCACTAAGCCTTGTGCTTACAGTGTTGATGTTATTTGTTTCAGGTACTAGTGATGATCGCGGGAAGGCGCCGGCTTGATCCGTACACACACACGTTTGGAGCTTGACATTTTGATCTTGGGATTTTGTACTGTTTTGTTGAACAATTAAAATGGTTGTTTTATGAATATTGATGGAATTATGTTTTTATAAAAATCGAAAAATTGGTTTGAAATTTTTGGCGTTACAAATTGGTATCAGAGCCTTGGTTTGAGGGATTCGGGTACACCTTCGGGGGTATTCGAACTCAAACTGAGGAATTAAAGAGATATTTTCAAAATAAAACCAAAAATTTTCTAAGAGTAAAGGATTTTCCAGGAAGAAACGTGTGTACGATCAGTCAGCGCCCGAACGGTGAATTCCCAAAATATCTTTTGTTATGTGATAATTATTAATGTGATGCTAGAGTAGGCTAGGTATTGCTGATAGGACTAGAGTGGCCTATTTTGTGATGCCTTAGCTTAGGGAATGGTGAGCTATGAGACGCTGAGAGTAATTAGGTAGCAGCTAGGGCTTTGTGTGAGACCTGTTACAGAGTGATTTAAGTATAATAGAGTACTTGGGGACTGGGATCCAAAGAGGACGATTTGGGGTGTGTACTGAGACGGTGCAGACAGTAGTATTGGGCCCGTACTACTAAAAGCACCGGTGCGGTACACAGTCCAAATAAGAATCTTGGGATGCCGAGAATCAAGGAGGGGTAAATTGTCGAATGTAAGAGTGTTCGAGTGAATTCTAATTATCGCATGTTGTATTTCAGAGGTTGATCATGGTGAGGACACGTCATATGCCAGAGGATGCCGGAGCTAGTGATGAGGAGATTCGACAGATCATTCATGAGGAGGTGGCTGCGGTCATCAAAGCTGAGATACCAGAGATGTTCGGGTCTATTAAGACCGCTTTGATTGAGACGTTTGACGAGCGCTATGCTGCTCTTTCTGAGGCTGCGGTTGCAGCGGCTACCGCAGCGATTGCTGCGGCAAGGCCCCAGGGAGGTGATGCGACGTTGTTTAGGGAGTTCAGCAACACCAAGCCACCAGAGTTTGATGGTACGCAGGATCCGGTGGCAGCTATGAGGTGGATATCTGATATGGAGGGATGCTTCTTCACTTGCTCATCCCCTGAGCATTTGAAGGTTCGGTTCGCGCTGAACCAGCTTCGCTTGGGAGCGAAGGACTGGTGGAAGTTTGTGACTGCGCACTTCACACCGGCTGAGCTTTCGGCAGTGACCTGGGAGAGGTTCACTACCATGTTCCGAGATGAGTACGTTCCTCAGGTGGAGAGGGAGCGTCTGGCGCAGGAGTTTCTGACCCTCAAGTAGGGTACCGAGTCAGTTACATCGATTACGAGGATGTTTCATGAGAGGGCGATGTTCTGCCCTGAGCACGTGTCCACCGAGCAGGTACGTATGAGCCGTTACCTGAGCATTCTGAGACGGGATATTCGGGAGTTCGCTGCGAACTCCTCGTACCGGACATTTGCCGAGCTTCAGGCAAATGCTCGGAAGAGGGAGATTGAGCTTGAGACTCAGGCCAGGGAGGAGGCGGAGTCTCTGGGGAGGGATCGGCGGCTGGCACAGTCCCAGCCGGCAGCCAAGCGGGCCAAGCCCGCTGATCCCAGACCCGGGAGCCAAAAGGGCCGCACTTGTGGGAAGTGCGGCAAGGGTCACGATGGAGTCTGCCGGGCAGGGTCTTGCTACAAATGTGGCAAGGAGGGACATATGGCTAAGGATTGCCCTAAGGGATTTGCAGTGTGCTTCCACTACAACCAGACCGGACACCAGAAGGCGGAGTGTCCGCTGCTGCGCGGGGCATCTCAGGGGTCTGCTCCCGCCACCATCAGAGCTACTGCTACAGAGAGTCGGCCCATGAAGGCCGAGGCACCGAGGGCTCGGGGGAGAGCCTTCCAGCTGACTGCGGAAGAGGTCCGCGCTGCACCCGACGTTGTGGCTGGTATGTTTCCTTTTCATTATTTATTTATGGTGTTGAGATATTATGCTATGCATAGGTACCTTCCTTGTGAATTATGTACCTGCTTTAGTGTTATTTGACTCGGGTGCGAGTCGATCTTTTGTGTCTTTGGCATTTAGTCAGCGTATCAGTGTTAGTCGTGGGGCATTGAGTCGGCCCCTGCGGGTTTCCATAGCCGCCGATAGAGTGATTTGTGCTGCTGAGGTCTTCCGGGGATGTGTATTGGAGATCTTCGGGGTTGAGTTTCCGATCGACCTGATTCCCATTGCGATGGGTGATGTCTGTGTTATAGTGGGCATGGACTGGTTGAGCCGATTCGGTGCGGTTATCGATTGCGAGCGTCAGCTGGTGACTATACGAGATCCTAGTGGGGGAGTTCTTTCGGTATACGGCGAGGGTACACGTTCTGGATCGGCCTTTTGTTCGGCTGCTAGGGCGAGGCAGTGTTTACAGCAGGGCTGTAAGGGTTATGTAGCGTATGTGATGGATACGCGAGTGATCTCAGAGAGACCGAGCTCTGTGGATGACGTTCCGGTGGTGCGTGAGTTTCCAGATGTCTTTCCCGAAGAGTTACCAGGTGTGCCTCCCGTGAGGCAAGTGGAGTTTGGCATCGATTTGGTTCCGGGAGCCGCGCCTATTTCTAAGGTGCCGTATCGCCTTGCGCCTCCAGAGATGCAGGAGTTATCCTCGCAACTTCAGGAGTTGCTGGGGAAGGGGTTTATTCGGCCGAGTAGCTCGCCGTGGGGAGCTCCCATCCTGTTTGTGAAGAAGAAGGATGGCTCGCATCGCATGTGTATTGATTACCGGGAATTGAATAAGCTGACGATCAAGAACCGTTACCCGTTGCCGAGGATCGACGATTTATTCGATCAGCTACAGGGAGCATCTTGGTTCTCCAAGATTGATTTGAGGTCGGGCTATCATCAGGTAAGAGTGCGGGACGAAGACGTCCAGAAGACAGCATTCAGGACGCGTTATGGGCATTATGAGTTTGTGGTGATGCCTTTTGGGCTCACCAATGCCCCGGCTGTGTTCATGGACCTCATGAACAGGGTATGTCGGCCGATGTTAGATCGGTCGGTGATTGTTTTCATTGATGATATTCTGGTATATTCGAGATCTAGAGAGCAGCACGAAGAGCATTTGAGGGAGGTTCTTGGAGTTTTGAGATCGGAGAAACTTTACGCAAAGTTTTCCAAGTGCGAATTCTGGTTGTGGGAGGTCCAGTTTCTGGGACATCTCGTTAACCAGAAGGGGATATTGGTCGATCCGGCCAAGGTTGACGCAGTGATGATGTGGGAGGTGCCAAAGTCACCTTCTGAGATCCGGAGTTTCCTTGGGTTGGCAGGGTATTACCGGAGGTTTATTAAGGATTTCTCCAAGGTTGCGGTTCCACTCACCCGATTGACCCGGAAGGGTGTTACATTTTCATGGGGTCCCGAGCAGCAGACCTCCTTTGAGACGCTTCGCCAGAGGTTGTGTGAAGCTCCAGTTTTAGCTCTTCCGGAAGGAATGGAAGGTTTTGTGGTATTCTGTGATGCATCGATTCTAGGACTGGGAGCGGTATTGATGCAGAAGGGTCATGTGATAGCTTATGCATCGAGGCAGTTGAAGCCTCACGAGACGAGGTACCCCACACATGATTTGGAGTTGGGGGCAGTGGTGTTCGCTCTCAAGATTTGGCGGCACTACTTGTATGGGGTTCGTTGTACGATTTACACGAACCATAAGAGCTTGAAGTACTTGATGGATCAGCCTAACCTAAATATGCGACAGAGAAGATGGTTAGACGTGGTCAAGGATTATGATTGCGAGATCTTGTACCACCCGGGCAAGGCCAATGTGGTAGCCGACGCATTGAGTCGCAGGGCGGAGAGTACTCCACTGCGAGATGTATGTTTGAGATTGACCGTGATAGCTCCAGTTCTGGACGCCATTCGTGGGGCTCAGGCCGAGGCCGTGCGTCCGGAGATGCAGAAGAGAGAGCGGGTTGTTGGGTTGGTTTCTGAGTTTATATCGGATAGTCGAGGCCTTATGACTTATCAGGGTAGGATCTGGGTACCGTTTATGGGCGGTACACGTGCTACATTGATGGAGGAGGCTCATAGATCGAAATTTTCGATCCATCCCGGGGCCACGAAGATGTATTTGGACCTAAGAAAGGAGTATTGGTGGCCTTGTATGAAGAGGGATGTAGCATGGTTTGTCGAGAGGTGTTTGACCTGTCGAAGGGTAAAGGCCGAACACCAGAGACCACATGGCAAGTTGCAGCCATTGGAGGTTCCCGAGTGGAAGTGGGAATAGATCACTATGGACTTTATCACCAAATTGCCGAGGACTGCCAGAGGAGTTGATGCAATTTGGGTGATTGTGGATAGGTTGACAAAGAGCGCTCACTTTCTTGCCATCAGTGAGAGTTCTTCAGCGGAGAAGTTGGCGGAGATTTACGTGAGGGAGGTTGTATCTCGGCATGGGGTGCCGATCTCGATTGTTTCAGACCGCGATGTGCGTTTCACTTCCCGTTTTTGGAAGAAATTTCATGAGGAGTTGGGTACTAAGCTGCATTTTAGTACCGCATACCACCCCCAGACCGACGGTCAGAGTGAGCGGACGATACAGACACTCGAGGACATGCTTCGAGCATGTGTATTGGACTTTGGGGGTAGTTGGGACACGTATTTGCCTTTGGCGGAGTTTTCCTACAATAACAGCTATCATTCGAGCATTGGTATGCCGCCCTTTGAGCTGTTGTATGGTAGGAGGTGTCGGACTCCCATATGTTGGGGAGAGGTTGGGCAAAGGGTAATGGGCAGTACAGAGATCGTGAATCAGACGACAAAGCAGATACAGCTGGTCAGGCAGAGGTTACTGACCGCTCAGAGCCGACAGAAGAGTTACGCGGATAAACGCCGGTCCGAGCTGGAATTTCAGGTCGGCGACTTTGTTCTCCTGAAGGTTTCTCCTTGGAAAGGAGTGATCCGGTTCAGGAAGAGGGGCAAATTGGGGCCCCGGTTTATAGGCTCGTTTCGTGTGATTGCCAGGGTAGGCCGGGTAGCGTATCAGCTGGAGTTACCAGCAGAGTTGGGGCAGATTCACAACACTTTTCATGTATCGCAGTTGAGGAAATGTATAGCCGATGAGTCGGGAGTGGTTCCACTAGAGGACATTCAGGTGGATGCGAGCCTGAATTATGCGGAGAGACCAGTGGCTATTAGGGATCGGAAGATCAAGATTTTGAGGAACAAGGAGGTACCTCTGGTATTGGTTCAGTGGCAACATCGGAAGGGATCAGAGATGACCTGGGAGCCGGAGGGTATGATGCGGGAGCAGCATCCGGAGCTGTTTTAGAGCGAGACTTCGAGGGCGAAGTCCAGTTCTAGTGGGGGAGAGTTGTAACATCCGGATTGTTACCAGGTATCTTGTAAGTTTAAATTTTGTTATATTGTGAGAGGGACTCGGCGAGTTGGAGCTCAGACTCGCCGAGTAGGCACGCGGAATTGATCACTGGTGCGCGCTTGGACTCGGCGAGTCCAGGGTATGGACTCGGCGAGTCTGCGCTGTGTAATGAAACCCTAAATCTCTGGGTTTGAGACCTATTTAAAGGGCCTTATGGCCGTCATTTGTGCTCACCCAACCCCCAGAGAGTGTCCCTAGAGTTCTTGAGCGTTTTGTGAAGGAAAGAGAGCCATTCTTGATCTTGTGTGTGTTGTTTAGCAAGGAGAAGGAGACCCTAGGCAAGAGGAAGCAAATGAGGTTGCTATTTCGTGGATTTGGAGCTTAGATCATCACTCTAGAGGTATTATTTCGGACCATTTTCTGTTTAGTGAAGATTGATGCAATTTAGGGCTTAATGTGGTCATTTATGGGGTGATTTGGTGCCCATTGGTTCCCTCCTTGAGTTGAGACCATGGATCTGGATCCATAGAGGTCCAGAGGGCCTCACTCATCAAGCTTTATGGGTGACAATAGAGTCTTTGACCTTGTGTTGTTGTATTTGAGTCTAAAACATCATATATGGTCATATAGAGGTTGTATGTGCATCAAGATTGTGACTTTACGTGCTAAATAAGTTTGGAGGGACTGGATCTATGGATTAATGGACTCGATCTGACCTTTAGAGCAAGATTGAGTCAGTGCATGGCACAGACTCGCCGAGTCCGAAGAACAGACTCAACGAGTAGCATGAATGTTGCCCGACCACTCAGCGAGTGGCCTCGCCGAGTTGGGAAGGGTGAACTCAGTGAGTCAAAGGGGGAGTCAGGATGGACAGGTGGACCGAGTCAAACTGGACTCGCCGAGTTGTTCTTGGGACTCGGCGAGTTGAGTCGTGGTGGCCCCACAACTCGTGCCAGGTGGAGCTCGTCGAGTTGAGGGAAATGCTCGACGTGTCAGGGGAGGGTTCTAGGGAAATTGGTGCATGCGCTCAGACTCGCCGAGTCACTATAGTGTACTCGCCGAGTCTGGTCAAAGTTGACCGTTGACCGTTGACCAGCGTTGACCTAGATTGACTTGTTATAGTGTGGTCAACCCTAGTTGAGAAAGTGTTAATTAGAGATGTATTGTGCTATAGGGGGACTACAGCTCGGCAAATCGAGTGTTTAGCGATTTCAGGGTTACGATTTATCGAGACACGCGAGGTGAGTCTTCTCACTATACTTTACCCTAAGTAGGTAACCAGAGCTATGTGATAGAGTAATTGTATGCTATGTATGTTATGTGTTGTACTGCATGATTTCTATGTGATTTATGTGGTGCATGTTTATCAGAGCTAGAACCTGAGGGTTCACAGAGTTTGGGTGCACGGACCCACAGAGTTATAGCCTAGAGTGGCTAATATGTGTTATATGTGGTATTTTGGGGAACTCACTAAGCCTTGTGCTTACAGTGTTGATGTTATTTGTTTCAGGTACTAGTGACGATCGCGGGACGGCGCCGGCTTGATCCGTACACACACACGTTTGGAGCTTGACATTTTGATCTTGGGATTTTGTACTGTTTTGTTGAACAATTAAAATGGTTGTTTTATGAATATTGATGGAATTATGTTTTTATAAAAATCGAAAAATTGGTTTGAAATTTTTGGCGTTACACTTAATCAGTTTAAAATCTCATTTCAGCAACAAAGACATGCTCAGAAGGAAAAAGGAAGCGAAATTGACGATTGGAAGCTTGAATCTTTGATTTTGAAGAAAGAATGATTTTACTGGACGACAGATTGACTACTCGTCGGTGTTTTGGCCATATCTCATGACTAATAACTCCGATTGATGAGATTCAAAATGTTTTGAAAACTAGACACAATTTCGGACGGCTTTGTTGTTTTGAGAAAATGTTGATTCCAAACGAACTCGACAAGTTTGGGTCCTCCAACTCGATGAGTTTCTTAGAAGATTCCCGACAAATTAGTGCCTTGTCGTACGTGCGCTTTTATCACAAACTCAAAGCCATTCTTTGGAGTTTAGATAGTCATTTTTAAAGGGTTTTTTTTTATCCATGTCCCTTCCTAATATATCTATATCCTAACGATTAACTTTAATAATTAACTTGTGATTACATAAAAAAATTAAACTATTTTACTTATAACTAATAGTTATTATAAAGTAATGATTAATAGCTTTTTTAATACATACATAATCAATTTTTATAATTATATTTACTAAAATATTTTTATATTTTTAAATCTATAAATAAAACATGTTTTATATGTTATGTATATTATTTATAGATAATTTATTAATACCATTTTTATAAAAGATAAATAAACATTTCTATTTAATTAAATTAAAAAATAAATTCAACTACCAAACAACAATTTACATGTGCCAATGTAATGCTTCGGTGTGTTGGAACTTTTTCAGGACCTCTCTAAAAAGTGAAGCATGTCATTTATTGTTCGTGGCTTAAATATTTTAAAGTTTTCTTTTTAATGTTTTATTCATTTATATTTTCTTAATTTATATATATATATATATATATATATATATATATATATATATATATATATATATATTCAAAGATTCTTTTATATATTCTAATTTTTTTTAAATTCGAATAAATAGTTATTGAAATATTAAAAAAATCAGATTAAAACTAATTTTTAATTAGATAGTTATACGTTGTTAAATTAGATAGACAAAAAAAATCAACTAAATAATCTAACGAGTTGGATTATTTGAATCAAATTTTAGGTAATATAAATTACTATAAATATATGTTTTCTATTATGGCTTAGGTTATTTTGTTTTTACTAACTATTGTGTGCCATAATGAACAAATCTGGATCACCGGATGGAATAGAATCAAAGGTCATGATTTGAGAGTCTATGATATTACAATAGGGTAACATGTACCGTATAATTACATAAATTTCACCATAAGGGTATTTTTGTCAAATGACCTATATTAAAAAAGGAAATTCTTGGATTTTAAGGGATTATTAGATCTCTTATTTTTTAAAATCTGATTTTTTTTTTAAATTAATTCAAATTTAATTCTAATAAAGTTTTTAGTAATAATCGATTCATTCTATCAGAATGACAACGTCAACCATAAAATAGTAAAAATATTTTTGATTTTATTTTTGCAGAATATGGTTATATTCAAGATATATTTTTTTTTAATAATTAACATACTTATAGAATTATACAACATATTATCAAGAATAACATTTTCTAAAGAATATGAATTTTATTCTTTAAGAATCACTAATTACATTAATTCGTAAAGAATAAGACTATAAACAATTCCTACATTCATTCTGAAAAAAAAATATGATTAGTAATGGTTCAAGAATTACATTTATTTTGAAAGATTAAAACTAAGAATGGTTAAAAAGAAAAAAAAAACCCATCAAAATATAACAAAAACATTAATCCATTATGAAAGAATATATTTTAGTAGAATACATTCTGGTAGAATACAGTCTTGTTCTCCATGTTTTATTCTTGTCCTCATCAATGACAGTTTCTTTAAAATTGAAATCCATAAAAGAAAACATAATCAAAACCATTCTTGGATGTATTCTAACATGATACGTTATCCAAAATATAATGTATTCTTACAGAACACACTGTATTCTTTTAGAATAAAGTATATTTTACATTTGATTTTCCTAAAAAATTAGTATTCTATCAGAATATATTGACAAATTAAAAGATTGAATTTATGTCTTTTTTTTTGTCTCTTGAACATTTTTAGCATTTTCATTAAATTCGTTATTTCAATATTTCTAAATTTATGTTTAGCCAAAACAAAAGGTAATCATAAACAAAAATACATGAGAAATAAACAAGTAAAATGTCAAAAAGATCATAAAAAATGACATTATTGACAAGTAAGGAGCTTACCGTTACTTCCAGTAGAACCTTCAACTATAAACATTTCAAGATTTCTAAATTTTAGTAAAGTAATAGAATATGAACATGGCTAACAAATGAGAAGTAGTGACTACACATTCTGATACAAATGACCAATCAATGAGCCACCAAATGTAATATTCTTTGATTTAGTAGAATGAAATGATTTGAAGTAAAGAATTAGAACAACCAGACAATCTTCATATTTAAATTAATAACTATGTGAAATTATCTAAAGATTATTTGCAACCATAAAAGTGTGTCGATTTTGATTGTGTATTTTAATGCTTAAATCCGCCTTTTGAAAAACAACCAGACTTTTAGTTGCAATTAAAACTCTAAAATTCTAGAGAACGTAATTTAGGTTAAGTAAAAACCATGGACAAATATAATCTTTAAAATACCTAATTAATTGTTGTCACACCCCCAAACCGGAATAGTGGAAACATTCGGGGGTGGATGACTTCACGTAGTATCACAACGATTGAATATTGTAAAGAAAGTAACACAACCATCATATATATATAAAAATGAAAACGTGTATTGTTGCGTTATACATGTTATCAAAAGAATATTACAATATGATGAATAAATGTTTAATGATAAAATCATCCTTTGTGTTCCTTCTTCCAAAAGCTGGTAGTTTACCTGTATCACTGATTCCCTAAGAAATACAAGTGGTTTTGAAAAGTGTCAACATTTAAGTTGGTGAGTTCATGAGTGTTCCGAGTTGAAAAGTATATTCCTTTGGTAGTAATTTGGTAAACGAGATCTTTAGAAAATCCAATATTTTCTTGTAAAATGTAAAAGGTTCCAAAGTTGGAATGTGTTAGTAACTTTTATAAACAATTGATAACAATAATTTAGTATGAAAATATAATGTAGAAATACTGCGATGCACATAAGAACCTTGTAAATCAATCTTGTTTTATACTTTTTATGTGAGTTTTATAACCATACTATTGACACTGACGGCCTGTAACAACATTCTTCAAGTGTTGCAGTGTTATGACATTTGTCACCCCAGACCTGCCGGTCTAACTATAGCTAGTAGTTTAGGTGCGGGATTGTCAATCCCGTATAGATCTATACACAAGTATCACGCTCTCCCTCCAAGAGATTATGGTATATAATACAGGACTTGAAATGCATACAAAAATGTACGTTGAAGTTTAAATGTCTCACATTGACTAGTATAAATAGATTCACAATGAAATGACCTTACTTCTTTTGAAAGTAGTTCGTTTTCAAACTGTATAAAATGTATGATTGACTTGCTAACTATACCCATTATAGTTTTTCAGATAGTATGTTCCATTTTGTAGACATAACTTAGTGATATATTTGCCCTTGTATACATAAGATGTTTGTATCGATATTCGAAGTTAGAAATTGCATTTATGTTTAGAAAACGATACTTTTAACGTGTAATGTACTTGTATTCCCCCCCCCCCCTAAAACATGTAAAAGAATTGAAAAGTAGGGGTATGAACTCACTCGTTAAGTTTGAAGAGAGGGGCTAGAGTTGAGCAGAGTTTCGATCGCGGATAGTTGCGTCGTCGGGCTCTTCGGGAACTTCTGCAACGTAAATCTTTCGTCGGGGCTCGAGTGCGGAAACCGAGGTGAGAAAAGGGTCTCTGGAGCTGGGAGAATGTCTGAGAAATGGTGAAGGTGTGCCAAAACCCGAGCCTTATGCCCTCTATTTATAGGGCTGAAAACCCCCGTACGCGGCGCGTACTGCCGGAGTACGCGGGGCGTAGTCAGTACGTGGGGCGTACTTCGGTTACGCGGGGCGTAATAAGGCGTCATGGCTTACGACTCCTGGCTAGCTAGGCGTAGCTTGGGCGGGCCGATGGGACTCGACCCTGGGTCTAGTACGCGGGGCGTACTCCCAGATTACGCGGGGCGTAATCCCTGCTTCCAACTTCTAAATTCCGTAACTTTCGCGTACGAGCTCCGTTTTTCGCGTTCTTTATATCCACGCGTAGGTGAGATTATGCTCTACAACTTTCATTTAGACTCCGTCGGCTAGTTTTGACTTTATTTTTAATGATATAATTTTAATAGGCCGGGCCTCCTAAAGTTCGTTAAAATTTCATAGGTTCTTTATTCGACGTCGGTTTTCGTTTGTCTTTTTATTGTTTTATTACCACCGAGGAGATCTTTAACTTCCGTTTAGGTGGCGATAGCTAAATAATACTCGATCTTCAATCCGAGTTTTTAGCCCTTTACTACTGTTACGAAACTTTGAAAATTCGTAACTTCTTCATACGAGGTCCAAATTGGGCGATCTTTTTATGCACGCTCATCTTTCAACGAGATCTACGACTTTTGTTTAGATACTTTAAGGCTAAAATGTATTTTATTGAGATTTCACTTTTTACATCAAATTATGTTTTAACGTCGTGTCGTAATTATACGAGTGGTTATAATTTCTTCAATATAACTCGGTTTTGAGTGTTCTTTATGTTTTTGGAAACCTGGGCATGATATCTAATATTCGATGCATCCCAACTTAGATACCTGAACACTTTATTTTCGAGGTTAATTTCGTTGTTTTTAGCTTTCGAGTGTTTACAATGCTTTTGGGAAAAATAGGGTTGTCACAATTGTAGATCTGGATGGTTCAAAAAACGTCGTAACCTAGATGACAGAGTACATATGCAATCAGTATCCATCGGTGAAAGACCCCAACTTTCGTATTTTTGAAAGACCCAAACTTTCATACTTCACAATATCATTACTCCAAAACATGCTATTTGCATATTCATAAAAGCAATATTTTACATTGATAATGGGAATTACAAACTATTGGATACAAACCTTCTATTACAAAGTGTTATATATATTACATAACTACCCAGGATATTGTAATTTATACAAACATAAACTGTAGTACAAAAGTACTATTACAAACTATTCTACATCTTTCAATAGTATGTAAACATACTAGTTACTTATCACCTGCAATTGTTAAACATTGATAGGGTAAGCGGTGACGCTTAGTGAGTTTAAAAATAGATACAATATAATGTTATGCCATATATATATATATATATATATATATATATATATATATATATATATATATATATATATATATATATATACTTCAATGTGGCAAAAGCAAAGAGGAACAACAAGATGTATGTGAGATCATGTGACAAACGTTCATATCAATCAAAGACTTTATTCAAAGATATACTTTTTAATGCTTGATATACATCAATAAAGCTTTGGCCCAAATGGCATAGAAGACATGAGATTTCTGATTAACATCTTGTTAGATTTCAGGCTTATAGTCTTGTCTAACCATTTGCCAATGCCATAGAATAGAAGTCATTATCATACAGAGACATTATGTACATGGCCAAAGGCTACGTACCAGTACCAATGTGAATCTAAGTCCTTTCACTGATCACATGGTCAAAGGTATTACAATTGCTATAAACATAGCGAATAACACGAGAAAATAACTCAGAATAATAACACTGAAAAGCACATAGCACATATAACACATAACATACAATTGTTCCTATATATTGAACTCACCGTAAGTTAACCGGGGGTTAAAATAGTAATTTGGATAGCACTTCGGCTTTAAATATGTCTTTCTATGTTGAAAACCGGGAGCTTAATTGAAAATCGGGCTCTGCGAAGGTAGGGCTTCAAAACCGAAAAGATAAAATTTCCGGGATTCTCGGGGGTCTTGGGACGTGTTTCGGGTGCTAAAATTGATATCGTGGCTTTGGGGAAAGTCAAAATGAAGAAAATACGAGGGGCTAAAAGTGGCAAGTTTCCAAAGTTAGTCGGAAGGTCTCGCAGGTCCTCCTATTTATAGGCGAGGGTTCGGCCGAGAAGGTGACTCAGTGAAGACACGCGGCAGCTGCGCAGGGCTCCAGCAAGGCTCGGACGGAAGGGTGACGAAGCTGCTCGGCTGCGAGGCGGGGTAAGCGAGGCGTGGCTCGCATCGGATTGGCCACCGATGCGAGGTGTGTCAAGATCTTATTGGACCTCGGCTTCGGTGAATCAGAAGGGAACACGCAGCGGTCTCGGTTTGGGAGGGAAGCAAGCAGCGAAACAGCTCGGTTTGGGCCACGTCTCCGGGGACGCACCTGCTTCGTGCGAGGTGACGTGGCCGGTACTATTCATGCGAATTTCTTCGATTTTCGGTCCCCGAACTTCTAAAATCCTAACTTTTGCATACGAGCTCCGTTTTTGACGTTCTTTATATGCACGCGTAGCTAAAGTTACGCTCTACAACTTTCATTTAAACTTCGTTGGCTAATTTTGACTTTATTTTTAATATTATTATTTTTAATAGACCAGGACAGGAAAATCCGTTAAAAATTCATAACTTCTTCATCCGACATCCGTTTTCGTCAAACTTTTTACCGTTGTACTACAAATGACGAGACCTTCGATTCTCGTTTAGAATGTATCGGTAAAATATCGCTTGATCTAAAATTCGAGTTTTTAGCTGTCTACTGCTAAGTTGAAACTTTGAAAAATCATAACTTCATCATACGAAGTCAGATTTTGGCGTTCTTTTTATCGAATTTCTCGGTTTAACGAATACTACGACTTTCATTTGGATTACTAAGGCTAAAAAGTAGTTTATCAAAAACTTACTTTTTACGTCATTCGGTGCCGTGCCGGGTTTGTTGCGGATCTTCGGTTGGTCATAACTTCTTCGTTATAACTCAGATTTTGACGAGGTTTTCGCCTACAAGTTTCTAACGAGATTCTCTACAATATCAAATAATAAAATTTTACTTACTTAAAATTTCATATTTTTTCTAAATTTCACTATTCGGCTTTTAATTGGAATCTCATAAGACTTCCAATATTTTCTGAGTGATTCTAAACATAGTTTTACTTCATTTATAGTAAAAACCATCTGTTAGAACTCAACACTCAATTTTACATAATATTTCACAATTTTATTCATTACAAAACATTATTTCAAAACGTGTATGTTACAAATACCTCCTCCTTTTGAGGATTTTGTCCCCGAAATTACATCGATTAAAATAAATGGGGATATTTTGCTTTTATCTCATTCTTATTCTCCCAATTATAGTTTGGGCCACGATGGTGTTTCCATTTGACAAGCACCAATTCTACTTCTTTATTGCGTAGCTTAGTTGTTTTTTCATTCATGATTTCTTCAGGCTCTTCTACATATCTTAACTTATTATCCAATTTCACTTCGGATAATGGAATTGTCTCATCGTAGATGCTCAAGCATTTGCGCAGATAACTTACATGAAACACATCATGAATACCTGCCAAATCTTCAGGCAATTCTAAGCGGTATGCTTGCTTTCCAATTCACTTGTAACGACTCGTCTATGGTATGTTGTTTTTATATTATTTATTATAGAAGTTTGCAGAGGGACTCGACGAGTCTATGGCCCAACTCGTCGAGTAGAGTCGTGATCTTGAGCAGCGTATAGATCGGCGACTCGATGAGTCCATATTCGGGACTCAGCGAGTCGGCTTGCCAGGTAGAAACCCTAAATCCCCGGGTTTGCACCCTATTTAAACCATCTTATGAGCCCCCAAACTCGTCTCCTTCACCCTCAAAGCATCATTTAGCAAACCCTAACCATTCCATTGAGTATTTGAGCATTTCTTGTGTAAATCTTGAAGTTTTGAAGAGAAGAAGGAGGCTAGATCCAAAGGAGAAGAAGAAGATCCAAGGTCTTGCACCCATTTCAGAGTTTATTGAAGTAATAATCGGATTCCTCCTATTTCTATGATTGATTCTCCTTTATAAGCATATTTAGCCCATTTTATCCATTCCTTAGCTTGTTCATAGTAGAGAAATCATATTAGATTGCTTAGCCCTCAGATCTAACCATGTTTCAGTTCCAAAAACGTAGATCTATCACCTTTATGGAGCCATTTTGCATGATACCCTAGATCTATTCTTCCAAGTGCCTTTTTAGCCTTTATATCCTTTTTCATGCATTTGTACACGTGAAGTTGGAAACTTTACGTGGTAAACCAGCCTTAGGAACTCAGATCTATAATTTGTATGCAGTGGTTTTGAGCAGAATCGAGTTTTTAGTAACTACATGCATGTGACTCGGCGAGTCGTTCTTCGGACTCGGCGAGTCGAGTCGCAAGTCCCCGATCTTTCCCCTTTGAGTGATTCTGAGTGGGGACCAGTGAGTAGTAGCAGGGACTCAGTGAGTCGGAGGTTAGACTCAGTAATGGAGGGACTCGACGAGTTGTTCATACAACTCGGCGAGTCTAAGACAATCTTCTTAGATTCAAGAACAACTCGGCGAGTCGGATGCATATAGCCTGAGTTTTAGAATCGAATGGGAACTCGTCGAGTTTATGCCATACTCGACGAGTAGCAGCAAGCAGGGTTGAGAAATGAGAGTAGGGACTCGGCGAGTTGGCGGCCCAACTCGACGAGTCAGGTCAACTGTAAGTTGACTTTGACCAGAAGAGTTGACTTTGACCAGGAGAGTTGACTTTAGTTAGGGCTAAAAGAGTCATTTTACCCCAATGTAGTTATTAGTATTTGATTGAGTGTATTTGTGGAATTGTAGCCGGGGAGATACCAGAGCAGCAACAGATAGCTTCCAGAGCCATACACTCAGCAGCCAGATCACGAGGTGAGTTTCCTTTCAGTAGAAACGGGTCTAAGGCCACAATGCCGACCTGTATAGTTAGTAGTAGTTTCCAGACTTTCAGTAGGAACGGGTCTAGAGGCATCCCTACCCTATCTCATCTCTGCTTTTTTATTTTAGAACATTAAATCCTCGGTCGACTTGCAGATTCTCCAATCAAACCGGATACTGGTTTCGTGTCATTTTTTCCATCCCTACCCTAGGGTATGATAAAAAAAGATATATATAATACCATTTTTTTTTTAAATATTCAAAAACTAGAATTTCTCTAGAAACATCACCTCAATTTTTATAATTATTTCAATAAATAACTATTTTTCTTATAACTTATTGTTCTACAATTAATTATCACATAATTTTCTTTGTAAAAGTTTTTTATAATTTTCTTTCTAATCTTTATCTTTATCACGTAATATTTTAAAATTGCTTCTACAAAAATAAATGCTACGTTTCTAAACAGGGTATTTGAAATAAATTAAAGAGTAGCGTGTACGAGCTATGGTTGGGTGACCTAATCGTCCCATCGTCGATTTTGTTCTCCGATCGAAGTATCCTGCGATGAGCTGTAGTAATCTAGCAATTCTCACCGATGAAATGAAGGATTGACCAAAAGATTGGGTATATATGGCGGATAAGAGGAAGATCAAGACCGAAGCTAGCAGTAGCAGCAGTAACATCAATAATGGTAGAGGCGAAAGCGTCGTCGTCGATGTTGGTCGCCGTAGAAGCTCTTGCGGTTATTGCAAATCCGGCTCCAACACCAGTATTACTCACGGTTAGTTGGTTTATAGATTTTACTGATCGGTTGCGCGCATATGTCATGATCATGTTTATATGATTAGGTTTATATGTATGATTTCATTTGAAATAGTTCCATCTGTGATCTTCATGTTCCAGGGGACTTTGATACCTAATATTTTAGTTCTACCTAGTTAAAACTAGATTGCTCTTGTGCGATTGCTCAGGAACTTTTTCCCTCCAGGGAAGGGGTATAGAATGTGCAAAACGACTTAGAACAACAGCTAGATTAGTGCTGTATTGGGTATTCCATTCTTTGTCCATAGAGCTCAAGTTTGACTTTATCAATAAAACAAGATGCTTTCTACAATAAAGTTGATGTGAATTGTAAACTTTTCGGAAAAGATTGATAACGACATCATACTAGCATATCCGATGTAGATTTACAAGTTACCTAATCCAACATCCATGGAAGAATTGTAGGTTTGACATCGAAAATCTTACATTCCATAGCGTGATAGAGAGATTAAAGACTTTATCAAGTTAGTTTTATCTATACACTAAAAACAGATGATATATGTGATCTTAATGATTAATATAGTTGTAAAAGATATACCTACATCCCAAATCAATGAGTTTGTTGGTCAAAATTTAGAAAGTTGGAAAGTCTTCAAGTTTTGACCTTCATTGTGCACCAGAAGCCAGCCCATCAACATTATTCTTTTTTCTCCTTTTGATTCTATATGCAAGTAGCACATAAATAGACAGTTTTATGCACATTTTTCTCATGTAAATTCCATTTTCTTGATCTTGCAGGTTTATGGGCACACAGTTTGACTGTTCATGACTACCAAGGTTAGTTTGTGTACCTTAATAACCAGAAGATTTTCATGTCCTATACCTAGTATTAAGTATTAACTACTGAAATGCCTACATAACGATAGTATTACTAAATCCTCTATGGATCAACTATACCCAAACTTCTGGATTCATACTCCCAGTTTTTTTTGCTTAGAATATTTATAATATCTTTTATTCTTTTGTTAGCTCTTCTTGACAGAGGTTGGAGGAGATCTGGTTGTTTCCTCTACAAACCAGAGATGGAAAAGACATGTTGCCCCTCTTACACAATTCGTTTGAAAGCAACTGATTTTGTTCCTTCCAAAGAGCAAAGCCGTGTATCCAAACGAATGCAAAGGTGATCATACATTATAAAAATCCACTTTCTATTCCTTCTCTCGTTTTCAAACAAATTTATAACCTTCCACCAACTTAATTTCAGGTTTCTAGAAGGTTCATTAACTGTTAAGAAACCAGATGAACAAAACGAGCCATCAAGTGATGCAATCCGCGTTTCAGATGGTGATGATCATGGTAAACCAGATAACAGCATCGAGAACTATTTATCCAACGAGATCGATTCCATAGTAGACACATGCACCCAACACGGGGATTTCCCAAATGACATAATCGCCCCTAAAGCTTCCGTAAAACCCGTTGCACCATCAAAGCGCAAGTTACAAGCCGAAGAAGCACACGACCTTTTGTACTCCAGCAACATTTCTTTTCAGATATCCGCTGCTTTAAAACGAGGCAATAAGACTATCCAAAAAGACAACCAAAGCATGGACCCGAACCCGAAACTGATCGCGGAAATTTTATCAGGGCATTTAAGTAATTTAACACCACCTCTCCATTTGTCTGTGAAAGCTTGCAACGGACATATAAACTTCTATTCCACCGAGACACAACCACCAGACACAGAATCAATAACCGGAAACGGAAAGGCTTCTTCCGTTTGTAAAGACTCTTCTTCCAAGGGTATTTCTGTAAATAAACAGAGTCTTGAGATCCGTTTAAAAAGATCCGGGTTTGACCCGGAAGAATACGAGCTATACAGGAGATACCAAATTAAAGTGCATAACGACACACCGGATCACGTGACTGAAAGCTCTTACAAACGGTTTTTGGTTGACAGTCCTTTAATTTTTGTCCCCACAAGTGGTGATGTCAGTGTTCCATCTTGTGGATTTGGTTCCTTTCATCAACAGTATTTGATTAATGGGAAGCTGATTGCAGTTGGTGTGATTGATATTCTTCCTAAATGTTTATCCAGTAAGTATTTGTTTTGGGATCCGGATCTTGCCCAGTTGTCACTGGGTAAATACTCAGCACTTCAAGAAATAAATTGGGTGAGAGAGAATGAAAAGCATTGTCCTACTTTGCAGTATTATTATCTTGGATATTATATTCACTCTTGTAGCAAGATGAGATATAAAGCAGCTTATCGCCCATCTGAGCTTCTCTGTCCTCTTCGTTATCAGTAAGTTAGTTTAAAGATGATATAAAAAATAAAAACATATGAAGTTTTAATTTTTTTGTTTTGATAAACAGGTGGGTTTCTTTTGATATTGCAAAGAGGTTGCTTGATAGAAAGGCGTATGTTGTGTTGTCTGATTATGCTAACTTGCTGGATGAGGGAGATATGTCAGTTAATGATAGTAAGAAGAATGTGGTGGAAGATCAAACCCAAAGAGAAGAGGAAGAAGAAGAAAATGAGCGTTTTGGAGAAGGATCAAATGATGTTCGTATGGATGGGGATGAAGAAATGTCTGAAGTTGCTTTTGATGAGTCTGATGATGATGATGGAACGGGTAGTCTGACACCTGTAGAAATGGAAAAGGATGTGAGTAATATTGTTATTGGTTTGAAGGGAATGCATCTGAAATACAAGGTACATATTTCTAAGTTAATACTTAAAATGTTTGTTTTGATATTTGAAATTTGAAATTTGAATTGAAGGACATACGACAAGCTTTTGGAGTGAATGAAAGAAATTATCTGGAAAATCAGCTGCATAAATACGCGACAGTTGTGGGTACTGATCTGTCTGAAAGAATGATTTATTCGCTTGGTTGATGCATTTGGAAATCATCAGAAGCAAGTGAGGTTGAAATGCTTTTCACAACAAGAACTTCTACCTTCATATAATCTGTTAAAAAAAAAAAATCATGTTTGTTGTTTCATCTTTTGTGGTTTCACTAGAATATATACATACATATATATATATATATATCCTAACCACACTCAACTTACTACTCCGATCTTGGTTGCTTGGATTTTTATGAATTACTTTTTAGTGTACAAATTGTGATTCACATGGTACACATAAAATAGGGTCCCAACCAGTTTTCGTGTGGATAAAATCGTAAGAAACCTCATCTTTACTACACTTTTTCCTTCCTGTTTAATCAAATAATAAAGCATTCTATCTTGTATATTTCTTTTCCCTGGACTTTTTTTTCTTCTTCATCAAACTAATCATGTATGTTAGAGATGTAAGTTAAAAAGGTTACTAAAAGGGATTAAGGGTCTGTTTGGTAATCTTTTAATGGAGTCTATTCAGATGTCACTTCTAAATGGGGCAACAACATTCAATGCGTTTGGTAACATCTGAACAAATCAAAAGCTTTGGAAGTGCTTGTGAATGGTTAAACAATCTTTATATTGTTGTCAACCGCTTACCTTTTAAATAAGGTACCTAGTAAGAAAACAAAGAAATACACCATCACACAAGTTATGGGTGCAAGTAAAATCATCTTATAATTGTCTTTACTTATAATCGTCTTTAACTGTGAGGGTGTTTAGCTACAAGCTTCTCCAATCACAATCACCAAAATGATGATTATTTAACACAATTTTAGTGATTTCATTCTAACAAACCTCTAGAAGCTTTCCTATCTGGCCTGTATATTTGGTGTTAAAAAGAGCCATCATCAAAATAATGTGAATTTTGAAGGCTGATTGAAGTAAAAATGATGTTTTAGGTGTCCATTGTAGTTGCCCTAAGGTAGTGGAACATGCAGCCAACATGATAAAAGATAAGGCCCAAGATTGTGTATTGCATCTTTATTTGATATGCGCAAAACAATAATAGCACCTATTGGTTCCTTATTCATGATTCATATGTACTTGACATGAATAAGGGCCATGATAGTGGAATTCTAAAATGTATCATCATTTGAACGTTTTCTTATCTTAATAAAAGAGAGATAGGTTTTCCAAAAGCAATTGATCATGATGAACATTACACATGAGGAAAGAGTGGATGAAGAAATATATCCACACTAGTAAAAGGACATACATAAAGAAATATCGTCATCCGATTGTGAAGAAGCAAACCAACGCTTAACAATTTTCTTATCTTTTTAACCTTTAAACTTTCCTATTTAACCTCCTTAAACGCTTAACAATTTTCTTATCTTTTTAACCTTTAAACCGTTGATTGGTCGGATAAGAAAACGTTCCTCATGTGTAATGTTCACCCTAAGATATGTTTATAGAAATTGTGAAGAAGCAAACCAACGCTTGATACACTACTACTTTCAAGAAAACACCACTTTTCAAGGGTACTATTTCTGAAGGCGTTTCAGAATGTTCAAAGCTTTGTACGGATGTATAGTGAAAGATCTAATGAGGGAGCGCGATTTTTTCCAACAACGGCCCGATGCCAGGGGACAACTGGTTTCACCCATTTACAAAAATACACAACTACACTTCGTCAATTAGCATATGACACTCCTTCTAATGTGTTGGACTAGAGTTTTAGGATGTCCTCCAGGACTGCACTAGATAGTCTCCATTATTTTTGCAAAACTATTATTCAACTTTATGAGCCAAAATATTTACGTAAGCCTATACGCAATGAAAGCATGAAATTGCAAACTCATCATGCTAGCGTACATGGTTTTATTGGAATGTTAGGAAATTTAGATTTTCTACATTGGGCATAGGAAAATTGCCCTACCTCACACTATGGTCAATTTACCCGAGGTGATCATAGGCATCCAACGGTCATACTTGAAGCGCTGGCATCACATAATCTGTGGATTTGATATGTTTTTTTGGTTCTCCTAGTTCCCTTAACGACATTAACGTTCTTAATCGTTTACCTATCTTTCCAGTTGCATAGAACACCATATAAACATGGTTATTATCTAGTTGATGGGATCTATCATGAGTATGCGTTTTTTTTTTTTTTTTTTTTTTTTTTTTTTTTTTTTTTTTTAAAATTGTTTACGTGTCCGCATGATACTCGCTGGAAAAAAATTTCAAGAAAGCTCAAGAAAGAGCTAGGAAGGATGTCGAACGGGCTTTTGGTGCTCTTAAGAAACGTTGGTTCATATTGAAAAAACCAACATTTTTTTTCAAAAAATGCATGAACTCATGCATGCATGTTTAACACTGCATAACATGATTATCGAAGACAAAGGATGAATGATATGTGATTATGATGAGTAAGAAATCATTCTCGAGACACAAATAATAGAAATTGATGGCGACAAGTATATTGAAAAGAGAGCAGATGTTCGTTCCAATGAAACATTTCACACTCTTCATATGGACTTGGTGGAACACATTTATGAGATTCAACACATTAACCTCAATTTAAATCCCCTGGACGACGAGTTCTCAGAGGACAATTTCATGTAGTTGGTTTATGTTTTTTTTTTAATTAATTTTTATAAATGTGATGTTAGTTTTTATGTGATGCAATGTAATGAGTTATTTATTTATTTATTTATTTATTTATTTTTATTAATGATATATTTTGATTTTAATTAAAACTAAAAATTTTAATAATAAAAAAATATATTAAGTGTGGTACCACTATTTGGGTGTGGTATGAAACCACATTTTTATGATAAATGGTGATGTGACGCTTACGTGGCAGTGTAGTTTCATGAGGGAGTGTGACACCACTCCCTCTAGCCTTATATGGCTTGTAACAAGCCCCAAAGCAATAACATCAAAAGTTTAACCTCATATATTGGAATCAGGATTTAAGATTCACAAATGACATATGTTTATGTTGATAATACAATTGATGGTTATCTTATCCTATGCCTTTATATTGATGATATACTTATCATCAGTAGCCATAATAAAATGATCTCAAAAAATTATGATATGAAAGGTTTGACATGAAATTTATAGGTTTAGAACATGTAACCATTGACGTTAAGATCATAAAAACTCAAAATGGACTTGTATCAACTCAAACAAATTATAGTGGAAGGATTCTTGAGACATTCGATGCCGACTATTCTAATATAGCTAGAAAATAGAATGACACAAGCACCATCTAAGGACGTGAAGAAGTTTCATTGGTAGAATGCTCGATAATTGTTGGTAGTTTGATATGTATGATGAGTTCTTGTAACATCCCGGGTTTTCAGGTATCTTCAAATCGTTCCTTTGGTTTTAAAATATGTCATTTTTGTCCTTGGATTATAAAGATGTAGCCCTAGTGGCAAAATGGTAATTTTGGGAGCAGGAGTTGTACGGTGGGTGTACATGTGATTACGCTGGGCGTACTAATGTCCGGGTGAAACCCTAATTTTTAGGGTTTGAGGAGTATTTAAACACCTTTATGGATCATTTAGCCTCATCCTTTCAGCCTCCAAGCCTTGAGTCGTTCTCAGCAAACCCTAACCCTATAAGAGAGTGTTTTAAGCTTATAATGTTCTTTTTGTGCTTAAAGGAGAAGGAATTGCATCAAGGAGTCTAGAAGGGAAAACAAGCTTATAGATCTTGGATCCTCATCTTCTTAGGAAGCTCCAGAAGGTAAAAAGTTGCTACCTTTACGCTCGGTTTGCTTAGATCTCATCTTGGTAGCTTTATGATGTTCTTTTGTCCCCAAAAGTCTCATTTTTGTGCATGTTTGGTGTTGGACATTTTGGGCTGTCCTTTCAGACCCTAGGAAGGGTTCTAAGCCATAAAAATAAGGTCCCTTTAGCTAGTTTGGCTTCATGCTTCTTGTGGAAGTTCTTAATGGATTAAGACCATGTATTAAGGACTTTTTGGATGTCTAAAGTCATAAAGTTGGAGACTTTATGACTCTAAGGTTTATTTGGACCATGGATATGAAGTTTGGGCTTAAGTGCTTAAGCCATTAAACACTTATTGAACTTTTGGGCTCTGCGAGGGTATGCCCCGCGTAAGGGGGAGTACGCCCAACGTACTCGGTCAGCCACCCCGTCGTGGGTCAATGCGAGGTGGTGTACGCCCATCATACCGAAGGAGTACGCCTCACGTACGCCTTCTGTTGGACTTCGGATTTTAGGCTTCAAGTTTTGGGCCACCTTTTGGGATTGAATGCTTGGGCCCTTATTGGTCTATCTAAGTATGAGTGTTTTGAGACAAGTGAAGAGTTGGACCTTAGGATAAGGCCCTAAAAGGAGTTTAGGCCCAATTTAGAAAACTAGGCCAATGATGTGCCTTGTATAATTTTGGGCTTTTGGATCAAGAATTGGGTCTAGGTCTTGGCCCAATTATGGATAGGGTAAAGTGATCATTTACCTTAAGTTTGGGTCATTAGTCAAGGACGTTGATTTAGTTTTTAATGGGATGTATATTTGTTGTGATAGTTTGGGATTTTAGTGGGCCAACAGTCGGAGGTTTTCCGTGCGATTCATCAGTGTGAGGTGAGTTTTCCTCACTGTACTTTTGGGTCGAAGGCACCAAGGCCAACCCTTTGGATTGTTATCCTGGTTTATTGTGTGATTGTATGTGTAGTGATCTGTTAGATATGTATCCTGGTATATAGGATGATGCTATGTGTAGTGATTTGTTAGATCTGTATCCTGGTATATAGGATGATGCTATGTGTAGTGATCTGTTAGATATGTATCATGATATATAGGATGATGCTATGATTAGTCATCTGTTAGATCTGTATGAATGTATGTACATGCTAGCTAGTGTTTGATATGGTATATGTTGATATGTGATGGTGGGTTGGGTTGATGCGATCCTGTTTTGTGCTGAAGGCCAACAGACCCAAGGTGTCCTGGATAGATTGTAGGCCAGTGGGGCGTACCAGTCAGGCCGAAGGCCCGGAGAATGTTCCGGATAGGCTGAAGGCCCGCTGTGGCGTACCATGACAGTCATGCTGAAGGTTCTGTGAGCATACCACGTAGACTGCAGGCTGGTAGGGCATTCCAGTTAGACTGAAGGCTTTGTATACATGTTGCTTACTGTTGTTATTATGATATTGTGATGTGATGGTATTCTGGGGGAACTCACTAAGCTTTGAGCTTACATTTTTGGGTTATGTTTCAGATACCTCAGAGGATCGCGGAAAGGTGAAGGCGTGATCGTGCACCTCCTTGTGTTATGTTTTAAGATTTTGGGAAAACTCTGATATTGAACATGTTTTTAAAACTATTTTGTAAACAACGATGATTTATGAGCTGGTTTTAAAAGTTTAAACTTTTTATGAATTTTATGGATGTTACAATTGAAACAGAGGTGATGTAGCTTTTGCACCAAACAAACTAAATAAATATACTCGTGGTGAGAATTGAAAAAATATACACGAGTGTTACAATATTTAAGGTATAGTTGAACTTATAGTTTGCACTATATGATAATATCATATTATAATTGAATTGTATATTGATGCAAATGAGACATTGGATAGAAAATATTCAAGTTACTAGCAATTTTCTCTTCACACCTGGTGGTGGAGCTATGTCGTGAAAATCCTCAAAGCAACATGATCCACCATAGAACATGAGTTTATAGAGAAGAAGTTGAACTGTTATGTCAATTCTCAAAGAATATTCCAAGATAGTCTAAAACAGTCTCTACAATATATGTATAATATGATAGTCAACCGATGCATAAACAAACATAAAATGCTATGTATAATGGTAAGTCTCGACATATACATAGAATACATAATATTGTAGGATAACTAATCTCGAATGGCATTATCTCTATTGACTAAGTGAAGTCAAATGATAATATTATGGATTAGCCAACAAAAGGGTTAATTAGAGAGGCAGTTGAAAGATTATCAAGAAACATGTTGGATATAATGTAATTAGATCCCTGTGGGTGATACAAGTTAAGCATTTATCCATTTATGATAATTTAAAAATATTAAACATTATCTTTTAATGATTTCATTAGAATAACTTGAGAGAAGTAGGGATACTTTTGTTGGGAACCCTATACGTAAGTAGTTAAAACTGTTTGAAAAAAGATCATCGCACCCTCTTAACTACCTGGAACTCATCTCATGTCCTATCATGTGTGGGTAAATCAATGAACACTAACTGTATAGAATTTAGCATTATAGCCATTAGACTCCCGTTACAAGAGCTAGTTGTTGTTAGAAATATTTATAGTTTATTTATTACATTCTTTTTTCTCTTTTTTTTTTTATATATATATTTTTTTGAAAGTGGTTATCCGTTTTAATTGGTATGATTAGAAATGAAATAAAATTAAAATGATATGTTTAATATGATTGACAAAAATATATTTATGTGATTTGATATATATTATAAAAATGTAGAAATATTAACTTATAAGACCATGGGGTATGGTAACAGGTACTCCACATCATCATCAAGACTTGTTCACAATGCATTCAATATAGGTTGGGTATGGTGTTCACAAGTGAACAAGAGAGAAACAAAGTGAAGATAGAAGTAAATGGTTTTAATCGGATGTGAGAACCCATGAGTAGCTTCAAATCCACACCACCATTACACCCATGGGTTGTGTTCACTAGTGAACATCTTTTCCACATAAGATTCCTACGCATTAAATGAAGTTCATACCTCATGACCTAAGTGATGAAAATTTATTACAAAAAATGTAACTGATAAGACTTCACTGTATATTGTAAACAAAATGAAACTCAATATGTTTTTTTTGGTGAAGGCAAATCTAATATACTTCTTTTTAATTTCACCTGATTTGAACCTCTTCAAGAGAGAGGACACTAATACCGTTGGGCTAAAAACCCTTTGGTAAAAACTCATGGTTTAATATTACAAAATGTAAAAGTACACCTATAATTTTATCTTCTTTTGCCTTGATCAGGTTCACCATTTTTCTAGAAAATATGATTATTAGTATAATATTAGGCAAAATAGGTGAAATATTGCTATAGTTTCATAGATATTTGATTGGGTATATAATTTAATGAGACAAACGTCATTAAATAATACTTTTCTTGAAGAGGTTTAACCACTGAATTTTAGTTTTGTTAATTTTTATGAAATGCGGTGTTTTCCTATAACTTGGCAATTTACACCACCACTCATTAATTATTTCAAGTTATAAAATTTATATAAATATATCTATTTTTTAAAATTTGTCCACAATCATATCAATATCAATATCAATACATAAAACAAACATGGATACGATCACAACACTTGTATTATCAGCAATACTTGAAAAAACCTTGATACGAGTTACAAGAAAAGCAATCCCCAAAATGCTATTATCATTATTATAGCAAAGGGTAACAACTGTTGACTTTTTTTTACTGATAGCTTTTACTAGTCAATAAGCATCCAAATCTACAACACATACTTTAGTTTCAGATAACAAACAATCCATGATTGATTTTGAGCTACTAATCAAATCTGGACAAGATTTGTGGGGTTTCAGAATGTACATCTTTCATTATTCATCAAACATCTTCTTGATCACTTCCACCAAAATGAGCATGAACTTCATGACTAACCCAATAACTGCTTCCATCAGGACCCGATAGCTTACACCTGCAAATGCAATTGTATGATCAAATATTTTCAATGATCAGAATGACAAGGGCATAAACGTCTTTTCAATGAAAACAAACACAATGTTCTATCAATGGTTACTAACCGTTCCAGGACAGACTTCCCTTCCTTGTACTTTTGGTTCTTCTCATGTGCAGTTTCCTGAAAGTCACAGATCAAATTACAAATGGATTCTGAAACAAAAAGTGTGTGTGTGTGTGATAAGGGTTATAAAGCTTACGTATGTCCATCCAACAATGGATCCACATTTGACACAAAAAATGTCTGCAACTGTGTGAAGACCTGTCATCATCAGTCTATCTTCCTTCACACCAACAGTCACATTTACTCTGCAAAACAAGAAAATATAAGATGATGTATGTATTGTATGCTAGTTTTATTGGCAAGAAAGTAGTAGGAATTGATGAAATAAAGCTATAGTATATTGGCAAATCACTTTAGGAGCAAGGAAAACTTACACCTTATTGAAGAGATATGCCTTTCCATGCTTGCAATGAAAGGCCTGAACCAAAAGACACAGGGAAAGGATCAAGATTTATATCTTCTTGATGTAGCAATTACATGTATATTAAACAATCATCGCCAACTGATTCATGTGCAAATTCTCTCTTTCTATAACAGTAACATAACGATTCGATTCAATTTAAAGTTGATAAGCAATCTGATTGATTTTGCAAATTGAGATGTAGTTAGCTGTTTGGAATAGCGATCCACTTGAGTTGGTAAAGTTTCTTGAAACAGAAACACACAAGGGGAAGGCAAAATCAAGTAAATTAAGTCTAAATCTACGCTAGTGTTACAGAAGGTGTTTAGGTAAAATCGGAACAATAGTTTCCAGTAATTTAGACCTTCGATCAAACTACCAATTCAAACGATACATAAAGATTATTAATCAGTCAATCAATCAAGATTTTACAATCGAAATCAAAACTTCCACATCAATTATTTTATCCACGATCATCTTCAAACCACATCAAATAGATTAGATCGGAAAAATCAATCAGAAAACAACAAAATCAGTGCGAGGAAAATTAATATAAGAAGAAAAGGCTACGTACATATACATACCTTTGAAACGATATCATCGGAAAGAGCGAGATGGGTTTTGCAGTGTTTACAGGTGTAAAATTTGCCCTCTAACGTAACTTGAAACAATCGCCCCATTTCTCTCACACCGATTGATAGAATGGAAAGAAAGAAGGGAGTGAAATCGAGGAAGAATAAGGAATCAATCAACTCAAATTCCACGCAATCGAACGTACGCTTTTTTTTGTTGTTCAAAGTACTTTAGTGGACCCAGATTTTACAATTCACGGTTAATTCACGAAATGTATTTATAATGTAGGTTATTAATTGTGTAGAACGAAGGGTAAACCGCAAAAAATTTTTTTTTTTTTTTTTTTATACACAAATTCGATTTTGATTCCGTAACTTTTTTGTGTCAATTTTGATACTTCGTTTTCTAATTTATTACAATTCTGACCACTTGACCGATTAATCAGGTTACATGCTGACGTGACATGATGATGTATCAGTTTTGATGATGTGAGATGCTGACATGATATGCTGACGTGTTAAAGTTGAATGTTTTTCTCACAAAAAACACTAAATTTTCATTTTTTTTTTCGATTTTGACACTAAGTTTAATTTTTTCTTTCAACTTTGACACTATGTTTTTTTTTTGTTCCAAATTGAACATTATTTTTTTTTCCAATTTTCTTTAATGTTGATAATTTTCTATTTTAAACCGTATAAATATTTTTTTTAATACATTTAAACCGTATAAATATATTTATTTTTTCATTTAAAAACCATAGTTTTGTATAAATACATTTTTTTGTTTACACTCAAACCATATTTTTATGTATAAAAATGTATTAGTTATATAAAAATTGTATTTTATATTAAATATGCAACTTTAAAATGTGTTTGGAGGTTCGGAGACTTGGAGGCATGTAGTCGATCAAAACTTGGATATCAAGTTTGCAACCCATCAAATTTTTACATCTTATTAGAAGCTTATGGTTAATTTGATTTTCATGATATAACTAATGCTTTGAATGTAAGAAAAAAAACGACTTGTATTTAAATAAAAATGTGGTTTTTAAACAAAAAAAATATGTTTATACGGTTTAAAATGTAATAAAAATATATATTTATACGGTTTCAAATGGAAAATAGACAAAATTGAACAAAATTTGATAAATGATGTTTGATTGGAACAAAATAAAAAACATAGTGTCAAAATCGAAAAAAAGTGAAAACTTAGTGCTTTTTGTGGAAAAAAAAATCAATTTTGACATGTCAACATGCCACGCCATCAAAACTGACATGTCATCATGCCACGTCAGCATGTAACATGGTTAACCGATCAAGTGGTCAGAATTGTAACAAATTGGAAAACACAGAGTCAAAATTGACAAAAAAAAAAAAAAACATGATGTCAAAATCGAATTTTTGTATAGAAAAATGTTTTTTGTGCCATTTACCCTAAAACAAATGATTTCATTTTCATTCTACATGAAAAAAAATTGATCATAATTTTCTATGTGATCCTCGTGTTTGCAGTATTTAATTAATTCTATTATTAGTATTGATACGTATTTATTACTATTTACTATCATTATTTATTTAATTTTAATAATATGTAAAACTTATTGTTTTATAGCAACCAAAACCAAGAACACTAGTCCATTGATCTGGTCATCTTCCCCATCGGTCATATTTCCTCTCGAGTTTAATGTTCGTGATAGCGTATACACATATTATGTATATTTATTTATTAGACTTGGCTTGTTGGCTTGTTACCCTAAGTGGCCTAATGTATGTATTGTTGGAATAGTGTCTAAGGCTGCAACTATATTAGGCAAGTATTTGACCCGATTGTGCATGGTCCTTTTGGGTTGCCTTCACTATAGCAACTTGGTAGGATGATTTATTATGAGAGAATAGATATTATTAATATATTATGAGAATAATATGATGAATAATAATATAGTTATTTGATTAATATAAGTCATAGATTAATTAGTATTAATTTGGTGACTTAAGGAGATTAATTAAATAAGAGGGTATAAACTGTCAATTGTTTGATAGTTACACTTTAGGCTATGAATCCTTATGGGATATAGGGTGGACGATTTCTAGGCTAGGATAAGCTTCAAAATCGTCCAAGGCATTATCTTGGGAAGGATTTGGATTGCTTTGAGTAATAGTTATCCAACTAGGGTTTGAGTTGTAACCCTTAAGGAGTCTACAAGTATAAATAGACCCTATGGCAAAGGGAAATCGGTACTTGATCTAAAGTAGAGAACCCCTGGCTGAATTCCCTCCTCTCTCCTCTCTCTCAAATCATCCTCTTTGCTAGTTGGTGTTTGTAAGCCATTAGAGGAGTGACAATTGTGACTCTAAAGCTCCAAGAACAAGAAGATCAAACAAGTGTTTCAAGGTATGCTTCTAACTCTGGTTTTGTGTTGTTCTTATACCTAATTAGCCATTAGGAGTCTTGGATTCAATGCATGTTTAATAGACAAACCTAGATCCGAGCATTAGGGTTTGTATGCGCACTTAGGAATGTTCTTATGTACAAAACCCATCAGTGGTATCAGAGACTAGATTGGTTTCTATTAAATTGATGCTTGAATGTTTGAATCTTAACTGCAAAATTCGATTTTTGTGTTTCTAAGTCATGGACTCGACGAGTCCTATAGTGGACTCGGCGAGTTAGCCTGACTCGGCGAGTCCAGCGTGGGTACTCGGTGAGTCCGAGCGTCAGGATTAGCCAAAAACGGGATTTTTTCATATTTATCTTATGGAAACTTACCTTAATCATATTAGATCAACCCTAAGCCATAACTTGTTAATGTCTTTAACTTGTTATGTAAATTATATAAATCATTGGATCGTTTACCATATACATAAATATAACGTGCCACATTGAAATACTTGAAATGGTATATTAAATGCCATAACTTACATTCTAGCCTATAAATCAACTCGGTAGGACCAAAGTTTACATACCAAATAATAAAATGGAAAATCCTAATAGATGTCTTGATCTTGTTTTGGTTCTCCTTATGATTTCAATTACAACACCACCCCAACCTATCTTTTATTCGAAGGCGGAGCCATTTCCCAAATACACCGTGCACATCGTAGATATCGGTCTTGAAAACCTCATGGTTGGCTGTGGGAGGGCGTATCAACGACCTTTTTTTAAAACGATTAATAATGGTAGCGAGTACCTTATTGAGTTTAATGACGATGATGTTTACACTTGTGCCTTCAACTGGAAAAATAAACATATGAAATTCGAAGTTTTTAATCAAACAATCAATAAGCTTTGCATCGGAGGTGTTAGTAAAGATTGTTTTTGGCGAGCAACACTCACCGAGTTTGATTTTTTGGAAGAAACATGGGAAACTATGTACACTTGGTAAAATGTATTTTTTTAGTGTTTAATTTTATATTATTTATTGTAATGATAAAAATTAATTACCTAAGAAGTCAATATATACATAATTACAACTATGATCTTTTTTGTCGCCCTTCTATTGAATACAATGTTGTTAATTATCGACATGTCAAAATAATGACGATGGAAGTTACAACGTTTTTTTACTTGTATGAAGCCAAATAACTTCACCTATTTATGATGGGATCTCATTTCTATTTCAATGACGATGTAGTTTTTTTCACTCATTAGTATCTTAATGTTAAATTGATTACATTCAACAAAATGCGTTTTCCGAAACCAATATCAAATGAATTGGAGGGTTAAAATATTTGCCAAAATGTGCTAACCGGTTTGTATACAAAGTTTTGCTTTTTGATAATTTTACGAATGAAATTACTTCGACACATATTTTATATCCCTTTATGTACGAGATTTCATTTTTTATATTATATGATTAATGTATTGCAAGGTTATTACCATGATTTTACTGAACATAGAACATGAAAACATAATTAGGTTTAGGAGACGTAGTTCCATAAACTTTGAACGTGGATCATGATGGGTTTAAATCTCTCAAGCTTGTAGCATGATGTATCGGCTTAAGCAAATTCAACAAAAGAAAGTGATCTTTAATCACAATCAAATACAAAAAAAGGTAAATAATGTCATAAGCCTACCCGACTTGTTCAAATTATCATGTCATTTAGTGAACTGTTGATAGTTTCCAAATAATTTCAAATTTTCTAATAACAAAACTCATGATTTCAAACAAACTTCTAATGCACCATCTTTCTCAAAAGGCACTTTCACCACTTCGCAAATTCAAATTCATTATTTTCAGTATTCTCTTTTTTTTCACCTTTTACAATCGAAAGTTTTTGAATCGAGGACTTGAGGTGAGAGATCTTGTTATTTTGTGCGTCCCCCTTTCTCCTCCCAAAAATTTGCCGTTGGTTGTGTCTTTTTCTATGGGGAGAAGATGTGTATCAATTGTGGATTGAAGACGTGTGTGTATAAATGGGGAGGTCCAAGGGAAATAGTTCATAACAACTGTTTGGAACACAAAAAAATAATTCGAGTACCAGACTAAAATACTTAACAAGTCTAGCTGTTCCACATGAAAAGTGCGTTTGGAGTATAACAACTCAAGTTCCACATGTGATTAGTTTTTTCGGTTATCATGTGCTTATTTCTAGCAACACTTTTTCTACGTAAAAAAGGTTATTTTCAACGGTCTTATTAAATTTCATATAGTATATGTAAATGTATAATCATAATTCACCACTTTTGAAACATTCTTAGGATCTTTAAAATTCGTTATGCAGCTTTCATTTTTGTAAATATAACTCATAGTGTCCTCGAGTATTATCCCGTATGGGATTTTTTGATTATCAGGTATAGGTTTAAAATATAAATATAGAAAGTTAACCTACACAAACCTCAAGATTTATAGGCATTTCGTTGATTGTTTTTTCATCCTAATTTTTTTACCTTATTTTCAAGAATCATCAACAACCTTGATTGATGGATGACGCACATGCCTAGGCTTGTTTTGCTAAACCTAAACCCACACTCAAAATATTACTCATATTAATGATATCATTCATAAAGGATCAAGATCTCCTTATCCCACATTGAAAATCTTACCCAAGGGGAAAATTATAAAGCAGCGAAAGATTCCTGGCGTTGAGAATCACGCAATAAAAACACTTTTATGTTGGACCGGTTGATGCGCTGCTGGATTTAGAATTTCGCTTGGTTGTGGGTATTAGGTACTAGTGTTAGGTATATGATCTTCTCAGGCCAAGTTGACATGGTCGGAATGAAATATCTATTTTTAACCCAATTCAAACAAATTGTATTTAATCTGCTAAACTTTAAATATCAAAACATTGTAATCTGAACAAAATTACGTATATACTTAAGTTCAAACTACAAAGAAGCATCAAAATTCTAAGTCAAAAAATATAAAAAAAAACAATTAATAACAAAAACAATTTGCTAAATTATATATGCAAAATCTAATACTTTGATAATACAGTTTCAGGATCACATTTAACATTATAATCAAAGAATACACACATAGAAAAAGGAGCTTGTGAGAAGGTACGGAGTCATGCGCATTCACATTTTTACAACTTTACTAGAGACAACTGAGAATGACATATACAACTTTACTTGCTATGTCACCTAAGCCATAAATTGTTAATGTCTTTAACTTGTTATGTAAATTATATAAATCATTGGATCGTTTACCATATACATAAATATAACGTGCCACATTGAAATACTTGAAATGGTATATTAAATGCCATAACTTATATTCTAGCCTATAAATCAACTCGGTAGGACCAAAGTTTACATACCAAATAATAAAATGGAAAATCCTAATAGATGTCTTGATCTTGTTTGGGTTCTCCTTATGATTTCAATTACAACACCACCCCAACCTATCTTCTATTCGAAGGCGGAGCCATTTCCCAAATACACCGTGCACATCGTAGATATCGGTCTTGAAAACCTCATGGTTGGCTGTGGGAGGGCGTATCAACAACCTTTTTTTAAAACGATTAATAATGGTAGCGAGTACCTTATTGAGTTTAATGACGATGATGTTTACACTTGTGCCTTCAACTGGAAAAATAAACATATGAAATTCGAAGTTTTTAATCAAACAATCAATAAGCTTTGCATCGGAGGTGTTAGTAAAGATTGTTTTTGGCGAGCAACACTCACCGAGTTTGATTTTTTGGAAGAAACATGGGAAACTATGTACACTTGGTAAAATGTATTTTTTTAGTGTTTAATTTTATATTATTTATTGTAATGATAAAAATTAATTACCTAAGAAGTCAATATATACATAATTACAACTATGATCTTTTTTGTCGCCCTTCTATTGAATACAATGTTGTTAATTATCGACATGTCAAAATAATGACGATGGAAGTTACAACGTTTTTTTACTTGTATGAAGCCAAATAACTTCACCTATTTACGATGGGATCTCATTTCTATTTCAACGACGATGTAGTTTTTTTCACTCATTAGTATCTTAATGTTAAATTGATTACATTCAACACAATGCGTTTTCCGAAACCAATATCAAATGAATTGGAGGGTTAAAATATTTGCCAAAATGTGCTAACCGGTTTGTATACAAAGTTTTGCTTTTTGATAATTTTACGAATGAAATTACTTCGACACATATTTTATATCCCTTTATGTACGAGATTTCATTTTTTATATTATATGATTAATGTATTGCAAGGTTATTACCATGATTTTACTGAAGATAGAACATGAAAACATAATTAGGTTTAGGAGACGTAGTTCCATAAACTTTGAACGTGGATCATGATGGGTTTAAATCTCTCAAGCTTGTAGCATGACGTATCGGCTTAAGCAAATTCAACAAAAGAAAGTGATCTTTAATCACAATCAAATACAAAAAAAGGTAAATAATGTCATAAGCCTACCCGACTTGTTCAAATTATCATGTCATTTAGTGAACTGTTGATAGTTTCCAAATAATTTCAAATTTTCTAATAACAAAACTCATGATTTCAAACAAACTTCTAATGCACCATCTTTCTCAAAAGGCACTTTCACCACTTCGCAAATTCAAATTCATTATTTTCAGTATTCTCTTTTTTTTCACCTTTTACAATCGAAAGTTTTTGAATCGAGGACTTGAGGTGAGAGATCTTGTTATTTTGTGCGTCCCCCTTTCTCCTCCCAAAAATTTGCCGTTGGTTGTGTCTTTTTCTATGGGGAGAAGATGTGTATCAATTGTGGATTGAAGACGTGTGTGTATAAATGGGGAATCACTTCTTATAGGTCCAAGGGAAATAGTTCATAACAACTGTTTGGAACACAAAAAAATAATTCGAGTACCAGACTAAAATACTTAACAAGTCTAGCTGTTCCACATGAAAAGTGCGTTTGGAGTATAACAACTCAAGTTCCACATGTGATTAGTTTTTTCAGTTATCATGTGCTTATTTCTAGCAACACTTTTTCTACGTAAAAAAGGTTATTTTCAACGGTCTTATTAAATTTCATATAGTATATGTAAATGTATAATCATAATTCACCACTTTTGAAACATTCTTAGGATCTTTAAAATTCGTTATGCAGCTTTCATTTTTGTAAATATAACTCATAGTGTCCTCGAGTATTATCCCGTATGGGATTTTTTGATTATCAGGTATAGGTTTAAAATATAAATATAGAAAGTTAACCTACACAAACCTCAAGATTTATAGGCATTTCGTTGATCCTAATTTTTTTACCTTATTTTCAAGAATCATCAACAACCTTGATTGATGGATGACGCACATGCCTAGGCTTGTTTTGCTAAACCTAAACCCACACTCAAAATATTACTCATATTAATGATATCATTCATAAAGGATCAAGATCTCCTTATCCCACATTGAAAATCTTACCCAAGGGGAAAATTATAAAGCAGCGAAAGATTCCTGGCGTTGAGAATCACGCAATAAAAACACTTTTATGTTGGACCGGTTGATGCGCTGCTGGATTTAGAATTTCGCTTGGTTGTGGGTATTAGGTACTAGTGTTAGGTATATGATCTTCTCAGGCCAAGTTGACATGGTCGGAATGAAATATCTATTTTTAACCCAATTCAAACAAATTGTATTTAATCTGCTAAACTTTAAATATCAAAACATTGTAATCTGAACAAAATTACGTATATACTTAAGTTCAAACTACAAAGAAGCATCAAAATTCTAAGTCAAAAATATAAAAAAAAACAATTAATAACAAAAACAATTTGCTAAATTATATATGCAAAATCTAATACTTTGATAATACAGTTTCAGGATCACATTTAACATTATAATCACAGAATACACACATAGAAAAAGGAGCTTGTGAGAAGGTACGGAGTCATGCGCATTCACATTTTTACAACTTTACTAGAGACAACTGAGAATGACATATACAACTTTACTTGCTATGTCACCTAAGCCATAAATTGTTAATGTCTTTAACTTGTTATGTAAATTATATAAATCATTGGATCGTTTACCATATACATAAATATAACGTGCCACATTGAAATACTTGAAATGGTATATTAAATGCCATAACTTATATTCTAGCCTATAAATCAACTCGGTAGGACCAAAGTTTACAAACCAAATAATAAAATGGAAAATCCTAATAGATGTCTTGATCTTGTTTGGGTTCTCCTTATGATTTCAATTACAACACCACCCCAACCTATCTTCTATTCGAAGGCGGAGCCATTTCCCAAATACACCGTGCACATCGTAGATATCGGTCTTGAAAACCTCATGGTTGGCTGTGGGAGGGCGTATCAACAACCTTTTTTTAAAACGATTAATAATGGTAGCGAGTACCTTATTGAGTTTAATGACGATGATGTTTACACTTGTGCCTTCAACTGGAAAAATAAACATATGAAATTCGAAGTTTTTAATCAAACAATCAATAATCTTTGCATCGGAGGTGTTAGTAAAGATTGTTTTTGGCGAGCAACACTCACCGAGTTTGATTTTTTGGAAGAAACATGGGAAACTATGTACACTTGGTAAAATGTATTTTTTTAGTGTTTAATTTTATATTATTTATTGTAATGATAAAAATTAATTACCTAAGAAGTCAATATATACATAATTACAACTATGATCTTTTTTGTCGCCCTTCTATTGAATACAATGTTGTTAATTATCGACATGTCAAAATAATGACGATGGAAGTTACAACGTTTTTTTACTTGTATGAAGCCAAATAACTTCACCTATTTACGATGGGATCTCATTTCTATTTCAACGACGATGTAGTTTTTTTCACTCATTAGTATCTTAATGTTAAATTGATTACATTCAACAAAATGCGTTTTCCGAAACCAATATCAAATGAATTGGAGGGTTAAAATATTTGCCAAAATGTGCTAACCGGTTTGTATACAAAGTTTTGCTTTTTGATAATTTTACGAATGAAATTACTTCGACACATATTTTATATCCCTTTATGTACGAGATTTCATTTTTTATATTATATGATTAATGTATTGCAAGGTTATTACCATGATTTTACTGAAGATAGAACATGAAAACATAATTAGGTTTAGGAGACGTAGTTCCATAAACTTTGAACGTGGATCATGATGGGTTTAAATCTCTCAAGCTTGTAGCATGACGTATCGGCTTAAGCAAATTCAACAAAAGAAAGTGATCTTTAATCACAATCAAATACAAAAAAAAGGTAAATAATGTCATAAGCCTACCCGACTTGTTCAAATTATCATGTCATTTAGTGAACTGTTGATAGTTTCCAAATAATTTCAAATTTTCTAATAACAAAACTCATGATTTCAAAAAAACTTCTAATGCACCATCTTTCTCAAAAGGCACTTTCACCACTTCTCAAATTCAAATTCATTATTTTCAGTATTCTCTTTTTTTTCACCTTTTACGATCGAAAGTTTTTCAATCGAGGACTTGAGTTGAGAGATCTTGTTATTTTGTGCGTTCCCCTTTCTCCTCCCAAAAATTTGCCGTTGGTTGTGTCTTTTTCTATGGGGAGAAGATGTGTATCAATTGTGGATTGAAGACGTGTGTGTATAAATGGGGAATCACTTCTTATAGGTCCAAGGGAAATAGTTCATAACAACTGTTTGGAACACAAAAAAATAATTCGAGTACCAGACTAAAATACTTAACAAGTCTAGCTGTTCCACATGAAAAGTGCATTTGGAGTATAACAGCTCAAGTTGTTACACGGAGTAGTAAGCTTAGGCCACCTAGAACAATTTGTGTGATTAGTTTTTTCGGTTATCATGCGCTTATTTCTAGCAACACTTTTTCTACGTAAAAAAGGTTATTTTCATCGGTCTTATTTAATTTCATATAGTATATGTATATGTATAATCATAATTCACCACTTTTGAAACATTCTTAGGATCTTTAAAATTCGTTATGCAACTTTCATTTTTGTACATATAACTCATAGTGTCCTCGAGTATTATCCCGTATGGGATTTTTTGATTATCAGGTATAGGTTTAAAATATAAATATAGAAAGTTAACCTACACAAACCTCAAGATTTATAGGCATTTCGTTGATTGTTTTTTCATCCTAATTTTTTTTACCTTATTTTCAAGAATCATCAACAACCTTGATTGATGGATGACGCACATGCCTAGGCTTGTTTTGCTAAACATAAACCCACACACTCAAAATATTACTCATATTAATGATATCATTCATAAAGGATCAAGATCTCCTTATCGCACATTGAAAATCTTACCCAAGGGGAAAATTATAAAGCAGCGAAAGATTCCTGGCGTTGAGAATCACGCAATAAAAACACTTTTATGTTGGACCGGTTGATGCGCTGCTGGATTTAGAATTTCGCTTGGTTGTGGGTATTAGGTACTAGTGTTAGGTATATGATCTTCTCAGGCCAAGTTGACATGGTCGGAATGAAATATCTATTTTTAACCCAATTCAAACAAATTGTATTTAATCTGCTAAACTTTAAATATCAAAACATTGTAATTTGAACAAAATTACGTATATACTTATGTTCAAACTGCAAATAAGCATCAAAATTTCTAAGTCAAAAAATATAAAAAAAAAACAATTAATAACAACAACAATTTGCTAAATTATATATGCAAAATCTAATACTTTGATAATACAGTTTCAGGATCACATTTAACATTATAATCACAGAATACACACATAGAAAAAGGAGCTTGTGAGAAGGTACGGAGTCATGCGCATTCACATTTTTATCTACAAAGACATTGCGTATTTTTTTAATATTTTCTTATTGACCGAATGTGATGTATTAATTCATAATATAGTCACCGATGGTCTTATATATTATTATAATATTAAGCTAATTTCCTTATAGAGAAAATTTGATCCAAAATATTTAATTGAGGGCCTAGTCCAGTAGGGTTGCTAGAGACAACTGTGAATGACATATACAACTTTACTTGCTATGTCACCTAAGCCATAAATTGTTAATGTCTTTAACTTGTTATGTAAATTATATAAATCATTGGATCGTTTACCATATACATAAATATAACGTGCCACATTGAAATACTTGAAATGGTATATTAAATGACATAACTTACATTCTAGCCTATAAATCAACTCGGTAGGACCAAAGTTTACATACCAAATAATAAAATGGAAAATCCTAATAGATGTCTTGATCTTGTTTTGGTTCTCCTTATGATATCAATTACAACACCACCCCTACCTATCTTCTATTCGAAGGCAGAGCCATTTGCCAAATACACCGTGCACATCGTAGATATCGGTCTTGAAAACCTCATGGTTGGCTGTGGGAGGGCGTATCAACGACCTTTTTTTAAAACGATTAATAATGGTAGCGAGTACCTTATTGAGTTTAATGACGATGATGTTTACACTTGTGCCTTCAACTGGAAAAATAAACATATGAAATTCGAAGTTTTTAACCAAACAATCGATAAGCTTTGCATCGGAGGTGTTAGTAAAGATTGTTTTTGGCGAGCAACACTCACCGAGTTTGATTTTTTGGAAGAAACGTGGGAAACTATGTACACTTGGTAAAATGTATTTTTTTAGTGTTTAATTTTATATTATTTATTGTAATGATAAAAATTAATTACCTAAGAAATCAATATATACATAATTACAACTATGATCTTTTTTGTCGCCCTTCTATTGAATACAATGTTGTTAATTATCGACATGTCAAAATAATGACGATGGAAGTTACAATGTTTTTTTACTTGTATGAAGCCAAATAACTTCACCTATTTGCGATGGGATCTCATTGCTATTTCAACGACGATGTAGTTTTTTTCACTCATTAGTATCTTAATGTTAAATTGATTACATTCAACAAAATGCGTTTTCCGAAACCAATATCAAATGAATTGGAGGGTTAAAATATTTGCCAAAATGTGCTAACCGGTGTATATACAAAGTTTTGCTTTTTGATAATTTTACGAACGAAATTACTTCGACACAAATTTTATATCCCTTTCTGTACGAGATTTCATTTTTTCTGTTAAATGATTAATGTATTGCAAGGTTATTAAAATGATTTTACTGAAGATAGAACATGAAAACATAATTAGGTTTAGGAGAAGCAGTTCCATAAACTTTGAACGTGGATCATGATGGGTTTAAATCTCTCAAGCTTGTAGCATGATGTACTGGCTTAAGCAAATTCAACAAAAGAAAGTGATCTTTAATCATAATCAAATACAAAAAAGGTAAATAATGTCATAAGCCTACCTGACTTGTTCAAATTATCATGTCATATAGTGAACTATTGATACTTTCAAAATAATTTCAAATTTTCTAATAACGAAACTCATGATTTCAAACAAACTTCTAATGCACCATCTTTCTCAAAAGGCACTTTCACCACTTCTCAAATTCAAATTCATTATTTTCAGTATTCTCTTTTTTTCACCTTTTACGATCGAAAGTTTTTCAATCGAGGATTTGAGGTGAGAGATCTTCTTATTTTGTGCGTACCCCTTTCTCCTCCCAAAAATTTGCCGTTGGTTGTGTCTTTTTCTATGGGGAGAAGATGTGTATCAATTGTGCATTGAAGACGTGTGTGTATAAATGGGGAATCACTTCTTATAGGTCCAAGGGAAAGAGTTCATAATAATTGTTTGGAACACAAAAAATTTATTCGAGTAGCAGACTAAAATACTTAACAAGTCTAGCTGTTCCACATGAAAAGTACGTTTGGAGTATAACAGCTCAAGTTGCTACACAGAGTAGTAAGCTTAGGCTACCTAGAACAATTTGTGTGATTAGTTTTTTCGGTTATCATGCGCTTATTTCTAGCAACACTTTTTCTACGTAAAAAAGGTTATTTTCATCGGTCTTATTCAATTTCATATAGTATATGTAAATGTATAATCATAATTCACCACTTTTGAAACATTCTTAGGATCTTTAAAATTCGTTATGCAACTTTCATTTTTGTAAATATAACTCATAGTGTCCTCGAGTATTATCCCGTATGGGATTTTTTGATTATCAGGTATAGGTTTAAAATATAAATATAGAAAGTTAACCTACACAAACCTCAAGATTTATAGGCATTTCGTTGATTGTTTTTTCATCCTAATTTTTTTACCTTATTTTAATGAATCGTCAGCAATTTTGATTGATGGATGGTGCACATGCCTAGGCTTGTTTTGCTAAACGTAAACCCACACTCAAAATATTACTGATATTAATGATATCATTCATAAAGGATCAAGATCTCCTTATGCCACTTTGAAAATCTTACCCAAGGGGAAACTTATAAAGCAGCGAAAGATTCATGGCGTTGAGAATCACGCAATAAAAACACTTTTATGTGGGACCGGTTGATGCGCTGCTGGATTTAGAATTTCGCTTGGTTGTGGGTATTAGGTACTAGTGTTAGGTATATGGTGTTCTCAGGCCAAGTTGACATGGTCGGAATGAACTATCTACTTTTAACCCAATTTAAACGAATTGTATTTAATCTGCTAAACTTTAAAGATCAAAACGTCGTAATCTCAACAAAATTACGTATATACTTAACTTCAAACTACAAACAAGCATTAAAATTTCTAAGTCAAAAAATATAAAAAAAAAACAATTAATAACAACAATTTGCTAAATTATATATGCAAAATCTAATACTATGATAATACAGTTTCAGGATCACATATAACATTATAATCATAGAATACACACATAGAAAAAGGAGCTTGTGAGAAGGTACGGAGTCATGCGCATTCACATTTTTATCTACAAAGACATCGAGTATTTTTTTTAATATTTTCTTAGTGACCGAATGTGATGTATTAATTCATAATATAGTCACCGATGGTCTTATATATTATTATAATATTAAGCTAATTTCCTTATAGAGAAAATTTGATCCAAAATATTTAATTGAGGGCCTAGTCCAATAGGGTTGCTAGAGACAACTGAGAATGACATATACAACTTTACTTGCTATGTCACCTAAGCCATAAATTGTTAATGTCTTTAACTTGTTAGGTAAATTATATAAATCATTGGATCGTTTACCATATACATAAATATAACATGCCACATTGAAATACTTGAAATGGTATATTAAACGCCATAACTTATATTCTAGCCTATAAATCAACTCGGTAGGACCAAAGTTTACATACCAAATAATAAAATGGAAAATCCTAATAGATGTCTTGATCTTGTTTGGGTTCTCCTTATGATTTCAATTACCACACCACCCCAACCTATCTTCTATTCGAAGGCGGAGCCATTTCCCAAATACACCGTGCACATCGTAGATATCGGTCTTGAAAACCTCATGGTTGGCTGTGGGAGGGCGTATCAACGACCTTTTTTTTTAAAACGATTAATAATGGTAGCGAGTACCTTATTGAGTTTAATGACGATGATGTTTACACTTGTGCCTTCAACTGGAAAAATAAACATATGAAATTCGAAGTTTTTAATCAAACAATCAATAAGCTTTGCATCGGAGGTGTTAGTAAAGATTGTTTTTGGCGAGCAACACTCACCGAGTTTGATTTTTTGGAAGAAACATGGGAAACTATGTACACTTGGTAAAACGTATTTTTTTAGTGTTTAATTTTATATTATTTATTGTAATGATAAAAATTAATTACCTAAGAAGTCAATATATACATAATTACAACTATGATCTTTTTTGTCGCCCTTCTATTGAATACAACGTTGTTAATTATCGACATGTCAAAATAATGACGATGGAACTTACAATGTTTTTTTACTTGTATGAAGAGAAATAACTTCACCTATTTGCGATGGGATCTCATTGCTATTTCAACGACGATGTAGTTTTTTTTTCACTCATTAGTATCTTAATGTGAAATTGGTTAAATTCAACAAAATGCGTTTTCCGAAACCAATATCAAATGAATTGGAGGGTCAAAATATATTCGAAAATGTGCTAACAGGTTTATATACAAAGTTTTGCTTTTTGATAATTTTACGAATGAAATTACTTCGACACATATTTTATATCCCTTTATGTACAAGATTTGATTTTTTCTGTTTAATGATTAATGTATTTCAAGGTTATTACCATGATTTTACTGAAGATAGAACATGAAAACATAATTAGGTTTAGGAGAAGCAGTTCCATAAACTTTGAACGTGGATCATGATGGGTTTAAATCTCTCAAGCTTGTAGCATGATGTACTGGCTTAAGCAAATTCAACAAAAGAAAGTGATCTTTAATCATAATCAAATACAAAAAAAGGTAAATAATGTCATAAGCCTACCTGACTTGTTCAAATTATCATGTCATATAGTGAACTATTGATAGTTTCAAAATAATTTCAAATTTTCTAATAACAAAACTCATGATTTCAAACAAACTTCTAATGCACCAACTTTCTAAAAAGGCACTTTCACCACTTCTCAAATTCAAATTCATTATTTTTAGTATTCTCTTTTTTTTTTCACCTTTTACGATCAAAAGTTTTTCAATCGAGGACTTGAGGTGAGAGATCTTGTTATTTTGTTCGTACCCCTTTCTCCTCCCAAAAATTTGCCGTTGGTTGTGTCTTTTTCTATGGGGAGAAGATGTGTATCAATTGTGCTTTGAATACATGTGTGTATAAATGGGGAATCACTTCTTATAGGTCCAAGGGAAAGAGTTCATAATAATTGTTTGGAACACAAAAAATTTATTCGAGTAGGAGACTAAAATACTTAACAAGTCTAGCTGTTCCACATGAAAAGTGCGTTTGGAGTATAACAGCTCAAGTTGCTACATAGAGTAGTAAGCTTAGGCTACCTAGAACAATTTGTGTGATTAGTTTTTTCGGTTATCATGTGCTTATTTCTAGCAACACTTTTTCTACGTAAAAAAGGTTATTTTCATCGGTCTTATTCAATTTCATATAGTATATGTAAATGTATAATCATAATTCACCACTTTTGAAACATTCTTAGGATCTTTAAAATTCGTTATGCAACTTTCATTTTTGTAAATATAACTCATAGTGTCCTCGAGTATTATCCCGTATGGGATTTTTTGATTATCAGGTATAGGTCTTAAATATAAATATAGAAAGTTAACCTACACAAACCTCAAGATTTATAGGCATTTCGTTGATTGTTTTTTCATCCTAATTTTTTTACCTTATTTTCAAGAATCGTCAACAACCTTGATTGATGGATGACGCACATGCCTAGGCTTGTTTTGCTAAACGTAAACCCACACTCAAAATATTACTCATATTAATGATATCATTCATAAAGGATCAAGATCTCCTTATCGCACATTGAAAATCTTACCCAAGGGGAAAATTATAAAGCAGCGAAAGATTCATGGCATTGAGAATCACGCAATTAAAACACTTTTATGTGGGACCGGTTGATGCGCTGCTGGATTTAGAATTTCGCTTGGTTGTGGGTATTAGGTACTAGTGTTATGTATATGACCTTCTCAGGCCAAGTTGACATGGTTGGAATGAAATATCTATTTTTAACCCAATTTAAACAAATTGTATTTAATCTGTTAAACTTTAAATATCAAAACGTCGTAATCTCAAGAAAATTACGTATATACTTAAGTTCAAACTGCAAACAAGCATCAAAATTTCTAAGTCAAAAAATATAAAAAAAAACAATTAATAACAACAACAATTTGCTAAATTATATATGCAAAATCTAATACTTTGATAATACAGTTTCAGGATCACATTTAACATTATAATCATAGAATACACACATAAAAAAAGGAGCTTGTGAGAAGGTATGGAGTGATGCGCATTCACATTTTTATCTACAAAGACATCGAGTAGTTTTTTAATATTTTCTTATTGACCGAATGTGATGTATTAATTCATAATATAATCACCGATGGTCTTATATATTATTATAATATTAAGCTAATTTCCTTTTAGAGAAAATTTGATCCAAAATATTTAATTGAGGGCCTAGTCCAGTAGGGTTGCTAGAGACAACTGTGAATGACATATACAACTTTACTTGCTATGTCACCTAAGCCATAACTTGTTAATGTCTTTAACTTGTTATGTAAATTATATAAATCATTGGATCGTTTACCATATACATAAATATAACGTGCCACATTGAAATACTTGAAATGGTATATTAAATGCCATAACTTACATTCTAGCCTATAAATCAACTCGGTAGGACCAAAGTTTACATACCAAATAATAAAATGGAAAATCCTAATAGATGTCTTGATCTTGTTTTGGTTCTCCTTATGATTTCAATTACAACACCACCCCAACCTATCTTTTATTCGAAGGCGGAGCCATTTCCCAAATACTCCGTGCACATCGTAGATATCGGTCTTGAAAACCTCATGGTTGGCTGTGGGAGGGCGTATCAACGACCTTTTTTTAAAACGATTAATAATGGTAGCGAGTACCTTATTGAGTTTAATGACGATGATGTTTACACTTGTGGCTTCAACTGGAAAAATAAACATATGAAATTCGAAGTTTTTAATCAAACAATCAATAAGCTTTGCATCGGAGGTGTTAGTAAAGATTGTTTTTGGCGAGCAACACTCACCGAGTTTGATTTTTTGGAAGAAACATGGGAAACTATGTACACTTGGTAAAATGTATTTTTTTAGTGTTTAATTTTATATTATTTATTGTAATGATAAAAATTAATTACCTAAGAAGTCAATATATACATAATTACAACTATGATCTTTTTTGTCGCCCTTCTATTGAATACAATGTTGTTAATTATCGACATGTCAAAATAATGACGATGGAAGTTACAACGTTTTTTTACTTGTATGAAGCCAAATAACTTCACCTATTTACGATGGGATCTCATTTCTATTTCAATGACGATGTAGTTTTTTTCACTCATTAGTATCTTAATGTTAAATTGATTACATTCAACAAAATGCGTTTTCCGAAACCAATATCAAATGAATTGGAGGGTTAAAATATTTGCCAAAATGTGCTAACCGGTTTGTATACAAAGTTTTGCTTTTTGATAATTTTACGAATGAAATTACTTCGACACATATTTTATATCCCTTTATGTACGAGATTTCATTTTTTATATTATATGATTAATGTATTGCAAGGTTATTACCATGATTTTACTGAACATAGAACATGAAAACATAATTAGGTTTAGGAGACGTAGTTCCATAAACTTTGAACGTGGATCATGATGGGTTTAAATCTCTCAAGCTTGTAGCATGATGTATCGGCTTAAGCAAATTCAACAAAAGAAAGTGATCTTTAATCACAATCAAATACAAAAAAAAGGTAAATAATGTCATAAGCCTACCCGACTTGTTCAAATTATCATGTCATTTAGTGAACTGTTGATAGTTTCCAAATAATTTCAAATTTTCTAATAACAAAACTCATGATTTCAAACAAACTTCTAATGCACCATCTTTCTCAAAAGGCACTTTCACCACTTCGCAAATTCAAATTCACTATTTTCAGTATTCCCTTTTTTTTCACCTTTTACAATCGAAAGTTTTTCAATCGAGGACTTGAGGTGAGAGATCTTGTTATTTTGTGCGTTCCCCTTTCTCCTCCCAAAAATTTGCCGTTGGTTGTGTCTTTTTCTATGGGGAGAAGATGTGTATCAATTGTGGATTGAAGACGTGTGTGTATAAATGGGGAATCACTTCTTATAGGTCCAAGGGAAATAGTTCATAACACCTGTTTGGAACACAAAAAAATAATTCGAGTACCAGACTAAAATACTTAACAAGTCTAGCTGTTCCACATGAAAAGTGCGTTTGGAGTATAACAGCTCAAGTTCCACATGTGATTAGTTTTTTCGGTTATCATGTGCTTATTTCTAGCAACACTTTTTCTACGTAAAAAAGGTTATTTTCAACGGTCTTATTAAATTTCATATAGTATATGTAAATGTATAATCATAATTCACCACTTTTGAAACATTCTTAGGATCTTTAAAATTCGTTATGCAACTTTCATTTTTGTAAATATAACTCATAGTGTCCTCGAGTATTATCCCGTATGGGATTTTTTGATTATCAGGTATAGGTTTAAAATATAAATATAGAAAGTTAACCTACACAAACCTCAAGATTTATAGGCATTTCGTTGATTGTTTTTTCATCCTAATTTTTTTACCTTATTTTCAAGAATCATCAACAACCTTGATTGATGGATGACGCACATGCCTTGGCTTGTTTTGCTAAACATAAACCCACACACTCAAAATATTACTCATATTAATGATATCATTCATAAAGGATCAAGATCTCCTTATCGCACATTGAAAATCTTACCCAAGGGGAAAATTATAAAGCAGCGAAAGATTCCTGGCGTTGAGAATCACGCAATAAAAACACTTTTATGTTGGACCGGTTGATGCGCTGCTGGATTTAGAATTTCGCTTGGTTGTGGGTATTAGGTACTAGTGTTATGTATATGATCTTCTCAGGCCAAGTTGACATGGTCGGAATGAAATATCTATTTTTAACCCAATTTAAACAAATTGTATTTAATCTGTTAAACTTTAAATATCAAAACGTCGTAATCTCAAGAAAATTACGTATATACTTAAGTTCAAACTGCAAACAAGCATCAAAATTTCTAAGTCAAAAAATATAAAAAAAAACAATTAATAACAACAACAATTTGCTAAATTATATATGCAAAATCTAATACTTTGATAATACAGTTTCAGGATCACATTTAACATTATAATCATAGAATACACACATAGAAAAAGGAGCTTGTGAGAAGGTACGGAGTGATGCGCATTCACATTTTTATCTACAAAGACATCGAGTAGTTTTTTAATATTTTCTTATTGACCGAATGTGATGTATTAATTCATAATATAATCACCGATGGTCTTATATATTATTATAATATTAAGCTAATTTCCTTATAGAGAAAATTTGATCCAAAATATTTAATTGAGGGCCTAGTCCAGTAGGGTTGCTAGAGACAACTGTGAATGACATATACAACTTTACTTGCTATGTCACCTAAGCCATAACTTGTTAATGTCTTTAACTTGTTATGTAAATTATATAAATCATTGGATCGTTTACCATATACATAAATATAACGTGCCACATTGAAATACTTGAAATGGTATATTAAATGCCATAACTTACATTCTAGCCTATAAATCAACTCGGTAGGACCAAAGTTTACATACCAAATAATAAAATGGAAAATCCTAATAGATGTCTTGATCTTGTTTTGGTTCTCCTTATGATTTCAATTACAACACCACCCCAACCTATCTTTTATTCGAAGGCGGAGCCATTTCCCAAATACTCCGTGCACATCGTAGATATCGGTCTTGAAAACCTCATGGTTGGCTGTGGGAGGGCGTATCAACGACCTTTTTTTAAAACGATTAATAATGGTAGCGAGTACCTTATTGAGTTTAATGACGATGATGTTTACACTTGTGGCTTCAACTGGAAAAATAAACATATGAAATTCGAAGTTTTTAATCAAACAATCAATAAGCTTTGCATCGGAGGTGTTAGTAAAGATTGTTTTTGGCGAGCAACACTCACCGAGTTTGATTTTTTGGAAGAAACATGGGAAACTATGTACACTTGGTAAAATGTATTTTTTTAGTGTTTAATTTTATATTATTTATTGTAATGATAAAAATTAATTACCTAAGAAGTCAATATATACATAATTACAACTATGATCTTTTTTGTCGCCCTTCTATTGAATACAATGTTGTTAATTATCGACATGTCAAAATAATGACGATGGAAGTTACAACGTTTTTTTACTTGTATGAAGCGAAATAACTTCACCTATTTACGATGGGATCTCATTTCTATTTCAATGACGATGTAGTTTTTTTCACTCATTAGTATCTTAATGTTAAATTGATTACATTCAACAAAATGCGTTTTCCGAAACCAATATCAAATGAATTGGAGGGTTAAAATATTTGCCAAAATGTGCTAACCGGTTTGTATACAAAGTTTTGCTTTTTGATAATTTTACGAATGAAATTACTTCGACACATATTTTATATCCCTTTATGTACGAGATTTCATTTTTTATATTATATGATTAATGTATTGCAAGGTTATTACCATGATTTTACTGAACATAGAACATGAAAACATAATTAGGTTTAGGAGACGTAGTTCCATAAACTTTGAACGTGGATCATGATGGGTTTAAATCTCTCAAGCTTGTAGCATGACGTATCGGCTTAAGCAAATTCAACAAAAGAAAGTGATCTTTAATCACAATCAAATACAAAAAAAAGTAAATAATGTCATAAGCCTACCCGACTTGTTCAAATTATCATGTCATTTAGTGAACTGTTGATAGTTTCCAAATAATTTCAAATTTTCTAATAACAAAACTCATGATTTCAAACAAACTTCTAATGCACCATCTTTCTCAAAAGGCACTTTCACCACTTCGCAAATTCAAATTCACTATTTTCAGTATTCTCTTTTTTTTCACCTTTTACAATCGAAAGTTTTTCAATCGAGGACTTGAGGTGAGAGATCTTGTTATTTTGTGCGTTCCCCTTTCTCCTCCCAAAAATTTGCCGTTGGTTGTGTCTTTTTCTATGGGGAGAAGATGTGTATCAATTGTGGATTGAAGACGTGTGTGTATAAATGGGGAGTCACTTCTTATAGGTCCAAGGGAAATAGTTCATAACAACTGTTTGGAACACAAAAAAATAATTCGAGTACCAGACTAAAATACTTAACAAGTCTAGCTGTTCCACATGAAAAGTGCGTTTGGAGTATAACAGCTCAAGTTCCACATGTGATTAGTTTTTTCGGTTATCATGTGCTTATTTCTAGCAACACTTTTTCTACGTAAAAAAGGTTATTTTCAACGGTCTTATTAAATTTCATATAGTATATGTAAATGTATAATCATAATTCACCACTTTTGAAACATTCTTAGGATCTTTAAAATTCGTTATGCAACTTTCATTTTTGTAAATATAACTCATAGTGTCCTCGAGTATTATCCCGTATGGGATTTTTTGATTATCAGGTATAGGTTTAAAATATAAATATAGAAAGTTAACCTACACAAACCTCAAGATTTATAGGCATTTCGTTGATTGTTTTTTCATCCTAATTTTTTTACCTTATTTTCAAGAATCATCAACAACCTTGATTGATGGATGACGCACATGCCTAGGCTTGTTTTGCTAAACATAAACCCACACACTCAAAATATTACTCATATTAATGATATCATTCATAAAGGATCAAGATCTCCTTATCGCACATTGAAAATCTTACCCAAGGGGAAAATTATAAAGCAGCGAAAGATTCCTGGCGTTGAGAATCACGCAATAAAAACACTTTTATGTTGGACCGGTTGATGCCCTGCTGGATTTAGAATTTCGCTTGGTTGTGGGTATTAGGTACTAGTGTTATGTATATGATCTTCTCAGGCCAAGTTGACATGGTCGGAATGAAATATCTATTTTTAACCCAATTTAAACAAATTGTATTTAATCTGTTAAACTTTAAATATCAAAACGTCGTAATCTCAAGAAAATTACGTATATACTTAAGTTCAAACTGCAAACAAGCATCAAAATTTCTAAGTCAAAAAATATAAAAAAAAACAATTAATAACAACAACAATTTGCTAAATTATATATGCAAAATCTAATACTTTGATAATACAGTTTCAGGATCACATTTAACATTATAATCATAGAATACACACATAGAAAAAGGAGATTGTGAGAAGGTACGGAGTGATGCGCATTCACATTTTTATCTACAAAGACATCGAGTAGTTTTTTAATATTTTCTTATTGACCGAATGTGATGTATTAATTCATAATATAATCACCGATGGTCTTATATATTATTATAATATTAAGCTAATTTCCTTATAGAGAAAATTTGATCCAAAATATTTAATTGAGGGCCTAGTCCAGTAGGGTTGCTAGAGACAACTGTGAATGACATATACAACTTTACTTGCTATGTCACCTAAGCCATAACTTGTTAATGTCTTTAACTTGTTATGTAAATTATATAAATCATTGGATCGTTTACCATATACATAAATATAACGTGCCACATTGAAATACTTGAAATGGTATATTAAATGCCATAACTTACATTCTAGCCTATAAATCAACTCGGTAGGACCAAAGTTTACATACCAAATAATAAAATGGAAAATCCTAATAGATGTCTTGATCTTGTTTGGGTTCTCCTTATGATTTCAATTACAACACCACCCCAACCTATCTTTTATTCGAAGGCGGAGCCATTTCCCAAATACTCCGTGCACATCGTAGATATCGGTCTTGAAAACCTCATGGTTGGCTGTGGGAGGGCGTATCAACGACCTTTTTTTAAAACGATTAATAATGGTAGCGAGTACCTTATTGAGTTTAATGACGATGATGTTTACACTTGTGGCTTCAACTGGAAAAATAAACATATGAAATTCGAAGTTTTTAATCAAACAATCAATAAGCTTTGCATCGGAGGTGTTAGTAAAGATTGTTTTTGGCGAGCAACACTCATCGAGTTTGATTTTTTGGAAGAAACATGGGAAACTATGTACACTTGGTAAAATGTATTTTTTTAGTGTTTAATTTTATATTATTTATTGTAATGATAAAAATTAATTACCTAAGAAGTCAATATATACATAATTACAACTATGATCTTTTTTGTCGCCCTTCTATTGAATACAATGTTGTTAATTATCGACATGTCAAAATAATGACGATGGAAGTTACAACGTTTTTTTACTTGTATGAAGCGAAATAACTTCACCTATTTACGATGGGATCTCATTTCTATTTCAATGACGATGTAGTTTTTTTCACTCATTAGTATCTTAATGTTAAATTGATTACATTCAACAAAATGCGTTTTCCGAAACCAATATCAAATGAATTGGAGGGTTAAAATATTTGCCAAAATGTGCTAACCGGTTTGTATACAAAGTTTTGCTTTTTGATAATTTTACGAATGAAATTACTTCGACACATATTTTATATCCCTTTATGTACGAGATTTCATTTTTTATATTATATGATTAATGTATTGCAAGGTTATTACCATGATTTTACTGAACATAGAACATGAAAACATAATTAGGTTTAGGAGACGTAGTTCCATAAACTTTGAACGTGGATCATGATGGGTTTAAATCTCTCAAGCTTGTAGCATGATGTATCGGCTTAAGCAAATTCAACAAAAGAAAGTGATCTTTAATCACAATCAAATACAAAAAAAAGGTAAATAATGTCATAAGCCTACCCGACTTGTTCAAATTATCATGTCATTTAGTGAACTGTTGATAGTTTCCAAATAATTTCAAATTTTCTAATAACAAAACTCATGATTTCAAACAAACTTCTAATGCACCATCTTTCTCAAAAGGCACTTTCACCACTTCGCAAATTCAAATTCACTATTTTCAGTATTCTCTTTTTTTTCACCTTTTACAATCGAAAGTTTTTCAATCGAGGACTTGAGGTGAGAGATCTTGTTATTTTGTGCGTTCCCCTTTCTCCTCCCAAAAATTTGCCGTTGGTTGTGTCTTTTTCTATGGGGAGAAGATGTGTATCAATTGTGGATTGAAGACGTGTGTGTATAAATGGGGAATCACTTCTTATAGGTCCAAGGGAAATAGTTCATAACACCTGTTTGGAACACAAAAAAATAATTCGAGTACCAGACTAAAATACTTAACAAGTCTAGCTGTTCCACATGAAAAGTGCGTTTGGAGTATAACAGCTCAAGTTCCACATGTGATTAGTTTTTTCGGTTATCATGTGCTTATTTCTAGCAACACTTTTTCTACGTAAAAAAGGTTATTTTCAACGGTCTTATTAAATTTCATATAGTATATGTAAATGTATAATCATAATTCACCACTTTTGAAACATTCTTAGGATCTTTAAAATTCGTTATGCAACTTTCATTTTTGTAAATATAACTCATAGTGTCCTCGAGTATTATCCCGTATGGGATTTTTTGATTATCAGGTATAGGTTTAAAATATAAATATAGAAAGTTAACCTACACAAACCTCAAGATTTATAGGCATTTCGTTGATTGTTTTTTCATCCTAATTTTTTTACCTTATTTTCAAGAATCATCAACAACCTTGATTGATGGATGACGCACATGCCTAGGCTTGTTTTGCTAAACATAAACCCACACACTCAAAATATTACTCATATTAATGATATCATTCATAAAGGATCAAGATCTCCTTATCGCACATTGAAAATCTTACCCAAGGGGAAAATTATAAAGCAGCGAAAGATTCCTGGCGTTGAGAATCACGCAATAAAAACACTTTTATGTTGGACCGGTTGATGCGCTGCTGGATTTAGAATTTCGCTTGGTTGTGGGTATTAGGTACTAGTGTTATGTATATGATCTTCTCAGGCCAAGTTGACATGGTCGGAATGAAATATCTATTTTTAACCCAATTTAAACAAATTGTATTTAATCTGTTAAACTTTAAATATCAAAACGTCGTAATCTCAAGAAAATTACGTATATACTTAAGTTCAAACTGCAAACAAGCATCAAAATTTCTAAGTCAAAAAATATAAAAAAAAACAATTAATAACAACAACAATTTGCTAAATTATATATGCAAAATCTAATACTTTGATAATACAGTTTCAGGATCACATTTAACATTATAATCATAGAATACACACATAGAAAAAGGAGCTTGTGAGAAGGTACGGAGTGATGCGCATTCACATTTTTATCTACAAAGACATCGAGTAGTTTTTTAATATTTTCTTATTGACCGAATGTGATGTATTAATTCATAATATAATCACCGATGGTCTTATATATTATTATAATATTAAGCTAATTTCCTTATAGAGAAAATTTGATCCAAAATATTTAATTGAGGGCCTAGTCCAGTAGGGTTGCTAGAGACAACTGTGAATGACATATACAACTTTACTTGCTATGTCACCTAAGCCATAACTTGTTAATGTCTTTAACTTGTTATGTAAATTATATAAATCATTGGATCGTTTACCATATACATAAATATAACGTGCCACATTGAAATACTTGAAATGGTATATTAAATGCCATAACTTACATTCTAGCCTATAAATCAACTCGGTAGGACCAAAGTTTACATACCAAATAATAAAATGGAAAATCCTAATAGATGTCTTGATCTTGTTTTGGTTCTCCTTATGATTTCAATTACAACACCACCCCAACCTATCTTTTATTCGAAGGCGGAGCCATTTCCCAAATACTCCGTGCACATCGTAGATATCGGTCTTGAAAACCTCATGGTTGGCTGTGGGAGGGCGTATCAACGACCTTTTTTTAAAACGATTAATAATGGTAGCGAGTACCTTATTGAGTTTAATGACGATGATGTTTACACTTGTGCCTTCAACTGGAAAAATAAACATATGAAATTCGAAGTTTTTAATCAAACAATCAATAAGCTTTGCATCGGAGGTGTTAGTAAAGATTGTTTTTGGCGAGCAACACTCACCGAGTTTGATTTTTTGGAAGAAACATGGGAAACTATGTACACTTGGTAAAATGTATTTTTTTAGTGTTTAATTTTATATTATTTATTGTAATGATAAAAATTAATTACCTAAGAAGTCAATATATACATAATTACAACTATGATCTTTTTTGTCGCCCTTCTATTGAATACAATGTTGTTAATTATCGACATGTCAAAATAATGACGATGGAAGTTACAACGTTTTTTTACTTGTATGAAGCCAAATAACTTCACCTATTTATGATGGGATCTCATTTCTATTTCAACGACGATGTAGTTTTTTTCACTCATTAGTATCTTAATGTTAAATTGATTACATTCAACAAAATGCGTTTTCCGAAACCAATATCAAATGAATTGGAGGGTTAAAATATTTGCCAAAATGTGCTAACCGGTTTGTATACAAAGTTTTGCTTTTTGATAATTTTACGAATGAAATTACTTCGACACATATTTTATATCCCTTTATGTACGAGATTTCATTTTTTATATTATATGATTAATGTATTGCAAGGTTATTACCATGATTTTACTAAACATAGAACATGAAAACATAATTAGGTTTAGGAGACGTAGTTCCATAAACTTTGAACGTGGATCATGATGGGTTTAAATCTCTCAAGCTTGTAGCATGATGTATCGGCTTAAGCAAATTCAACAAAAGAAAGTGATCTTTAATCACAATCAAATACAAAAAAAAGGTAAATAATGTCATAAGCCTACCCGACTTGTTCAAATTATCATGTCATTTAGTGAACTGTTGATAGTTTCCAAATAATTTCAAATTTTCTAATAACAAAACTCATGATTTCAAACAAACTTCTAATGCACCATCTTTCTCAAAAGGCACTTTCACCACTTCGCAAATTCAAATTCACTATTTTCAGTATTCTCTTTTTTTTCACCTTTTACAATCGAAAGTTTTTCAATCGAGGACTTGAGGTGAGAGATCTTGTTATTTTGTGCGTTCCCCTTTCTCCTCCCAAAAATTTGCCGTTGGTTGTGTCTTTTTCTATGGGGAGAAGATGTGTATCAATTGTGGATTGAAGACGTGTGTGTATAAATGGGGAATCACTTCTTATAGGTCCAAGGGAAATAGTTCATAACAACTGTTTGGAACACAAAAAAATAATTCGAGTACCAGACTAAAATACTTAACAAGTCTAGCTGTTCCACATGAAAAGTGCGTTTGGAGTATAACAGCTCAAGTTCCACATGTGATTAGTTTTTTCGGTTATCATGTGCTTATTTCTAGCAACACTTTTTCTACGTAAAAAAGGTTATTTTCAACGGTCTTATTAAATTTCATATAGTATATGTAAATGTATAATCATAATTCACCACTTTTGAAACATTCTTAGGATCTTTAAAATTCGTTATGCAACTTTCATTTTTGTAAATATAACTCATAGTGTCCTCGAGTATTATCCCGTATGGGATTTTTTGATTATCAGGTATAGGTTTAAAATATAAATATAGAAAGTTAACCTACACAAACCTCAAGATTTATAGGCATTTCGTTGATTGTTTTTTCATCCTAATTTTTTTACCTTATTTTCAAGAATCATCAACAACCTTGATTGATGGATGACGCACATGCCTAGGCTTGTTTTGCTAAACATAAACCCACACACTCAAAATATTACTCATATTAATGATATCATTCATAAAGGATCAAGATCTCCTTATCGCACATTGAAAATCTTACCCAAGGGGAAAATTATAAAGCAGCGAAAGATTCCTGGCGTTGAGAATCACGCAATAAAAACACTTTTATGTTGGACCGGTTGATGCGCTGCTGGATTTAGAATTTCGCTTGGTTGTGGGTATTAGGTACTAGTGTTATGTATATGATCTTCTCAGGCCAAGTTGACATGGTCGGAATGAAATATCTATTTTTAACCCAATTTAAACAAATTGTATTTAATCTGTTAAACTTTAAATATCAAAACGTCGTAATCTCAAGAAAATTACGTATATACTTAAGTTCAAACTGCAAACAAGCATCAAAATTTCTAAGTCAAAAAATATAAAAAAAACAATTAATAACAACAACAATTTGCTAAATTATATATGCAAAATCTAATACTTTGATAATACAGTTTCAGGATCACATTTAACATTATAATCATAGAATACACACATAGAAAAAGGAGCTTGTGAGAAGGTACGGAGTGATGCGCATTCACATTTTTATCTACAAAGACATCGAGTAGTTTTTTAATATTTTCTTATTGACCGAATGTGATGTATTAATTCATAATATAATCACCGATGGTCTTATATATTATTATAATATTAAGCTAATTTCCTTATAGAGAAAATTTGATCCAAAATATTTAATTGAGGGCCTAGTCCAGTAGGGTTGCTAGAGACAACTGTGAATGACATATACAACTTTACTTGCTATGTCACCTAAGCCATAACTTGTTAATGTCTTTAACTTGTTATGTAAATTATATAAATCATTGGATCGTTTACCATATACATAAATATAACGTGCCACATTGAAATACTTGAAATGGTATATTAAATGCCATAACTTACATTCTAGCCTATAAATCAACTCGGTAGGACCAAAGTTTACATACCAAATAATAAAATGGAAAATCCTAATAGATGTCTTGATCTTGTTTTGGTTCTCCTTAAGATTTCAATTACAACACCACCCCAACCTATCTTTTATTCGAAGGCGGAGCCATTTCCCAAATACACCGTGCACATCGTAGATATCGGTCTTGAAAACCTCATGGTTGGCTGTGGGAGGGCGTATCAACGACCTTTTTTTAAAACGATTAATAATGGTAGCGAGTACCTTATTGAGTTTAATGACGATGATGTTTACACTTGTGCCTTCAACTGGAAAAATAAACATATGAAATTCGAAGTTTTTAATCAAACAATCAATAAGCTTTGCATCGGAGGTGTTAGTAAAGATTGTTTTTGGCGAGCAACACTCACCGAGTTTGATTTTTTGGAAGAAACATGGGAAACTATGTACACTTGGTAAAATGTATTTTTTTAGTGTTTAATTTTATATTATTTATTGTAATGATAAAAATTAATTACCTAAGAAGTCAATATATACATAATTACAACTATGATCTTTTTTGTCGCCCTTCTATTGAATACAATGTTGTTAATTATCGACATGTCAAAATAATGACGATGGAAGTTACAACGTTTTTTTACTTGTATGAAGCCAAATAACTTCACCTATTTATGATGGGATCTCATTTCTATTTCAACGACGATGTAGTTTTTTTCACTCATTAGTATCTTAATGTTAAATTGATTACATTCAACAAAATGCGTTTTCCGAAACCAATATCAAATGAATTGGAGGGTTAAAATATTTGCCAAAATGTGCTAACCGGTTTGTATACAAAGTTTTGCTTTTTGATAATTTTACGAATGAAATTACTTCGACACATATTTTATATCCCTTTATGTACGAGATTTCATTTTTTATATTATATGATTAATGTATTGCAAGGTTATTACCATGATTTTACTGAACATAGAACATGAAAACATAATTAGGTTTAGGAGACGTAGTTCCATAAACTTTGAACGTGGATCATGATGGGTTTAAATCTCTCAAGCTTGTAGCATGACGTATCGGCTTAAGCAAATTCAACAAAAGAAAGTGATATTTAATCACAATCAAATACAAAAAAAAGTAAATAATGTCATAAGCCTACCCGACTTGTTCAAATTATCATGTCATTTAGTGAACTGTTGATAGTTTCCAAATAATTTCAAATTTTCTAATAACAAAACTCATGATTTCAAACAAACTTCTAATGCACCATCTTTCTCAAAAGGCACTTTCACCACTTCGCAAATTCAAATTCACTATTTTCAGTATTCTCTTTTTTTTCAACTTTTACAATCGAAAGTTTTTCAATCGAGGACTTGAGGTGAGAGATCTTGTTATTTTGTGCGTTCCCCTTTCTCCTCCCAAAAATTTGCCGTTGGTTGTGTCTTTTTCTATGGGGAGAAGATGTGTATCAATTGTGGATTGAAGACGTGTGTGTATAAATGGGGAATCACTTCTTATAGGTCCAAGGGAAATAGTTCATAACAACTGTTTGGAACACAAAAAAATAATTCGAGTACCAGACTAAAATACTTAACAAGTCTAGCTGTTCCACATGAAAAGTGCGTTTGGAGTATAACAGCTCAAGTTCCACATGTGATTAGTTTTTTCGGTTATCATGTGCTTATTTCTAGCAACACTTTTTCTACGTAAAAAAGGTTATTTTCAACGGTCTTATTAAATTTCATATAGTATATGTAAATGTATAATCATAATTCACCACTTTTGAAACATTCTTAGGATCTTTAAAATTCGTTATGCAACTTTCATTTTTGTAAATATAACTCATAGTGTCCTCGAGTATTATCCCGTATGGGATTTTTTGATTATCAGGTATAGGTTTAAAATATAAATATAGAAAGTTAACCTACACAAACCTCAAGATTTATAGGCATTTCGTTGATTGTTTTTTCATCCTAATTTTTTTACCTTATTTTCAAGAATCATCAACAACCTTGATTGATGGATGACGCACATGCCTAGGCTTGTTTTGCTAAACATAAACCCACACACTCAAAATATTACTCATATTAATGATATCATTCATAAAGGATCAAGATCTCCTTATCGCACATTGAAAATCTTACCCAAGGGAAAAATTATAAAGCAGCGAAAGATTCCTGGCGTTGAGAATCACGCAATAAAAACACTTTTATGTTGGACCGGTTGATGCGCTGCTGGATTTAGAATTTCGCTTGGTTGTGGGTATTAGGTACTAGTGTTATGTATATGATCTTCTCAGGCCAAGTTGACATGGTCGGAATGAAATATCTATTTTTAACCCAATTTAAACAAATTGTATTTAATCTGTTAAACTTTAAATATCAAAACGTCGTAATCTCAAGAAAATTACGTATATACTTAAGTTCAAACTGCAAACAAGCATCAAAATTTCTAAGTCAAAAAATATAAAAAAAAACAATTAATAACAACAACAATTTGCTAAATTATATATGCAAAATCTAATACTTTGATAATACAGTTTCAGGATCACATTTAACATTATAATCATAGAATACACACATAGAAAAAGGAGCTTGTGAGAAGGTACGGAGTGATGCGCATTCACATTTTTATCTACAAAGACATCGAGTAGTTTTTTAATATTTTCTTATTGACCGAATGTGATGTATTAATTCATAATATAATCACCGATGGTCTTATATATTATTATAATATTAAGCTAATTTCCTTATAGAGAAAATTTGATCCAAAATATTTAATTGAGGGCCTAGTCCAGTAGGGTTGCTAGAGACAACTGTGAATGACATATACAACTTTACTTGCTATGTCACCTAAGCCATAACTTGTTAATGTCTTTAACTTGTTATGTAAATTATATAAATCATTGGATCGTTTACCATATACATAAATATAACGTGCCACATTGAAATACTTGAAATGGTATATTAAATGCCATAACTTACATTCTAGCCTATAAATCAACTCGGTAGGACCAAAGTTTACATACCAAATAATAAAATGGAAAATCCTAATAGATGTCTTGATCTTGTTTTGGTTCTCCTTATGATTTCAATTACAACACCACCCCAACCTATCTTTTATTCGAAGGCGGAGCCATTTCCCAAATACACCGTGCACATCGTAGATATCGGTCTTGAAAACCTCATGGTTGGCTGTGGGAGGGCGTATCAACGACCTTTTTTTAAAACGATTAATAATGGTAGCGAGTACCTTATTGAGTTTAATGACGATGATGTTTACACTTGTGCCTTCAACTGGAAAAATAAACATATGAAATTCGAAGTTTTTAATCAAACAATCAATAAGCTTTGCATCGGAGGTGTTAGTAAAGATTGTTTTTGGCGAGCAACACTCACCGAGTTTGATTTTTTGGAAGAAACATGGGAAACTATGTACACTTGGTAAAATGTATTTTTTTAGTGTTTAATTTTATATTATTTATTGTAATGATAAAAATTAATTACCTAAGAAGTCAATATATACATAATTACAACTATGATCTTTTTTGTCGCCCTTCTATTGAATACAATGTTGTTAATTATCGACATGTCAAAATAATGACGATGGAAGTTACAACGTTTTTTTACTTGTATGAAGCCAAATAACTTCACCTATTTACGATGGGATCTCATTTCTATTTCAACGACGATGTAGTTTTTTTCACTCATTAGTATCTTAATGTTAAATTGATTACATTCAACAAAATGCGTTTTCCGAAACCAATATCAAATGAATTGGAGGGTTAAAATATTTGCCAAAATGTGCTAACCGGTTTGTATACAAAGTTTTGCTTTTTGATAATTTTATGAATGAAATTACTTCGACACATATTTTATATCCCTTTATGTACGAGATTTCATTTTTTATATTATATGATTAATGTATTGCAAGGTTATTACCATGATTTTACTGAACATAGAACATGAAAACATAATTAGGTTTAGGAGACGTAGTTCCATAAACTTTGAACGTGGATCATGATGGGTTTAAATCTCTCAAGCTTGTAGCATGACGTATCGGCTTAAGCAAATTCAACAAAAGAAAGTGATCTTTAATCACAATCAAATACAAAAAAAAGTAAATAATGTCATAAGCCTACCCGACTTGTTCAAATTATCATGTCATTTAGTGAACTGTTGATAGTTTCCAAATAATTTCAAATTTTCTAATAACAAAACTCTTGATTTCAAACAAACTTCTAATGCACCATCTTTCTCAAAAGGCACTTTCACCACTTCGCAAATTCAAATTCACTATTTTCAGTATTCTCTTTTTTTTCACCTTTTACAATCGAAAGTTTTTCAATCGAGGACTTGAGGTGAGAGATCTTGTTATTTTGTGCGTTCCCCTTTCTCCTCCCAAAAATTTGCCGTTGGTTGTGTCTTTTTCTATGGGGAGAAGATGTGTATCAATTGTGGATTGAAGACGTGTGTGTATAAATGGGGAATCACTTCTTATAGGTCCAAGGGAAATAGTTCATAACAACTGTTTGGAACACAAAAAAATAATTCGAGTACCAGACTAAAATACTTAACAAGTCTAGCTGTTCCACATGAAAAGTGCGTTTGGAGTATAACAGCTCAAGTTCCACATGTGATTAGTTTTTTCGGTTATCATGTGCTTATTTCTAGCAACACTTTTTCTACGTAAAAAAGGTTATTTTCAACGGTCTTATTAAATTTCATATAGTATATGTAAATGTATAATCATAATTCACCACTTTTGAAACATTCTTAGGATCTTTAAAATTCGTTATGCAACTTTCATTTTTGTAAATATAACTCATAGTGTCCTCGAGTATTATCCCGTATGGGATTTTTTGATTATCAGGTATAGGTTTAAAATATAAATATAGAAAGTTAACCTACACAAACCTCAAGATTTATAGGCATTTCGTTGATTGTTTTTTCATCCTAATTTTTTTACCTTATTTTCAAGAATCATCAACAACCTTGATTGATGGATGACGCACATGCCTAGGCTTGTTTTGCTAAACATAAACCCACACACTCAAAATATTACTCATATTAATGATATCATTCATAAAGGATCAAGATCTCCTTATCGCACATTGAAAATCTTACCCAAGGGGAAAATTATAAAGCAGCGAAAGATTCCTGGCGTTGAGAATCACGCAATAAAAACACTTTTATGTTGGACCGGTTGATGCGCTGCTGGATTTAGAATTTCGCTTGGTTGTGGGTATTAGGTACTAGTGTTATGTATATGATCTTCTCAGGCCAAGTTGACATGGTCGGAATGAAATATCTATTTTTAACCCAATTTAAACAAATTGTATTTAATCTGTTAAACTTTAAATATCAAAACGTCGTAATCTCAAGAAAATTACGTATATACTTAAGTTCAAACTGCAAACAAGCATCAAAATTTCTAAGTCAAAAAATATAAAAAAAAAAACAATTAATAACAACAACAATTTGCTAAATTATATATGCAAAATCTAATACTTTGATAATACAGTTTCAGGATCACATTTAACATTATAATCATAGAATACACACATAGAAAAAGGAGCTTGTGAGAAGGTACGGAGTGATGCGCATTCACATTTTTATCTACAAAGACATCGAGTAGTTTTTTAATATTTTCTTATTGACCGAATGTGATGTATTAATTCATAATATAATCACCGATGGTCTTATATATTATTATAATATTAAGCTAATTTCCTTATAGAGAAAATTTGATCCAAAATATTTAATTGAGGGCCTAGTCCAGTAGGGTTGCTAGAGACAACTGAGAATGACATATACAACTTTACTTGCTATGTCACCTAAGCCATAAATTGTTAATGTCTTTAACTTGTTATGTAAATTATATAAATCATTGGATCGTTTACCATATACATAAATATAACGTGCCACATTGAAATACTTGAAATGGTATATTAAATGCCATAACTTATATTCTAGCCTATAAATCAACTCGGTAGGACCAAAGTTTACATACCAAATAATAAAATGGAAAATCCTAATAGATGTCTTGATCTTGTTTGGGTTCTCCTTATGATTTCAATTACAACACCACCCCAACCTATCTTCTATTCGAAGGCGGAGCCATTTCCCAAATACACCGTGCACATCGTAGATATCGGTCTTGAAAACCTTATGGTTGGCTGTGGGAGGGCGTATCAACGACCTTTTTTTAAAACGATTAATAATGGTAGCGAGTACCTTATTGAGTTTAATGACGATGATGTTTACACTTGTGCCTTCAACTGGAAAAATAAACATATGAAATTCGAAGTTTTTAATCAAACAATCAATAAGCTTTGCATCGGAGGTGTTAGTAAAGATTGTTTTTGGCGAGCAACACTCACCGAGTTTGATTTTTTGGAAGAAACATGGGAAACTATGTACACTTGGTAAAATGTATTTTTTTAGTGTTTAATTTTATATTATTTATTGTAATGATAAAAATTAATTACCTAAGAAGTCAATATATACATAATTACAACTATGATCTTTTTTGTCGCCCTTCTATTGAATACAATGTTGTTAATTATCGACATGTCAAAATAATGACGATGGAAGTTACAACGTTTTTTTACTTGTATGAAGCCAAATAACTTCACCTATTTACGATGGGATCTCATTTCTATTTCAACGACGATGTAGTTTTTTTCACTCATTAGTATCTTAATGTTAAATTGATTACATTCAACAAAATGCATTTTCCGAAACCAATATCAAATGAATTGGAGGGTTAAAATATTTGCCAAAATGTGCTAACCGGTTTGTATACAAAGTTTTGCTTTTTGATAATTTTACGAATGAAATTACTTCGACACATATTTTATATCCCTTTATGTACGAGATTTCATTTTTTATATTATATGATTAATGTATTGCAAGGTTATTACCATGTTTTTACTGAAGATAGAACATGAAAACATAATTAGGTTTAGGAGACGTAGTTCCATAAACTTTGAACGTGGATCATGATGGGTTTAAATCTCTCAAGCTTGTAGCATGACGTATCGGCTTAAGCAAATTCAACAAAAGAAAGTGATCTTTAATCACAATCAAATACAAAAAAAAGTAAATAATGTCATAAGCCTACCCGACTTGTTCAAATTATCATGTCATTTAGTGAACTGTTGATAGTTTCCAAATAATTTCAAATTTTTTAATTATAAAACTCATGATGTGTCTTTTTCTATGGGTAGAAGATGTGTATCAATTGTGGATTGAAGACGTGTGTGTATAAATGGGGAATCACTTCTTATAGGTCCAAGGGAAATAGTTCATAACAACTGTTTGGAACAAAAAAAAATAATTCGAGTACCAGACTAAAATACTTAACAAGTCTAACTGTTCCACATGAAAAGTGCGTTTGGAGTATAACAGCTCAAGTTGTTACAAGAAGTAGTAAGCTTAGGCCACCTAGAACAATTTGTGTGATTAGTTTTTTCGGTTATCATGCGCTTATTTCTAGCAACACTTTTTCTACGTAAAAAAGGTTATTTTCATCCGTCTTATTTAATTTCATATAGTATATGTATATGTATAATCATAATTCACCACTTTTGAAACATTCTTAAGATCTTTAAAATTCGTTATGCAACTTTCATTTTTGTACATATAACTCATAGTGTCCTCGAGTATTATCCCGTATGGGATTTTTTGATTATCAGGTATAGGTTTAAAATATAAATATAGAAAGTTAACCTACACAAACCTCAAGATTTATAGGCATTTCGTTGATTGTTTTTTCATCCTAATTTTTTTACCTTATTTTCAAGAATCATCAACAACCTTGATTGATGGATGACGCACATGCCTAGGCTTGTTTTGCTAAACATAAACCCACACACTCAAAATATTACTCATATTAATGATATCATTCATAAAGGATCAAGATCTCATATTACTCATATTACTTCGACACATATTTTATATCCCGTTGGTTGTGTCTTTTTCTATGGGTAGAAGATGTGTATCAATTGTGGATTGAAGACGTGTGTGTATAAATGGGGAATCACTTCTTATAGGTCCAAGGGAAATAGTTCATAACAACTGTTTGGAACAAAAAAAAATAATTCGAGTACCAGACTAAAATACTTAACAAGTCTAACTATTCCACATGAAAAGTGCGTTTGGAGTATAACAGCTCAAGTTGTTACAAGAAGTAGTAAGCTTAGGCCACCTAGAACAATTTGTGTGATTAGTTTTTTCGGTTATCATGCGCTTATTTCTAGCAACACTTTTTCTACGTAAAAAAGGTTATTTTCATCCGTCTTATTTAATTTCATATAGTATATGTATATGTATAATCATAATTCACCACTTTTGAAACATTCTTAAGATCTTTAAAATTCGTTATGCAACTTTCATTTTTGTACATATAACTCATAGTGTCCTCGAGTATTATCCCGTATGGGATTTTTTGATTATCAGGTATAGGTTTAAAATATAAATATAGAAAGTTAACCTACACAAACCTCAAGATTTATAGGCATTTCGTTGATTGTTTTTTCATCCTAATTTTTTTACCTTATTTTCAAGAATCATCAACAACCTTGATTGATGGATGACGCACATGCCTAGGCTTGTTTTGCTAAACATAAACCCACACACTCAAAATATTACTCATATTAATGATATCATTCATAAAGGATCAAGATCTCCTTATCGCACATTGAAAATCTTACCCAAGGGGAAAATTATAAAGCAGCGAAAGATTCCTGGCGTTGAGAATCACGCAATAAAAACACTTTTATGTTGGACCGGTTGATGCGCTGCTGGATTTAGAATTTCGCTTGGTTGTGGGTATTAGGTACTAGTGTTAGGTATATGATCTTCTCAGGACAAGTTGACATGGTCGGAATGAAATATCTATTTTTAACCCAATTCAAACAAATTGTATTTAATCTGCTAAACTTTAAATATCAAAGCATTGTAATCTGAACAAAATTACGTATATACTTATGTTCAAACTGCAAATAAGCATCAAAATTTCTAAGTAAAAAAATATAAAAAAAAAAAACAATTAATAACAACAACAATTTGCTAAATTATATATGCAAAATCTAATACTTTGATAATACAGTTTCAGGATCACATTTAACATTATAATCACAGAATACACACATAGAAAAAGGAGCTTGTGAGAAGGTACGGAGTCATGCGCATTCACATTTTTATCTACAAAGACATCGCATATTTTTTTAATATTTTCTTATTGACCGAATGTGATGTATTAATTCATAATATAATCACCGATGGTCTTATATATTATTATAATATTAAGCTAATTTCCTTATAGAGAAAATTTGATCCAAAATATTTAATTGAGGGCCTAGTCTAGTAGGGTTGCTAGAGACAACTGTGAATGACATATACAACTTTACTTGCTATGTCACCTAAGCCATAAATTGTTAATGTCTTTAACTTGTTATGTAAATTATATAAATCATTGGATCGTTTACCATATACATAAATATAACGTGCCACATTGAAATACTTGAAATGGTATATTAAATGACATAACTTACATTCTAGCCTATAAATCAACTCGGTAGGACCAAAGTTTACATACCAAATAATCAAATGGAAAATCCTAATAGATGCCTTGATCTTGTTTTGGTTCTCCTTATGATATCAATTACAACACCACCCCAACCTATCTTCTATTCGAAGGCAGAGCCATTTCCCAAATACACCGTGCACATCATAGATATCGGTCTTGAAAACCTCATGGTTGGCTGTGGGAGGGCATATCAACGACCTTTTTTTAAAACGATTAATAATGGTAGCGAGTACCTTATTGAGTTTAATGACGATGATGTTTACACTTGTGCCTTCAACTGGAAAAATAAACATATGAAATTCGAAGTTTTTAACCAAACAATCGATAAGCTTTGCATCGGAGGTGTTAGTAAAGATTGTTTTTGGCGAGCAACACTCACCGAGTTTGATTTTTTGGAAGAAACGTGGGAAACTATGTACACTTGGTAAAATGTATTTTTTTAGTGTTTAATTTTATATTATTTATTGTAATGATAAAAATTAATTACCTAAGAAATCAATATATACATAATTACAACTATGATCTTTTTTGTCGCCCTTCTATTGAATACAATGTTGTTAATTATCGACATGTCAAAATAATGACGATGGAAGTTACAATGTTTTTTTACTTGTATGAAGCCAAATAACTTCACCTATTTGCGATGGGATCTCATTGCTATTTCAACGACGATGTAGTTTTTTTCACTCATTAGTATCTTAATGTTAAATTGATTACATTCAACAAAATGCGTTTTCCGAAACCAATATCAAATGAATTGGAGGGTTAAAATATTTGCCAAAATGTGCTAACCGGTGTATATACAAAGTTTTGCTTTTTGATAATTTTACGAACGAAATTACTTCGACACAAATTTTATATCCCTTTATGTACGAGATTTCATTTTTTCTGTTAAATGATTAATGTATTGCAAGGTTATTAAAATGATTTTACTGAAGATAGAACATGAAAACATAATTAGGTTTAGGAGAAGTAGTTCCATAAACTTTGAACGTGGATCATGATGGGTTTAAATCTCTCAAGCTTGTAGCATGATGTACCGGCTTAAGCAAATTCAACAAAAGAAAGTGATCTTTAATCAAAATCAAATACAAAAAAAGGTAAATAATGTCATAAGCCTACCCGACTTGTTCAAATTATCATGTCATATAGTGAACTATTGATAGTTTCAAAATAATTTCAAATTTTCTAATAACGAAACTCATGATTTCAAACAAACTTCTAATGCACCATCTTTCTCAAAAGGCACTTTCACCACTTCTCAAATTCAAATTCATTATTTTCAGTATTTTCTTTTTTTCACCTTTTACGATCGAAAGTTTTTCAATCGAGGACTTGAGGTGAGAGATCTTGTTATTTTGTGCGTACCCCTTTCTCCTCCCAAAAATTTGCCGTTGGTTGTGTCTTTTTCTATGGGGAGAAGATGTGTATCAATTGTGCATTGAATACATGTGTGTATAAATGGGGAATCACTTCTTATAGGTCCAAGGGAAAGAGTTCATAATAATTGTTTGGAACACAAAAAATTTATTCGAGTAGCAGACTAAAATACTTAACAAGTCTAGCTGTTCCACATGAAAAGTGCGTTTGGAGTATAACAGCTCAAGTTGCTACACGGAGTAATAAGCTTAGGCTACCTAGAACAATTTGTGTGATTAGTTTTTTCGGTTATCATGCGCTTATTTCTAGCAACACTTTTTCTACGTAAAAAAGGTTATTTTCATCGGTCTTATTCAATTTCATATAGTATATGTAAATGTATAATCATAATTCACCACTTTTGAAACATTCTTAGGATCTTTAAAATTCGTTATGCAACTTTCATTTTTATAAATATAACTCATAGTGTCCTCGAGTATTATCCCGTATGGGATTTTTTGATTATCAGGTATAGGTTTCAAATATAAATATAGAAAGTTAACCTACACAAACCTCAAGATTTATAGGCATTTCGTTGATTGTTTTTTCATCCTAATTTTTTTACCTTATTTTCATGAATCGTCAGCAATTTTGATTGATGGATGGTGCACATGCCTAGGCTTGTTTTGCTAAACGTAAACCCACACTCAAAATATTACTGATATTAATGATATCATTCATAAAGGATCAAGATCTCCTTATGCCACATTGAAAATCTTACCCAAGGGGAAACTTATAAAGCAGCGAAAGATTCATGGCGTTGAGAATCACGCAATAAAAACACTTTTATGTGGGACCGGTTGATGCGCTGCTGGATTTAGAATTTCGCTTGGTTGTGGGTATTAGGTACTAGTGTTAGGTATATGGTGTTCTCAGGCCAAGTTGACATGGTCGGAATGAACTATCTACTTTTAACCCAATTTAAACGAATTGTATTTAATCTGCTAAACTTTAAAGATCAAAACGTCGTAATCTCAACAAAATTACGTATATACTTAACTTCAAACTACAAACAAGCATTAAAATTTCTAAGTCAAAAAATATAAAAAAAAAACAATTAATAACAACAATTTGCTAAATTATATATGCAAAATCTAATACTATGATAATACAGTTTCAGGATCACATATAACATTATAATCATAGAATACACACATAGAAAAAGGAGCTTGTGAGAAGGTACGGAGTCATGCGCATTCACATTTTTATCTACAAAGACATCGAGTATTTTTTTTAATATTTTCTTAGTGATCGAATGTGATGTATTAATTCATAATATAGTCACCGATGGTCTTATATATTATTATAATATTAATCTAATTTCCTTATAGAGAAAATTTGATCCAAAATATTTAATTGAGGGCCTAGTCCAATAGGGTTGCTAGAGACAACTGAGAATGACATATACAACTTTACTTGCTATGTCACCTAAGCCATAAATTGTTAATGTCTTTAACTTGTTAGGTAAATTATATAAATCATTGGATCGTTTACCATATACATAAATATAACGTGCCACATTGAAATACTTGAAATGGTATATTAAATGCCATAACTTATATTCTAGCCTATAAATCAACTCGGTAGGACCAAAGTTTACATACCAAATAATAAAATGGAAAATCCTAATAGATGTCTTGATCTTGTTTGGGTTCTCCTTATGATTTCAATTACCACACCACCCCAACCTATCTTCTATTCGAAGGCAGAGCCATTTCCCAAATACACCGTGCACATCGTAGATATCGGTCTTGAAAACCTCATGGTTGGCTGTGGGAGGGCGTATCAACGACCTTTTTTTAAAACGATTAATAATGGTAGCGAGTACCTTATTGAGTTTAATGACGATGATGTTTACACTTGTGCCTTCAACTGGAAAAATAAACATATGAAATTCGAAGTTTTTAATCAAACAATCAATAAGCTTTGCATCGGAGGTGTTAGTAAAGATTGTTTTTGGCGAGCAACACTCACCGAGTTTGATTTTTTGGAAGAAACGTGGGAAACTATGTACACTTGGTAAAACGTATTTTTTTAGTGTTTAATTTTATATTATTTATTGTAATGATAAAAATTAATTACCTAAGAAGTCAATATATACATAATTACAACTATGATCTTTTTTGTCGCCCTTCTATTGAATACAACGTTGTTAATTATCGACATGTCAAAATAATGACGATGGAACTTACAATGTTTTTTTACTTGTATGAAGAGAAATAACTTCACCTATTTGCGATGGGATCTCATTGCTATTTCAACGACGATGTAGTTTTTTTTCACTCATTAGTATCTTAATGTGAAATTGGTTAAATTCAACAAAATGCGTTTTCCGAAACCAATATCAAATGAATTGGAGGGTCAAAATATTTGCGAAAATGTGCTAACAGGTTTATATACAAAGTTTTGCTTTTTGATAATTTTACGAATGAAATTACTTCGACACATATTTTATATCCCTTTATGTACAAGATTTGATTTTTTCTGTTTAATGATTAATGTATTTCAAGGTTATTACCATGATTTTACTGAAGATAGAACATGAAAACATAATTAGGTTTAGGAGAAGCAGTTCCATAAACTTTGAACGTGGATCATGATGGGTTTAAATCTCTCAAGCTTGTAGCATGATGTACTGGCTTAAGCAAATTCAACAAAAGAAAGTGATCTTTAATCATAATCAAATACAAAAAAGGTAAATAATGTCATAAGCCTACCTGACTTGTTCAAATTATCATGTCATATAGTGAACTATTGAAAGTTTCAAAATAATTTCAAATTTTCTAATAACAAAACTCATGATTTCAAACAAACTTCTAATGCACCAACTTTCTAAAAAAGGCACTTTCACCACTTCTCAAATTCAAATTCATTAATTTTAGTATTCTCTTTTTTTTTTCACCTTTTACGATCAAAAGTTTTTCAATCGAGGACTTGAGGTGAGAGATCTTGTTATTTTGTTCGTACCCCTTTCTCCTCCCAAAAATTTGCCGTTGGTTGTGTCTTTTTCTATGGGGAGAAGATGTGTATCAATTGTGCTTTGAATACATGTGTGTATAAATGGGGAATCACTTCTTATAGGTCCAAGGGAAAGAGTTCATAATAATTGTTTGGAACACAAAAAATTTATTCGAGTAGCAGACTAAAATACTTAACAAGTCTAGCTGTTCCACATGAAAAGTGCGTTTGGAGTATAACAGCTCAAGTTGCTACATAGAGTAGTAAGCTTAGGCTACCTAGAACAATTTGTGTGATTAGTTTTTTCGGTTATCATGCGCTTATTTCTAGCAACACTTTTTCTACGTAAAAAAGGTTATTTTCATCGGTCTTATTCAATTTCATATAGTATATGTAAATGTATAATCATAATTCACCACTTTTGAAACATTCTTAGGATCTTTAAAATTCGTTATGCAACTTTCATTTTTGTAAATATAACTCATAGTGTCCTCGAGTATTATCCCGTATGGGATTTTTTGATTATCAGGTATAGGTCTTAAATATAAATATAGAAAGTTAACCTACACAAACCTCAAGATTTATAGGCATTTCGTTGATTGTTTTTTCATCCTAATTTTTTTACCTTATTTTCAAGAATCGTCAACAATTTTGATTGATGGATGACGCACATGCCTAGGCTTGTTTTGCTAAACGTAAACCCACACTCAAAATATTACTCATATTAATGATATCATTCATAAAGGATCAAGATCTCCTTATCCCACAATGAAAATCTTACCCAAGGGGAAAATTATAAAGCAGCGAAAGATTCATGGCATTGAGAATCACGCAATTAAAACACTTTTATGTGGGACCGGTTGATGCGCTGCTGGATTTAGAATTTCGCTTGGTTGTGGGTTTAGGTACTAGTGTTATGTATATGACCTTCTCAGGCCAAGTTGACATGGTCGGAATGAAATATCTATTTTTAACCCAATTTAAACAAATTGTATTTAATCTGCTAAACTTTAAATATCAAAACGTCGTAATCTCAAGAAAATTATGTATATACTTAAGTTCAAACTGCAAACAAGCATCAAAATTTCTAAGTCAAAAAATATAAAAAAAACAATTAATAACAACAACAATTTGCTAAATTATATATGCAAAATCTAATACTTTGATAATACAGTTTCAGGATCACATTTAACATTATAATCATAGAATACACACATAGAAAAAGGAGCTTGTGAGAAGGTACGGAGTGATGCGCATTCACATTTTTATCTACAAAGACATCGAGTATTTTTTTAATATTTTCTTATTGACCGAATGTGATGTATTAATTCATAATATAATCACCGATGGTCTTATATATTATTATAATATTAAGCTAGTTTCCTTATGGAGAAAATTTGATCCAAAATATTTAATTGAGGGCCTAGTCCAGTAGGGTTGCTAGAGACAACTGTGAATGACATATACAACTTTACTTGCTATGTCACCTAAGCCATAAATTGTTAATGTCTTTAACTTGTTATGTAAATTATATAAATCATTGGATCGTTTACCATATACATAAATATAACGTGCCACATTGAAATACTTGAAATGGTATATTAAATGCCATAACTTACATTCTAGCCTATAAATCAACTCGGTAGGACCAAAGTTTACATACCAAATAATAAAATGGAAAATCCTAATAGATGTCTTGATCTTGTTTTGGTTCTCCTTATGATTTCAATTACAACACCACCCCAACCTATCTTTTATTCGAAGGCGGAGCCATTTCCCAAATACACCGTGCACATCGTAGATATCGGTCTTGAAAACCTCATGGTTGGCTGTGGGAGGGCGTATCAACGACCTTTTTTTAAAACGATTAATAATGGTAGCGAGTACCTTATTGAGTTTAATGACGATGATGTTTACACTTGTGCCTTCAACTGGAAAAATAAACATATGAAATTCGAAGTTTTTAATCAAACAATCAATAAGCTTTGCATCGGAGGTGTTAGTAAAGATTGTTTTTGGCGAGCAACACTCACCGAGTTTGATTTTTTGGAAGAAACATGGGAAACTATGTACACTTGGTAAAATGTATTTTTTTAGTGTTTAATTTTATATTATTTATTGTAATGATAAAAATTAATTACCTAAGAAGTCAATATATACATAATTACAACTATGATCTTTTTTGTCGCTCTTCTATTGAATACAATGTTGTTAATTATCGACATGTCAAAATAATGACGATGGAAGTTACAACGTTTTTTTACTTGTATGAAGCCAAATAACTTCACCTATTTACGATGGGATCTCATTTCTATTTCAACGACGATGTAGTTTTTTTCACTCATTAGTATCTTAATGTTAAATTGATTACATTCAACAAAATGCGTTTTCCGAAACCAATATCAAATGAATTGGAGGGTTAAAATATTTGCCAAAATGTGCTAACCGGTTTGTATACAAAGTTTTGCTTTTTGATAATTTTACGAATGAAATTACTTCGACACATATTTTATATCCCTTTATGTACGAGATTTCATTTTTTATATTATATGATTAAATTATTGCAAGGTTATTACCATGATTTTACTGAACATAGAACATGAAAACATAATTAGGTTTAGGAGACGTAGTTCCATAAACTTTGAACGTGGATCATGATGGGTTTAAATCTCTCAAGCTTGTAGCATGACGTATCGGCTTAAGCAAATTCAACAAAAGAAAGTGATCTTTAATCACAATCAAATACAAAAAAAAGTAAATAATGTCATAAGCCTACCCGACTTGTTCAAATTATCATGTCATTTAGTGAACTGTTGATAGTTTCCAAATAATTTCAAATTTTCTAATAACAAAACTCTTGATTTCAAACAAACTTCTAATGCACCATCTTTCTCAAAAGGCACTTTCACCACTTCGCAAATTCAAATTCACTATTTTCAGTATTCTCTTTTTTTTCACCTTTTACAATCGAAAGTTTTTCAATCGAGGACTTGAGGTGAGAGATCTTGTTATTTTGTGCGTTCCCCTTTCTCCTCCCAAAAATTTGCCGTTGGTTGTGTCTTTTTCTATGGGGAGAAGATGTGTATCAATTGTGGATTGAAGACGTGTGTGTATAAATGGGGAATCACTTCTTATAGGTCCAAGGGAAATAGTTCATAACAACTGTTTGGAACACAAAAAAATAATTCGAGTACCAGACTAAAATACTTAACAAGTCTAGCTGTTCCACATGAAAAGTGCGTTTGGAGTATAACAGCTCAAGTTCCACATGTGATTAGTTTTTTCGGTTATCATGTGCTTATTTCTAGCAACACTTTTTCTACGTAAAAAAGGTTATTTTCAACGGTCTTATTCAATTTCATATAGTATATGTAAATGTATAATCATAATTCACCACTTTTGAAACATTCTTAGGATCTTTAAAATTCGTTATGCAACTTTCATTTTTGTAAATATAACTCATAGTGTCCTCGAGTATTATCCCGTATGGGATTTTTTGATTATCAGGTATAGGTTTAAAATATAAATATAGAAAGTTAACCTACACAAACCTCAAGATTTATAGGCATTTCGTTGATTGTTTTTTCATCCTAATTTTTTTACCTTATTTTCAAGAATCATCAACAACCTTGATTGATGGATGACGCACATGCCTAGGCTTGTTTTGCTAAACATAAACCCACACACTCAAAATATTACTCATATTAATGATATCATTCATAAAGGATCAAGATCTCCTTATCGCACACTGAAAATCTTACCCAAGGGGAAAATTATAAAGCAGCGAAAGATTCCTAGCGTTGAGAATCACGCAATAAAAACACTTTTATGTTGGACCGGTTGATGCGCTGCTGGATTTAGAATTTCGCTTGGTTGTGGGTATTAGGTACTAGTGTTAGGTATATGATCTTCTCAGGCCAAGTTGACATGGTCGGAATGAAATATCTATTTTTAACCCAATTCAAACAAATTGTATTTAATCTGCTAAACTTTAAATATCAAAACATTGTAATGTGAACAAAATTACGTATATACTTATGTTCAAACTGCAAATAAGCATCAAAATTTCTAAGTCAAAAAATATAAAAAAAAAAACAATTAATAACAACAACAATTTGCTAAATTCTATATGCAAAATCTAATACTTTGATAATACAGTTTCAGGATCACATTTAACATTATAATCACAGAATACACACATAGAAAAAGGAGCTTGTGAGAAGGTACGGAGTCATGCGCATTCACATTTTTATCTACAAAGACATCGCGTATTTTTTTAATATTTTCTTATTGACCGAATGTGATGTATTAATTCATGATATAATCACCGATGGTCTTATATATTATTATAATATTAAGCTAATTTCCTTATAGAGAAAATTTGATCCAAAATATTTAATTGAGGGCCTAGTCCAGTAGGGTTGCTAGAGACAACTGTGAATGACATATACAACTTTACTTGCTATGTCACCTAAGCCATAAATTGTTAATGTCTTTAACTTGTTATGTAAATTATATAAATCATTGGATCGTTTACCATATACATAAATATAACGTGCCACATTGAAATACTTGAAATGGTATATTAAATGACATAACTTACATTCTAGCCTATAAATCAACTCGGTAGGACCAAAGTTTACATACCAAATAATAAAATGGAAAATCCTAATAGATGTCTTGATCTTGTTTTGGTTCTCCTTATGATATCAATTACAACACCACCCCAACCTATCTTCTATTCGAAGGCAGAGCCATTTCCCAAATACACCGTGCACATCGTAGATATCGGTCTTGAAAACCTCATGGTTGGCTGTGGGAGGGCGTATCAACGACCTTTTTTTAAAACGATTAATAATGGTAGCGAGTACCTTATTGAGTTTAATGACGATGATGTTTACACTTGTGCCTTCAACTGGAAAAATAAACATATGAAATTCGAAGTTTTTAATCAAACAATCAATAAGCTTTGTTTCGGAGGTGTTAGTAAAGATTGTTTTTGGCGAGCAACACTCACCGAGTTTGATTTTTTGGAAGAAACATGGGAAACTATGTACACTTGGTAAAACGTATTTTTTTAGTGTTTAATTTTATATTATTTATTGTAATGATAAAAATTAATTACCTAAGAAGTCAATATATACATAATTACAACTATGATCTTTTTTGTCGCCCTTCTATTGAATACAACGTTGTTAATTATCGACATGTCAAAATAATGACGATGGAACTTACAATGTTTTTTTACTTGTATGAAGAGAAATAACTTCACCTATTTGCGATGGGATCTCATTGCTATTTCAACGATGATGTAGTTTTTTTTCACTCATTAGTATCTTAATGTGAAATTGGTTACATTCAACAAAATGCGTTTTCCGAAACATATATCAAATGAATTGGAGGGTCAAAATATTTGTGAAAATGTGCTAACAGGTTTATATACAAAGTTTTGCTTTTTGATAATTTTACGAATGAAATTACTTCGTCACATATTTTATATCCCTTTATGTACAAGATTTGATTTTTTCTGTTAAATGATTAATGTATTTCAAGGTTATTACCATGATTTTACTGAAGATAGAACATGAAAACATAATTAGGTTTAGGAGAAGCAGTTCCATAAACTTTGAACGTGGATCATGATGGGTTTAAATCTCTCAAGCTTGTAGCATGATGTACTGGCTTAAGCAAATTCAACAAAAGAAAGTGATCTTTAATCATAATCAAATACAAAAAAAGGTAAATAATGTCATAAGCCTACCTGACTTGTTCAAATTATCATGTCATATAGTGAACTATTGATAGTTTCAAAATAATTTCAAATTTTCTAATAACAAAACTCATGATTTCAAACAAACTTCTAATGCACCAACTTTCTAAAAAGGCACTTTCACCACTTCTCAAATTCAAATTCATTATTTTTAGTATTCTCTTTTTTTTTCACCTTTTACGATCAAAAGTTTTTCAATCGAGGACTTGAGGTGAGAGATCTTGTTATTTTGTTCGTACCCCTTTCTCCTCCCAAAAATTTGCCGTTGGTTGTGTCTTTTTCTATGGGGAGAAGATGTGTATCAATTGTGCTTTGAATACATGTGTGTATAAATGGGGAATCACTTCTTATAGGTCCAAGGGAAAGAGTTCATAATAATTGTTTGGAACACAAAAAATTTATTCGAGTAGCAGACTAAAATACTTAACAAGTCTAGCTGTTCCACATGAAAAGTGCGTTTGGAGTATAACAGCTCAAGTTGCTACATAGAGTAGTAAGCTTAGGCTACCTACAACAATTTGTGTGATTAGTTTTTTCGGTTATCATGCGCTTATTTCTAGCAACACTTTTTCTACGTAAAAAAGGTTATTTTCATCGGTCTTATTCAATTTCATATAGTATATGTAAATGTATAATCATAATTCACCACTTTTGAAATATTCTTAGGATCTTTAAAATTCGTTATGCAACTTTCATTTTTGTAAATATAACTCATAGTGTCCTCGAGTATTATCCCGTATGGGATTTTTTGATTATCAGGTATAGGTCTTAAATATAAATATAGAAAGTTAACCTACACAAACCTCAAGATTTATTGGCATTTCGTTGATTGTTTTTTCATCCTAATTTTTTTACCTTATTTTCAAGAATCGTCAACAATTTTGATTGATGGATGACGCACATGCCTAGGCTTGTTTTGCTAAACGTAAACCCACACTCAAAATATTACTCATATTAATGATATCATTCATAAAGGATCAAGATCTCCTTATCCCACAATGAAAATCTTACCCAAGGGGAAAATTATAAAGCAGCGAAAGATTCATGGCATTGAGAATCACGCAATTAAAACACTTTTATGTGGGACCGGTTGATGCGCTGCTGGATTTAGAATTTCGCTTGGTTGTGGGTATTAGGTACTAGTGTTATGTATATGACCTTCTCAGGCCAAGTTGACATGGTCGGAATGAAATATCTATTTTTAACCCAATTTAAACAAATTGTATTTAATCTGCTAAACTTTAAATATCAAAACGTCGTAATCTCAAGAAAATTATGTATATACTTAAGTTCAAACTGCAAACAAGCATCAAAATTTCTAAGTCAAAAAATATAAAAAAAAACAATTAATAACAACAACAATTTGCTAAATTATATATGCAAAATCTAATACTTTGATAATACAGTTTCAGGATCACATTTAACATTATAATCATAGAATACACACATAGAAAAAGGAGCTTGTGAGAAGGTACGGAGTGATGCGCATTCACATTTTTATCTACAAAGACATCGAGTATTTTTTTAATATTTTCTTATTGACCGAATGTGATGTATTAATTCATAATATAATCACCGATGGTCTTATATATTATTATAATATTAAGCTAATTTCCTTATAGAGAAAATTTGATCCAAAATATTTAATTGAGGGCCTAGTCCAGTAGGGTTGCTAGAGACAACTGTGAATGACATATACAACTTTACTTGCTATGTCACCTAAGCCATAAATTGTTAATGTCTTTAACTTGTTATGTAAATTATATAAATCATTGGATCGTTTACCATATACATAAATATAACGTGCCACATTGAAATACTTGAAATGGTATATTAAATGCCATAACTTACATTCTAGCCTATAAATCAACTCGGTAGGACCAAAGTTTACATACCAAATAATAAAATGGAAAATCCTAATAGATGTCTTGATCTTGTTTTGGTTCTCCTTATGATTTCAATTACAACACCACCCCAACCTATCTTTTATTCGAAGGCGGAGCCATTTCCCAAATACACCGTACACATCGTAGATATCGGTCTTGAAAACCTCATGGTTGGCTGTGGGAGGGCGTATCAACGACCTTTTTTTAAGACGATTAATAATGGTAGCGAGTTCCTTATTGAGTTTAATGACGATGATGTTTACACTTGTGCCTTCAACTGGAAAAATAAACATATGAAATTCGAAGTTTTTAATCAAACAATCAATAAGCTTTGCATCGGAGGTGTTAGTAAAGATTGTTTTTGGCGAGCAACACTCACCGAGTTTGATTTTTTGGAAGAAACATGGGAAACTATGTACACTTGGTAAAATGTATTTTTTTAGTGTTTAATTTTATATTATTTATTGTAATGATAAAAATTAATTACCTAAGAAGTCAATATATACATAATTACAACTATGATCTTTTTTGTCGCCCTTCTATTGAATACAATGTTGTTAATTATCGACATGTCAAAATAATGACGATGGAAGTTACAACGTTTTTTTACTTGTATGAAGCCAAATAACTTCACCTATTTACGATGGGATCTCATTTCTATTTCAACGACGATGTAGTTTTTTTCACTCATTAGTATCTTAATGTTAAATTGATTACATTCAACAAAATGCGTTTTCCGAAACCAATATCAAATGAATTGGAGGGTTAAAATATTTGCCAAAATGTGCTAACCGGTTTGTATACAAAGTTTTGCTTTTTGATAATTTTACGAATGAAATTACTTCGACACATATTTTATATCCATTTATGTACGAGATTTCATTTTTTATATTATATGATTAATGTATTGCAAGGTTATTACCATGATTTTACTGAACATAGAACATGAAAACATAATTAGGTTTAGGAGACGTAGTTCCATAAACTTTGAACGTGGATCATGATGGGTTTAAATCTCTCAAGCTTGTAGCTTGACGTATCGGCTTAAGCAAATTCAACAAAAGAAAGTGATCTTTAATCACAATCAAATACATAAAAAAGTAAATAATGTCATAAGCCTACCCGACTTGTTCAAATTATCATGTCATTTAGTGAACTGTTGATAGTTTCCAAATAATTTCAAATTTTCTAATAACAAAACTCATGATTTCAAACAAACTTCTAATGCACCATCTTTCTCAAAAGGCACTTTCACCACTTCGCAAATTCAAATTCACTATTTTCAGTATTCTCTTTTTTTTCACCTTTTACAATCGAAAGTTTTTCAATCGAGGACTTGAGGTGAGAGATCTTGTTATTTTGTGCGTTCCCCTTTCTCCTCCCAAAAATTTGCCGTTGGTTGTGTCTTTTTCTATGGGGAGAAGATGTGTATCAATTGTGGATTGAAGACGTGTGTGTATAAATGGGGAATCACTTCTTATAGGTCCAAGGGAAATAGTTCATAAAAACTGTTTGGAACACAAAAAAATAATTCGAGTACCAGACTAAAATACTTAACAAGTCTAGCTGTTCCACATGAAAAGTGCGTTTGGAGTATAACAGCTCAAGTTCCACATGTGATTAGTTTTTTCGGTTATCATGTGCTTATTTCTAGCAACACTTTTTCTACGTAAAAAAGGTTATTTTCAACGGTCTTATTAAATTTCATATAGTATATGTAAATGTATAATCATAATTCACCACTTTTGAAACATTCTTAGGATCTTTAAAATTCGTTATGCAACTTTCATTTTTGTAAATATAACTCATAGTGTCCTCGAGTATTATCCCGTATGGGATTTTTTGATTATCAGGTATAGGTTTAAAATATAAATATAGAAAGTTAACCTACACAAACCTCAAGATTTATAGGCATTTCGTTGATTCTTTTTTCATCATAATTTTTTTACCTTATTTTCAAGAATCATCAACAACCTTGATTGATGGATGACGCACCTGCCTAGGCTTGATTAGCTAAACGTAAACCCACACTCAAAATATTACTCATATTAATGGTATCATTCATAAAGGATCAAGATCTCCTTATCCCACATTGAAAATCTTACCCAAGGGGAAAATTATAAAGCAGCGAAAGATTCCTGGCGTTGAGAATCACGCAATAAAAACAGTTTTATGTTGGACCGGTTGATGCGCTGCTGGATTTAGAATTTCGCCTGGTTGTGGGTATTAGGTACTAGTGTTAGGTATATGATCTTCTCAGGCCAAGTTGACATGGTCGGAATGAAATATCTATTTTTAACCCAATTCAAACAAATTGTATTTAATCTGCTAAACTTTAAATATCAAAACATTGTAATCTGAACAAAATTACGTATATACTTAAGTTCAAACTACAAAGAAGCATCAAAATTCTAAGTCAAAAAATATAAAAAAAATCAATTAATAAGAACAACAATTTGCTAAATTATATATGCAAAATCTAATACTTTGATAATACAGTTTCAGGATCACATTTAACATTATAATCACAGAATACACACATAGAAAAAGGAGCTTGTGAGAAGGTACGGAGTCATGCGCATTCACATTTTTACAACTTTACTAGAGACAACTGAGAAAGACATATACAACTTTACTTGCTATGTCACCTAAGCCATAAATTGTTAATGTCTTTAACTTGTTATGTAAATTATATAAATCATTGGATCGTTTACCATATACATAAATATAACGTGCCACATTCAAATACTTGAAATGGTATATTAAATGCCATAACTTATATTCTAGCCTATAAATCAACTCGGTAGGACCAAAGTTTACATACCAAATAATAAAATGGAAAATCCTAATAGATGTCTTGATCTTGTTTGGGTTCTCCTTATGATTTCAATTACAACACCACCCCCAACCTATCTTCTATTCGAAGGCGGAGCCATTTCCCAAATACACCGTGCACATCGTAGATATCGGTCTTGAAAACCTCATGGTTGGCTGTGGGAGGGCGTATCAACGACCTTTTTTTAAAACGATTAATAATGGTAGCGAGTACCTTATTGAGTTTAATGACGATGATGTTTACACTTGTGCCTTCAACTGGAAAAATAAACATATGAAATTCGAAGTTTTTAATCAAACAATCAATAAGCTTTGCATCGGAGGTGTTAGTAAAGATTGTTTTTGGCGAGCAACACTCACCGAGTTTGATTTTTTGGAAGAAACATGGGAAACTATGTACACTTGGTAAAACGTATTTTTTTAGTGTTTAATTTTATATTATTTATTGTAATGATAAAAATTAATTACCTAAGAAGTCAATATATACATAATTACAACTATGATCTTTTTTGTCGCCCTTCTATTGAATACAACGTTGTTAATTATCGACATGTCAAAATAATGACGATGGAACTTACAATGTTTTTTTACTTGTATGAAGAGAAATAACTTCACCTATTTGCGATGGGATCTCATTGCTATTTCAACGACGATGTAGTTTTTTTTCACTCATTAGTATCTTAATGTGAAATTGGTTACATTCAACAAAATGCGTTTTCCGAAACCAATATCAAATGAATTGGAGGGTCAAAATATTTGCGAAAATGTGCTAACCGGTTTATATACAAAGTTTTGCTTTTTGATAATTTTACGAATGAAATTACTTTGACACATATTTTATATCACTTTATGTACAAGATTTGATTTTTTCTGTTAAATGATTAATGTATTTCAAGGTTATTACCATGATTTTACTGAAGATAGAACATGAAAACAAAATGAGGTTTAGGAGAAGTAGTTCCATAAACTTTGAACGTGGATCATGATGGGTTTAAATCTCTCAAGCTTGTAGCATGATGTACCGGCTTAAGCAAATTCAACAAAAGAAAATGATCTTTAATCATAATCAAATACAAAAAAAGGTAAATACTGTCATAAGCCTATCCGACTTGTTCAAATTATCATGTCATATAGTGAACTATTGATAGTTTCAAAATAATTTCAAATTTTCTAATAACAAAACTCATGATTTCAAACAAACTTCTAATGCACCATCTTTCTCAAAAGGCACTTTCACCACTTCTCAAATTAAAATTCATTATTTTCAGTATTCTCTTTTTTTTCACCTTTTACGATCGAAAGTTTTTCAATCGAGGACTTGAGTTGAGAGATCTTGTTATTTTGTGCGTTCCCCTTTCTCATCCCAAAAATTTGCCGTTGGTTGTGTCTTTTTCTATGGGGAGAAGATGTGTATCAATTGTGGATTGAAGACGTGTGTGTATAAATGGGGAATCACTTCTTATAGGTCCAAGGGAAATAGTTCATAACAACTGTTTGGAACACAAAAAAATAATTCGAGTACCAGACTAAAATACTTAACAAGTCTAGCTGTTCCACATGAAAAGTGCGTTTGGAGTATAACAGCTCAATTTGTTACACGGAGTAGTAAGCTTAGGCCACCTAGAACAATTTGTGTGATTAGTTTTTTCGGTTATCATGCGCTTATTTCTAGCAACACTTTTTCTACGTAAAAAAGGTTATTTTTATCGGTCTTATTTAATTTCATATAGTATATGTATATGTATAATCATAATTCACCACTTTTGAAACATTCTTAGGATCTTTAAAATTAGTTATGCAACTTTCATTTTTGTACATATAACTCATAGTGTCCTCGAGTATTATCCCGTATGGGATTTTTTGATTATCAGGTATAGGTTTAAAATATAAATATAGAAAGTTAACCTACACAAACCTCAAGATTTATAGGCATTTCGTTGATTGTTTTTTCATCCTAATTTTTTTACCTTATTTTCAAGAATCATCAACAACCTTGATTGATGGATGACGCACATGCCTAGGCTTGTTTTGCTAAACATAAACCCACACTCAAAATATTACTCATATTAATGATATCATTCATAAAGGATCAAGATCTCCTTATCCCACATTGAAAATCTTACCCAAGGGGAAAATTATAAAGCAGCGAAAGATTCCTGGCGTTGAGAATCACGCAATAAAAACAATTTTATGTTGGACCGGTTGATGCGCTGCTGGATTTAGAATTTCGCTTGGTTGTGGGTATTAGGTACTAGTGTTAGGTATATGATCTTCTCAGGCCAAGTTGAAATGGTCGGAATGAAATATCTATTTTTAACCCAATTCAAACAAATTGTATTTAATCTGCTAAAATTTAAATATCAAAACATTGTAATCTGAACAAAATTACGTATATACTTAAGTTCAAACTACAAAGAAGCATCAAAATTCTAAGTCAAAAAATATAAAAAAAACAATTAATAACAACAACAATTTGCTAAATTATATATGCAAAATCTAATACTTTGATAATACAGTTTCAGGATCACATTTAACATTATAATCACAGAATACACACATAGAAAAAGGAGCTTCTGAGAAGGTACGGAGTCATGCGCATTCACATTTTTATCTACAAAGACATCGCGTATTTTTTTAATATTTTCTTATCGACCGAATGTGATGTATTAATTCATAATATAATCATCAATGGTCTTATATATTATTATAATATTAAGCTAATTTCCTTATAGAGAAAATTTGATCCAAAATATTTAACTGAGGGCCTAGTTCAGTAGGGTTGCTAGAGACAACTGTGAATGACATATACAACTTTACTTGCTATGTCACCTAAGCCATAAATTGTTAATGTCTTTAACTTGTTATGTAAATTATATAAATCATTGGATTGTTTACCATATACATATATATAACGTGCCACATTCAAATACTTGAAATGGTATATTAAATGCCATAACTTATATTCTAGCCTATAAATAACCTCGGTAGGACCAAAGTTTACATACCAAATAATAAAATGGAAAATCCTAATAGATGTCTTGATCTTGTTTGGGTTCTCCTTATGATTTCAATTACAACACCACCCCAACCTATCTTCTATTCAAAGGCGGAGCCATTTCCCAAATACACCGTGCACATCGTAGATATCGGTCTTGAAAACCTCATGGTTGGCTGTGGGAGGGCGTATCAACGACCTTTTTTTAAAACGATTAATAATGGTAGCGAGTACCTTATTGAGTTTAATGACGATGATGTTTACACTTGTGCCTTCAACTGGAAAAATAAACATATGAAATTCGAAGTTTTTAATCAAACAATTGATAAGCTTTGCATCGGAGGTGTTAGTAAAGATTGTTTTTGGTGAGCAACACTCACCGAATTTGATTTTTTGGAAGAAACATGGGAAACTATGTACACATGGTAAAATGTATTTTTTTAGTGTTTAATTTTATATTATTTATTGTAATGATAAAAATTAATTACCTAAGAAGTCAATATATACATAATTACAACTATGATCTTTTTTGTGGCCCTTCTATTGAATGCAATGTTGTTAATTATCGACATGTCAAAATAATGACGATGGAAGTTACAATGTTTTTTTTATTTATTTGAAGCCAAATTACTTCACCTATTTGGGATGGGATCTCATTGCTATTTCAACGACGATGTAGTTTTTTTCACTCATTAGTATCTTAATGTTAAATTGATTAAATTCAACAAAATGCGTTTTCCGAAACCAATATCAAATGAATTGGAGGGTCAAAATATTTGCGAAAATGTGCTAACCGGTTTATATACAAAGTTTTGATTTTTGATAATTTTACGAATGAAATTACTTCGACACATAGTTTATATCCCTTTATGTACAAGATTTGATTTTTTCTGTTAAATGATTAATGTATTTCAATGTTATTACCATGATTTTACTAAAGATAGAACATGAAAACAAAATGAGGTTTAGGAGAAGTAGTTCCATAAACTTTGAACGTGGATCATGATGGGTTTAAATCTCTCAAGCTTGTAGCATGATGTACCGGCTTAAGTAAATTCAACAAAAGAAAGTGATCTTTAATCATAATCAAATACAAAAAAAGGTAAATACTGTCATAAGCCTATCCGACTTGTTCAAATTATCATGTCATATAGTGAACTATTGATAGTTTCAAAATAATTTCAAATTTTCTAATAACAAAACTCATGATTTCAAACAAACTTCTAATGCACCATCTTTCTCAAAAGGCACTTTCACCACTTCTCAAATTAAAATTCATTATTTTCAGTATTCTCTTTTTTTTCACCTTTTACGATCGAAAGTTTTTCAATCGAGGACTTGAGTTGAGAGATCTTGTTATTTTGTGCGTTCCCCTTTCTCATCCCAAAAATTTGCCGTTGGTTGTGTCTTTTTCTATGGGGAGAAGATGTGTATCAATTGTGGATTGAAGACGTGTGTGTATAAATGGGGAATCACTTCTTATAGGTCCAAGGGAAATAGTTCATAACAACTGTTTGGAACACAAAAAAATAATTCGAGTACCAGACTAAAATACTTAACAAGTCTAGCTGTTCCACATGAAAAGTGCGTTTGGAGTATAACAGCTCAATTTGTTACACGGAGTAGTAAGCTTAGGCCACCTAGAACAATTTGTGTGATTAGTTTTTTCGGTTATCATGCGCTTATTTCTAGCAACACTTTTTCTACGTAAAAAAGGTTATTTTCATCGGTCTTATTTAATTTCATATAGTATATGTATATGTATAATCATAATTCACCACTTTTGAAACATTCTTAGGATCTTTAAAATTAGTTATGCAACTTTCATTTTTGTACATATAACTCATAGTGTCCTCGAGTATTATCCCGTATGGGATTTTTTGATTATCAGGTATAGGTTTAAAATATAAATATAGAAAGTTAACCTACACAAACCTCAAGATTTATAGGCATTTCGTTGATTGTTTTTTCATCCTAATTTTTTTACCTTATTTTCAAGAATCATCAACAACCTTGATTGATGGATGACGCACATGCCTAGGCTTGTTTTGCTAAACATAAACCCACACTCAAAATATTACTCATATTAATGATATCATTCATAAAGGATCAAGATCTCCTTATCCCACATTGAAAATCTTACCCAAGGGGAAAATTATAAAGCAGCGAAAGATTCCTGGCGTTGAGAATCACGCAATAAAAACAATTTTATGTTGGACCGGTTGATGCGCTGCTGGATTTAGAATTTCGCTTGGTTGTGGGTATTAGGTACTAGTGTTAGGTATATGATCTTCTCAGGCCAAGTTGACATGGTCGGAATGAAATATCTATTTTTAACCCAATTTAAACAAATATTATTTAATCTGCTAAACTTTAAATATCAAAACGTCGTAATCTCAACAAAATTACGTATATACTTAAGTTAAAAAAAACAATTAATAACAACAACAATTTGCTTAATTATATATTCAAAATCTAATACTTAGATAATACAGTTTCAGGACTACAATTAACATTATAATCATAGAATACACACATAGAAAAAGGAATTTGTAAGAAGGTATGGAGTCATGCGCATTCAAATTTTTATCTACAAAGACATCAAGTATTTTTTTTAATATTTTCTTATTGACCGAATGTGATGTATTAATTCATAATATGATCACCGATGGTCTTATATATTATTATAATATTAAGTTAATTTCCTTATAGATAAAATTTGATACAAAATATTTAATTGAGGACCTAGTCCAGTAGGGTTGCTAGAGACAACTGTGAATGACATATACAACTTTACTTGCTATGTCACCTAAGCCATAAATTGTTAATGTCTTTAACTTGTTATGTAAATTATTTAAATCATTGGATCGTTTACCATATAAATAAATATAACATGCCATATTGAAATACTTGAAATGGTATATTAAATGCCATAACTTATATTCTAGCCTATAAATCAACTCGGTAGGACCAAAGTTTACATACCAAATAATAAAATGAAAAATCCTAATAGATGTCTTGATCTTGTTTGGGTTCTCCTTATGATTTCAATTACAACACCACCCCCAACCTATCTTCTATTCGAAGGCGGAGCCATTTCCCAAATACACCGTGCACATCGTAGATATCGGTCTTGAAAACCTCATGGTTGGTTGTGGGAGGGCGTATCAACGACCTTTTTTTAAAACGATTAATAATGGTAGAGAGTACCTTATTGAGTTTAATGACGATGATGTTTACACTTGTGCCTTCAACTGGAAAACTAAACATATGAAATTCGAAGTTTTTAATCAAACAATCAATAAGCTTTGCATCGGAGGTGTTAGTAAAGATTGTTTTTGGCGAGCAACACTCACCGAGTTTGATTTTTTGGAAGAAACATGGGAAACTATGTACACTTGGTAAAATTTATTTTTTTAGTGTTTAATTTTATATTATTTATTGTAATGATAAAAATTAATTACCTAAGAAGTCAAATAACTTCACCTATTTGCGATGGGATCTCATTGCTATTTCAACGACGATGTAGTTTTTTTTTTCACTCATTAGTATCTTAATGTTAAATTGATTAAATTCAACAAAATGCGTTTTTCGAAACCAATATCAAATGAATTGGAGGGTCAAAATATTTGCGAAAATGTGCTAACTGGTTTATATACAAAGTTTTGCTTTTTGATAATTTTACGAATGAAATTACTTCGACACATATTTTATATCATTTTATGTACGAGATTTCATTTTTTCTGTTAAATGATTAATGTATTGCAAGGTTATTATCATGATTTTACTGAAGATAGAACATGAAAACATAATTAGGTTTAAGAGAAGTAGTTCCATAAACTTTGAACGTGGATCATGATGGGTTTAAATCTCTCAAGTTTGTAGCATAATGTACAGGCTTAAGCAAATTCAACAAAAGAAAGTGATCTTTAATCATAATCAAATACAAAAAAAGGTAAATAATGTCATAAGCCTACCCGACTTGTTCAAATTATCATGTCATATAGTGAACTATTGATAGTTTCAAAATAATTTCAAATTTTCTAATAACAAAATTTCAAAAAAACTTCTAATGCACCATCTTTCTCAAAAGGCACTTTCACCACTTCTCAAATTCAAATTCATTATTTTCAGTATTCTCTTTTTTTCACCTTTTACGATCGAAAGTTTTCCAATCGAGGACTTGAGGTGAGAGATCTTGTTATTTTGTGTGTTCCCCTTTCTCCTCCCAAAAATTTGCCGTTGGTTGTGTCTTTTTCTATGGGGAGAAGATGTGTATCAATTGTGGATTGAAGACGTGTGTGTATAAATGGGGAATCACTTCTTATAGGTCCAAGGGAAATTGTTCATAACAACTGTTTGGAACACAAAAAAATAATTCGAGTACCAGACTAAAATACTTAACAAGTCTAGCTGTTCCACATGAAAAGTGCGTTCGGAGTATAACAGCTCAAGTTGCTACACGGAGTTAGGCTACCTAGAACAATTTGTGTGATTAGTTTTTTCGGTTATCATGCGCTTATTTCTAGCAACACTTTTTCTACGTAAAAAAGGTTATTTTCATCGGTCTTATTTAATTTCATATAGTATATGTATATGTATAATCATAATTCACCACTTTTGAAACATTCTTAGGATCTTTAAAATTCGTAGGCAACTTTAATTTTTGTACATATAACTCATAGTGTCCTCGAGTATTATCCCGTATGGGATTTTTTGATTATCAGGTATAGGTTTAAAATATAAATATAGAAAGTTAACCTACACAAACCTTAAGATTTATAGGCATTTTGTTGATTGTTTTTTCATCATAATTTTTGTACCTTATTTTCAAGAATCGTCAACAATTTTGATTGATGGATGACGCACATGCCTAGGCTTGTTTTGCTAAACGTAAACCCACACTCAAAATATTACTCATATTAATGATATCATGCATAAAGGATCAAGATCTCCTTATACCACATTGAAAATCTTACCCAAGAGGAAAAATATAAAGTAGCAAAAGATTCATGGCGTTGAACATCACACGATAAAAAAACTTTTATGTTGGACCGGTTGATGCACTGCTGGATTTAGAATTTCTCTTGGTTATGGATATTAGGTACTCGTGTTAGGTATCTGATCTTCTCAGGCCAAAATGACATGGTCGGTCTGAAATATCTATTTTTACTCCAATTTAAACAAATGATATTTAATCTGTTAAACTTTAAAAATCAAAACCTCCTAATTTCAACAAAATTACATATATACTTAAGTTCAAAGTACAAACAATCATCAAAATTACTAAGTCAAAAAATGCAAATAAAACGATTAATAACAACAACAATTTGCTAAATTATATATGCCAAATCTAATACTTTGATAATAGAGTTTCAGGATCAAATTTAACATTATAATCATATAATACGCACATAGAAAAAGGTGTGTGGATCACATTTCACGGACAGAAAAGACCGATTTCGTTTACGCTTTATAATAAAATCAAAGTAATCCTTTAAACAGAAATGTTGTGGAATTTGTTTTTGAGACAAAATATGATAAAAATTTATCAAAACATTTTGTAAGAAATGTATTTTCATCATATTACAAAACTCGGGATGTCATCATCAATATCGATCCAAAGCATAAACAAATCATCATAGGCCATAAGACAAAATTGGCCTCAAATATAATATAAGCTTTACAACATTTTATATATTTTCTACTAGCCTATAAATCCATAATCTCTCATCACATCATCCAACTATGCTCTTGCCACTACCTGTAATACAAGAAATTAATTAAGTGGTCAGGCTGGGAAGCTTGATGAGCATATAGAGTTTTCAATCCACAATAAATAAGTTTATTAATTTCATCAAACCAAAAAACTCGATTAACCGTTCTCATTATCCTCACTTTACCTCCCTAAAGCATCTAATAAATGGGACCTAGCCTAAGCACCATGATCGGGATGGCTGCTAAAGGGATTCCTTGGCCATATAGGTCCGTAAGGCAACCATGGGGGGATGAAATACACAGGTGAACACATTGTTCACAAAACACCTACAGGTTGCAAGCCTGCTAGCTTTCCACTGGACTTCCAAGAAAAATTTCAGGTCGTCATCTATTCTCCGCTAGATGATTGGAACATCGTCAACGTCGAGGCCTCTCATCATTTTATTTCATCATACACCAACTATTTCATCTACCCATGTTTTACCAAACATATTCATAGGTATAAAACACATATACAATTCAGATCTGAAAAACAAAGTTTAAATCTTTCATACAACATAGATCTCAAGGTATATATATATATATATATATATATATATATATATATATATATATATATAGGTATATATATATATACACACACACACACACATACATATATAGTTCAGATCTGAAGTGAGAAAGTTTAGATCTGAAAGAAAAAGGTAAGATCTGAAAGAAAAAGTGTGGATCTAAAGGAAAACGTTTCAGATCTGAAAGAAAAAGTTCAGATCCGAAAAGAAAGATGTATAGATCTTTCAACCAACATATATCACAAGTAAACGGATAGTGTGTGTGTGTGTGTATATATATATACACACACATATACACACACACATAGCATGTAATTTATATAAAATACTTCATATCTATGTGTAAGACGAAAGTGATTATACACTCATTTGATAATGTGGTGATTCGGACATCACTTCGTTTCTTAAAATAATCTTCTTTGACGAAATCGGGTGGTTTTCTTGAATACTAGGCTATGCAGGGGAAGAGTTTCTAAATAGGAAAACTCTTTTTCTTTAGGCCTTCGGGCGCTCCCGAGATTTCTTCTAGTGCTAGGGAGGTTTCCTAGGCTTTGGGGGTGTTTGGGAGTCTAGAGAGAGAGAAAGAAATGGAGAAAAGTGTGAGAAATGAAGGCTGGCGTCACATGTTATTTATAGCCGCTAGGCTTTGGTCTACACAGCACACTCTTCGGATCTACGCACGGTGTTCCGACTGCGTAACGTATCCATGCGAACGTAGGGCGCTTCGAGGTACACGTGTCTGAAACTGCTTGGTGCGACATGGTCCATCAGAGGCCTAGTGTTGCGAGAACGTGGGGCGTTCCTCATACACGAGGCATTCCCTTCGGATAGACTCGTAGGTTTCCTTCCCGACTTCTAAATTTCATAACTCCTGCATACAAGCTCCGTTTTCGTCGTTATTTATATCCACGCATAGGTGAGACCATACTCTACGACTTTCGTTAAACTCTGTCGGCTTATTTTGAATTTATTTTTCAAGTTATATTTTTAACAGGTCGTGACAGGAAAAGTCCGTTAAAAATTCACAACTTATTCATACGACGTCTGTTTTCATCTTTCTTTTTACCGTTGAGCTACTATTGACGAGATATTTGATTCTCGTTTAGGTTGTGTTAGCTAAAAATTACTCGATCTATGATTCGAATTTTGGGCTGCACACAATTATGCCAAATCTTAGAAAATTCATAACTTCCTCATACGAAGTCGGATTTGGACCTTCTTTTTATGCACGCTCTCGGTTTAACGTATAAAACGACTTTCATTTAGATCGCTAAGGCTAAAAAGCACTTTATCGTAAACTCACGTTTTATGTCACGCAATGCCGTGCAAGTTCTATCGTAAAACTTCGACATGTCATAACTTCTTCGTTATAACTCGGATGTGCAAGTTGGCATGTCATAACTTCTTCGTTATAACTCGGATTTCGGCGTTCTTTATATTTCCGGAATCCTTGTTGCGACCACTACAACTTTCTTCATGGATATCGGGCTTATCTAACGTTTTATTTTTGACACTTATTTTTATTATATCTTTACAAACAAGTATATAATCACATAATTCACATAATATTCCAGTAGTTCATCTTTATTCCTTTAATGTAGGTTACAATGGTTGACCTAGACTATTCCATCACCATACTAATGCTTAGCCTAGAAACACGGGTGTTACAATTCCCCCCCCCCTAGGATGATTCTGTCCCAGAATCATGCATCAACAAACAAATGTGGATAGCAACTGATCATGTCACTCTCGGTTTCCCAGGTGAGATTTGGACCATTCTTATGTTTCCATCGCGCAAGCACTAAGTTGACCATTTTGCATCGCAACTTCTTAGTCTTACGGTCAATAGTCGCCTCCGGCTCTTCAATTAGCCTCTTGTTTTCATCCATCCTTAACCCATAAATTGGAATTATGATGGGAACTTCTCCTACGAACTTCCTCAAATAACATACGTGGAAAGTGTTATGAATATCTTCCAGTTCTTCTGGTAAATCTAGCTTGTAAGCTTGGTTCCCAATCCTCTGAAGAACTTTGAACGATCCAATGAACCTTAGGCTCAACTTTCCCCTTTTCCTGAATCTTATAAGTCCCTTCCATGGTGAGACTTTAAGTAAAAACGAATCCCTAACTTCGAATGTCGTTGATCATCTTCTTTTGTCAACATAGCTCTTTTGACAATCTTTAGTTGCTAACACCCTCTCCCTAATTACCTTCAACTTTTTAGCAGTGTGATGGATTATCTCGGGGCTCATAAACCACTTTTCTCTAGCTTCAAGCCAACATGATGGCGTTCGACACTTCTGTCCATACAAATCTTGGTAAGGTGCCATTTTGATGCTCATTGTAGGAAAATTCTACCAGAGGTAAATGCTCATCCCAGATACCTTGGAATTCGAGGGTACATGCTCTTAGCATATTCTCCAACATTTGAATCTTTCTTTCTCTCTGACCATTGGTTTGCGGATGGTAAGTTGTACTTAAACACAAATTTGTACCCAATGCCTCTTGTAGACTCCTCCAAGACCTTGACATGAAACGACTATCACGGTCTGACACAATCGTTAAAATAACACCGTGAAGTCTTACTACCTCCTTCATGTAAGCATTTGCAAGCTTATCCATAGACCATCTTTCATTAGCTGCTATGAAGTGTGCACTCTTAGTGAACCAATCAACGACCACCCAAATCATGTCATGATCGTCCTTCGTTCTTGGCACTTTAGTGACAAAATCCATGGTGATGTCTTCCCATTTACCCATGGGTACAGGTAAATGTTCTAAACTCCCTTATGGTTTCTGATGTTGTGCCTTAACTCTTGCACAAGTCACACACTCGGCCACATACTTTGCAACATCGAGCTTCATCGTCGGTCACCAGTAGTAGTGTTTTAGATCCCTATACATTTTTGGGCTGCCGGGATGAATCGAGTATGTGGTCTTGTGAGCTTCTTCCATCAGAAGATCTCTTATTCCTCCCATCTTAGGTACCCAAATCCTATCTTGGAAAACCTTCAATCATTGACTGTTTGTACCGAACACTAACATTTTGCCCAAACGTTCTTCCTTTCGTTCATTTTTCTCTGAAGCTTCTTCCCAAGCTTTCTTGATGCTTTCCACAATCATTGAGAAAACTTCAATTCTTAATGCTCTTGGCCTTCTCCTTTCAAGGCTTACTTTACAGCTTAAAGCATCAGCTACGACATTTGCTTTACCAGGGTGGTAAAATATCTCACAGTCGTAATCCTTAAGCAACTCTAGCCAGCGTTGTTGCCTCATATTCAATTCTTTTTTATCAAAGAGATACTTAAGACTTTTATAATCAATGAAAAGTTTGCACTTTGTGTCGTAAAGATAATGCTTCCATATCTTTAGTGTCAATACTACCGTTGTCACCTCTAAATCATGAGTGGGGTAGTTCTTTTCATGTTCTTTCACTTGCCTCAATGCATATGCTATCACATTATCCCTTTGGTTCAGAATACAACGTAACTCAACTCCATATGCATCCCTATAAACTGCAAAGTCTTCAACTCTGTCAGGTATAGAAAGAATTGGTGCTTCACACAACTTCTTCTTTAGCTTCTTGAGTGCTTCCTCATGCTTCTCACTCCAAGTATAAGTAGATCCTTTATGGGTCAAAGTTATCAATGGAGAAGCTATCGAAGAAAAGCCTTGGATAAACCTTCAGTAATATCCGGCTAATCTCAGAAGGCTTCGAATTTCCATGAGATTTTTTGTTCGTTCCCACTTCATCACAACTTCAATCTTTACTAGGTCAACCATGATCCCTTCATGGTTAACCACATGACCCAAGAATTGGACTTCTCAAAATCCAAAAATCACATTTGGAGAACTTTGAGTACAACTTCTCCTTCTTTAAAACATCTAACACTTCTCGCAGGTGCTTGCCATGCTCCTACTGGCTCTTTGAGTAAACCAAAATATCATCTATGAACACTATCACATATTTATCAAGGAATGGTTTACAAACCCTATTCATCAAATCCACGATTGTTGCTAGAGCATTGGTTAGCCCAAACGACATAACCAAAACTCATAGTGTTCGTACCTCGTTCTGAATGTAGTTTTCTCAATATCCTGCTCTCTCACCTTCATCTGATGATATCCTGACCTAAGATCGATCTTGGAAAAATAACTCGAACCTTGCAACTGATCGAATAAGTCGTCGATGCTTGGCAATGGGTACTTGTTCTTCACTGTTTCCTTGTTAAGCTCTTTGTACTCTATGCACATCCTCATGCTTCCATCCTTCTTCTTTACGAATAACATCAGAGCTCCCCAGGGTGATGAACTTGGGATATTTAAACCGTTGTCCAACAACTCCTGAAGTTGTGTCATAAGCGCTTTCATCTCCATTGGTGCTAGTCGGTATGGTGCTTTTACTATTGGTGTTGTTCCTGGTAACAAGTCTGTCCGAAACTCTACTTGTCTATTAATGGGTAATCCATAAAGATCTCTAGGAAAGACTTTCGGATAATTGCACACCACTGGTAAATTTTGCATCTCCTTTTTCTCATTCTTAGCATCGATCACAAATGCCAAGTATGATGTGCATCCTTTAGAGAAACATTTTCTTGCTTTCATTAGGGAAATGATTCCAGAATTTACTCTACGTTTGTCCCTGTACACCATGAATGACTCTTTTCCAGACGGGTCTATCATCATTATCGTCTTCTTGCATAATATCTCGGCATCATTGGCGCTAACCCAATCCATTCCCAGTACGATGTCGAATCCATTCAACTCAATGGGTAACATCTCCTTGTGGAATTTGTTTCCATTCAAGTCGATGACGATATTCTTAATGCAATTGCTAACAGGTATGAATTTGCCACTGGAAATTTCTACAACTAGGGAATTATCTAGTTTTTCTATAGGAAATTCAAGTCTTCCACCAAATTTATGTGATATAAATGAGTAATTTGCTTTGGAATTAAACAATATATTGGCAGGAAATCCATTTACAAGAAAGGTGCCTGAAGCGACATCCGCTACATCCTTCGCGGCTTCTAGGGTCATCTGGAAAGCTCTTGCCTTCGGCTTTGGTGGAACATTAGGTCTTACTGCCTCCTTCTTCTTCGTATAGTCCCTTAAAATGTGCCCCTCTTTATTGCACCAATAACATAATTTCTTATTGAAGGTGCATTCATTGGCATAGTGCCCAGGCTTTCCACACTTAAAATAAGTAACCTCCTCGCCATATTTCCCAACATGTTTCTTCTTGCAATTGTCACACCATTTTGCTTCACCTCCTCCTCCTATCAAACCATACTTTGAGGATTTACTTTTCTTGTTGGGTCTCGAAGATCCATCGAACTTCCTTTTCTCACCAAGCTCCATTCTCTCCATACCCCTTTCTTTAAATTGGGTCTCAACATTCTTGGTTGCTCTAACGACTGCCTTCAACGTGCTTGCCATTTTGACTGTTGGGCCAAAGTCTGATGGCAATCTGTTAGAAAGTTTTTCTATCTTAGTGAGTTCATTCGACACCATTTATGGAAATAACTTCATCTTCTTGTTGAACGCAATAGCATAGTCGTCAATGCTCATCCTCCATTACTTCACGTTCTGGAATACATTGTTTAGATCTATCGGATCTATTTCGTAGCAGTACTGTATTTTCCACTGCTCTACGAACGCTTCCCAAGTCATCTTTAGAGCTTCTCCTTGTGGCATCGTATCCGCTAATAACTTCCACCAACTTTAAACTCCGATCTTCATCTGTTTGACCGCAAAGATGGTTTTCTGCTTGTCGCTGCATTTGTAGCTTTCAAATATCATATCCATTTCAGAGATCCAGTCCATAATCTCTATTGGATTTAGGCTTATGGAAAGACTTGGTGGTTTGGCGCCTAAGAAGTTCTTAGACATACGTCCATCTTTGTCGATTCCCCTCTCTGGGTTATTCCTTTCTGCCGCTGGCGGTTCCACTTGATTGACAGTGCGGCTGTAATTCCCTTCCTCTGACTGTCTTTCATTCAGTTCTAGTTGTTCAACATGCATCGAAGGTTCATCCCTATTATTCGGAAACATTCGCCTCATTTCTTCCCTCTGTTCAGCCATCATAGCCCGAATCATGGCTTGTACTCCAGCCATAAGACAAAATTTGCCTCGAATACAATATAGGCCTTACAACATTTTATATATTTTCTACTAGACTATAAATCAATACTCTCTCGTCACTTCATCCAACTATGATTTTGCCACTATCTATAATACAAGAAATTGAGTGGGTCAGGCTGGGAAGCCTGGTGAGCATATAGGGTTTTCAACCAACAATAAATAAGTTTATTAATTTCATCAAACCAAACAAACCTGATTACCCGTTCCCACTATACTCACTTAACGTCCCTAAAGCGTCTAATAAAAGGGACCTAGCCTAAGGACCATCATCGGGTGGACACTACTGCTAAGGAGATTCCTCAGCTGTATAGGTTGGTAAGGTAACCATGGGGGTGGAGTACACCGGTGAACACATCGTTTCACAAAACACCTACAGGTTGCGAGCCTACTTGCGTTCCACTAGACTTCGTAGAAACGTCTGTGGTCGTCATCTATACACCACTAGATGACTGGAACATCATCAACGTTGAGGCCTCTCATCATTTTATTTCATCACACACCAACTATATCAGCTACTCATGTTTTACCCAACATATTTGTAGATATAAAATACATATACAATTCAGATCTGAAAAACAAAGTTTAAGTCTTTCATAAAGCATAGATCTCAAGGTATAAAGATATATATATATATATATATATATATATATATATATATATATATATATATATATATATATATATATCTGAAAAGTTTAGACCTGAAGTGAGAAAGTTCAGATTGGAAGGAAAATGTTTCAGATCTGAAAGAAAAAGTTTAGATCTGAAAGAAAATTTTCAGATCTAAAAAGAAAAAGTTTAGATCTGAAGGAAAAAGTTTCAAATCTGATAGAAAAGGTTCAAATCTGAAAAGAAAGATGTATAGATCTTTCATCCAGCATACATCACAGGTATACGGATAATATATATACACACACACACACACACACACACACACATATATATATATATATATATATATATATATATATATATATATAGGGAAATGATCAAATGAGAACACCTAAAAGGTTGAGAACGCGAGAACAAGTATATTCATTCGTGATTCCATGTATTCATTTATGGAAAAATGATAATTTTTACGCACAAACAACATGAATATGCTTTTTCTCTTCAGTTGAAATTAAATGCGTAAAAATTTATCATTTCTCTACAAATGAATACATGGAATCGCAAATGAATATACTTTGTTCTCGCGTTCTCAACCTTTTTAGTGTTTTTCATTTGATACTACTCCTATATATATATATATATACACACACACACACACACACACACACATATATATATATAACACATAATTTATACAAAATACTGTTAGGTCAAAAATATGGTTTATACTTTGCTTTTCTAAGAAAATATATTTTTCTGTAATTTTGTGGCTGTGTACGGTTGCACATGTGTGTGCAGCCGCACACGTGTGTGCAATTGTACACTCGTGTGCTGCTGGTGACCAATGTCTCATATATATATAGGGTGAGGAGTGTACGGCTAGAATAGGAGAGGATCATGTTCTAGAGAGAAGAATAGTGTGTGAGAAAGAATCTATTGTAAGGAGCATAACTGATATCATCAATACATTAGATTCATCTTATTCTTCTTCTCCTTCTCTTCTATTTGATCTGACATCATCCAATTAATTGGGATTCCGCACCATCAATTGGATCTGATTGATACACAAGCAGATTTGGGGACTTACAAATGGTATCATAGCAAGGTTGTATCGATCAATTTTATCAGATCTGGAGCTTATTTGAACGTATTTTGAAAAGATTTTTGCGTTTTTTGATAGATCGGGGTAAGATAGGGGGTTCTTCTTTGCATTTTTCATAAAAACGAGTTTTTAATCGAGTTTTGGAGCACAAAAGGTTGAAAAATGTTGTTTTTTCACAAATCTGTTGAAGGTGTGCGGCCGGCTCGGGTGTGTGTGCGGCTCGAAATGTGTGGCCATGGTTCGAAGTTCGCACTGTGTACACTTAAAAAAATTAAAGGAATTTTTGGGGCTCCCAAGATTCGAACTCGAGACCTCTAAGTCATCAAACACACTTCTTACCAGTTGATCTAGCAAGGAGAACGTTACTAAACTTCCGTTTTTATCCTTTATACACATAGCAGCAAGCAGAAAATAATCAAAAGGAAATAGAGGGTTGCAAGATTCAAACCCGGAGGCTTTAGTTCAACATCACAAGCTTTTTCCAGCTGATCTAAGTTGCTAGATGGAATAATCACTCGAAAATTAATCCATACAGTGTCCCTCTCGGTTCCAACTTTCGCATTTTGACACTTTTAACCCCAAAAGTCAATTTCTTTCATTTTTAAATTACATTTTCTTCCAAAAAATTTAGTTTTTAAATTTTAACTTTTATTTTTCACTTTTTACTTAAAATTTTGACTTTGACTTTTAAAATTTGACCTTTGACTTTAAACTTTGACTTTCTCGTTTGACTTTTAAATTTTCAAATTTAGCTTTTCGGTTTGACTTTTCAAGTTTGACTTTTAAGTTTGACTTTTTAAATTTGACTTTTAAGGTTGACTTTCTCGGTTTTTAAGTCGAAGGGCAATTAAAAAAAAGGCTTCCTCATCCATTCCAGTAAATGAAGTTTCATTTACTCCATCTTGTGAAGCTACGATTAAATTTCTTCGTGAACAAATTGATTTGCTAAAAAGGGAAAATAAGGACTTAAAATACGAACGATACACAATTAGGAAGGATCAAAAACCTCTAAAAGCACAACTAGAAGCAAAAAGCAAAGACTTTAGGAAGCTTCAGGAAGAGTACAGCAACAAGTGTGAAAATTACGATCACATTAAACGCAAACTTGCAGTCGTAACTGAAGAACTTGATGCTTTAAAAATTAAGTGTGGAAAAACAGATGTTAGTTTCAAAAATTATACTGTTTCAAGTAAGACAGTCGAGTCCTTAGCTGAAAAACAATTGAGTTTTAAAGATAATCAAACCAAGGGTTTAGGGTATCACAGTGTGCCCCACCTTTTAATCACAACTATAATCCACCCCTTGAGACCAATGAGGAAGAAATGCCTGCTCAGTATGGCCAAACCCCTGCTTCGGATTCAGTTAAGACTGAACAATCAGGGCCAACTGAAGGTGTTGAGACGAAAGATACTAATGTTTCTACTTCCTGTGCAGGAAAAGTGGTATAAGAAGAGAACAAGGAGAACATGTTTGAACAATCCAATGTCTCCTTGAACTCTAAATATGTTACTTCAAACTCAGTTGCTTCTGATCAACTTGCTGTTGGTAAATACAGACCACCAATTCCTATGAAACAGAGTGCCTGTTGTAACTGCACATGTGGGAAAAGCAAGAGACAAGGCATGGACACGCCACCAGGGGCAGGAAGAAACAACTTCACAGTGAAGAAAAAGACATGTTTTCACTGTGGAACACCTGGACACATTGCCAGAAATTGTCCTAATCGCACATACATTCCCTACTATGCACAAGGCTGGAAAAAAGTGCAAAGTGGGAGATTCTACAAAAGAAATCCTTCAAGGTCACGTTCAAAAAAAGGCAACTGGAATGCCACGAAGGGCAAGAGTTCAACCCCCAAGGCCAAAAATCAAAATCCTAAGGGTAAGAAGGGAATGTCGACCAAGAAGTCTAATCCAAGAGATGCTCCCGTGAAGCCAAAATCAAAGTCATCTCAACGGTCGACTTCAAGTTCAAAATCAAGTGTTGAGCCACCCATCAGATCAAAAAAAGAAATGGGTTAAACCCAACTACAAATAGGTTCCGAAGGCTCAATCTCCCCAATCATGTAATGCTTCTAATATTTTTACATCTTCTGTTTGTGATAAACAGGATATGTCATGGGAGAGAGTATCGTGAAAAGATGACAAAGGTCAACCCAGTTTCAAAATGGATTGGGTTCCAAAGACCAATAAATTTCGCTTTGTGTCAGAGCAGCTATGGAGGCATATCATCATATTTCAGTTTGTTGATAGTGGCTTTTCCAGGAACATGATAGGAGGCATCTCTCAACTGTGCAACACTCAGAACTTTGTTTGAGAGTATGTGTCCTTTGTGGGAAAGGAAGAAAGGAAGGGATCACACACTGGGGTTTGTGCTTAACGATGTGAAGAATTTTCGGATTTGTTCTGAGTGTATGTGTGTTGTTCTCAGACCTTCTGGATGCAAATTCAATCGGTGACTTACGGTTTGAATTTTCTACTCTATACTCCTGAGTTTATCTTACTCTAATTCGTTTTAAAGACAATTCTTCATTATCTTAATAGTTTTACGTTAGTAGTTATTATTGGGAAGTGATTTCAACAAGTGATAACATGTAGTCTGAATCTGTGTAAGGTACCAAAGCTGAATTGTCTAGGCTCTATGTTTGATGCAATGGTAGGCACGAAGAGTTTAACGGACTTGAATAGGTGTAGATGAACTTAAGGAATCTAGAGACTTGATAAATCTTGAACTAGATAGTTTCATTTAGCCTGACAATACGACGCTCGGATAGGTTCAACAGGGAGATATACATGAGAATCCACCAGTCACATTAAGAAAACCCGTATCTAGAACTGTGGTTTAACTTTTCCTCGATGTACGGATTCTGTTCTTAATTCCGGTATTGATAGGGCGACTGGGGAATTCCGATAAAGTAGGTCTGTAGAAAATTATTTTCTTTCTTTCTTACTGTTAATCATATGTTGCCTCCTCTGCGTGATTGGAAGAGATCCAACGTGGACTGCAACATATACAAATCTATTTCTCTGCATCTTATATCTATGAAATTCTTCCTATCCGTTAGCCATATGTTGTATTCTTTGTGTGATTAACAATCCGACCTGGTACACAGCATATGCAACCTTCTACTTCTCAATCCCTCTAAAACTCTAATTAGTCATAATCTAAATCTATCCTCTCTATGAATAATTGTCTACTCACCTAAAGTAAGGATTATCTCGGAAGTTCTTGATTATTGGTGTATGCCAGGAAGCGGGAAACACGTTCTAGTACAATTAAAATTGAAAAATTATAGATTGCCTGTAAATCTCACTGCTCAACTTAGGTGGACAACAATATCCTTGGTCGTCGTCAGATGAATGGTCCTTAGGAAGTTTTATCTAGGAACATAGGATCAACTTGTCTTGTCACTTATAGATGTCCAAAATTTGTCACAATTTTTCGTGCTTAAGTGGACCACAATACCGACGATCGACCAGATCTATTCATGAAGGGGAAGGTACTGACAAACTGATTAAGACTGTCTAACAATTTTGATCCCAAATATTTTTGTTTTTGTTAAATTTGTTCATAGTTTTCCTCTATGCACAAATCTAGGGGGAGAATTAAAACAAAATTTCAAAAATCAAACAAAAAAATAGAAAATTAAAAATTAAAAAAAAATAATAATAGTGTTATTTCTGTTTTATTTTTTTCCAGAAAATATTAAAAATCCAAAAATATTTTTTGTGTGCTAATTTTTCTTTTAGTTTTGTTTAGTCTTGAAAAGTGAATTCAGGTGTAGATGAGACTCATGGAGACTGCATCGAGATTTCTGACTGAAGGCTTCGTCCGTGATCATCAGAGACTTTTCATTCGAAGGAGCAAGAAGTGAAGATTATTCTTTAAACATTCAATCCTTCAACCCCAGAAGCACGGTCAAAAAAAGCTGCGATTGAAGATTATGTGACAGATTGAATTGAAGCCTCCTCAATCAATCTGCTGCTATCTATAAACCTGCGGAAGTGATCCAGAAGATTCATTCTCTCTGTTCTCTCTGAAGATTCTCAAGCTGAAAGCGCCATCTTTCATGAATCTCTACAAGAAGCTTCCTCACCCTATGTGCGTTCAATGTCAAATTCAGCAGAAATCCCAATTGCTCAGATGAAGTCATTTATTGAAGATTCATATGTTCATCTTGATGCTGTGAAGAAATTTGAAGATTAATGCTAAAGCCAAGCTCCCAATGAAGATTAACAAGAAAAGCCAACTACTTTTTAGGGGGAGTTTGTTGGGACAATTAGAAAAGAAAGCTATAAACTAAGGGGGAGATTGTTGGATCAAAAATATGGTCTATACTTTTCTTTTCTAAGAAAATATATTTTTCTATAATTTTGTGGTTGTGTATGGCTGCACATGTGTATGCGGTCGCACACCCTGTGTACGACCGCAAATGTGTGTGCAGTTGTACACTTGTGTGCTGCTGGTGGCCCATGTCTCATATATATAGGGTGAGGAGTGTACGGCTAGATGAGGAGATGAGCATGTTGTAGAGAGAAGAATAGTGTGTGTGAGAGAATCTATTGTAAGGAGCATAACTCATATCATCAATACATTAGATTCATCTTATTCTTCTTTTCCTTCTCGTCTATTTGATCTGATATCATCCAATTGATTGGGATTCCGCACCATCAATTGGATCTGATTGACACACAAGCAGATTTGGGGACTTACAAATACTTCATATCATTGTTTAAGATGAAAGTAACTATACACTCACTTGATAAGGTGGTGATTCGGACAGCACTTCGCTTCATAAAATAATCTTCTTTGACGAAACCGGGAGGTTTGCTTGAATACCAAACTCTACAGGGGCAGAGTTTCTAAACCGAAAACCTCTTTTTCTTAGAGCCTTCGGGCACTCTAGCACCTTCTTCTAGTGCTAGGGAGGTTTCCTAGGCTCTGGGGGTGTTTCGGAGTCTAGAGAAAGAGTAGAGAGAGAAAGAAGTGGAGAAAAGTGTGAGAACTGAAGGCTGACCTCGCATGCTATTTATAGCTGCGAGGCTTCAGTCTACGCAATGCGCTCTTCGGATATACGCACAGTGTATCGGCTGCGCAGCACGTCCATGCGAATGCAGGGCGCTCCGAGTTACACGTGTCTGAGACTGCTTGGTGCGACGTGGTCCATCCGAGCCCTAGTGTTGTGAGAACGCGGGGCGTTCCTCCTATGTGAGGCGTTCCTTTTGGACAGACTCACAAATTTCCTTCCCTACTTCTAAAATTCATAACTCTCGCATATGAGCTCCGTTTTCAACGTTATTTATATCGGCTAATTTTGAATTTATTTTTAAAGTTATATTTTTAACAAGTCGTGATAGGAAAAGTCCGTTAAAAATTCACAACTTCTTCATACGATGTCCGTTTTCATCCGGTATTTTTACCATTGAGCTACTATTGACGAGATCTTCGATTCTCGTTTAGGTTGTGTCGGCTAAAAATTGCTCGATCTATGATTCGAATTCCAGGTTGCACACAGCTATGCCAAATCTTAGAAAATTCATAACTTCCACATACGAAGTTAGATTTTAATGTTCTTTTTATGCACGCTCTCGGTTTAATGTGTACTACATGTCATGCCGGTTCTGTCGCGAAACTTCGACATGTCATAACTTCTTTGTTATAACTCGAATTTTGGCGTTCTTTATATCTCCGGAATCCTTGTCGCGACCACTAAACCTTCTTCAAGTATATCGACCTTATATAACGTTTAATCTATGACGCTTACTTTTTTTATTATATCTGTACAAACAAGTATATAATAACATAAAATCACATAATTCAGATAATATTCTGGTAATTCATCTTTATTACTTTAAAATAGGTTACAATGGTTGACCTAGACTATTACATCATCATATTAATCACTTGCCTAGAAACACGAGGTTTACATATCATGTAAAAAGGATCAAGATCTTCATATCCCACATTGAAAATCTTACCCCAAGAGTAAAAACATAAAGTACAGAAAGATTCATGGCTTTGAACATCACGCAATAAAAACACTTTCATGTTGAACCGGTTGATGCACTGATGGATTTAGAATTTCCCTTGGTTGTGGGTATTAGGTACTAGTGTTAGGTATATGATTTTCTTAGGCCAAAATGACATGGTCGGACTGAAATATCTATTTTTACTCCAATTTAAACAAATCATATTTAATCCGTTAAACTTTAAAAATCACAACCTCATAATCTAAAAAAATTACATACATACTTAAGTTCAAAGTACAAACAGTCATCGAAATTACTATGTCAAAAAATATAAATAAAAATGATTAATAACAACAAGAATTTGCTAAATTATATATGCAAAATCAATTACTTTGATATTACAGTTTCAGGATCACATTTAACATTATAATCATACAATACGCACATAAAAAAAGGAGTGTGCGAGAAGGTATGGAGTAGAGCACATTTGCGTTTTTATTTACAAAGAGATCGAGTATTTTTTATTGTTATCTTTTTGACCGAATGTGATGCATTAATTCATAGGATAATCAATGATGTTCTGATATATATAATTATCACATTGAGCTAATTTCCTTATAGAGAAAATTTGATCCAAAATACTTCATTGAGGGCCTAACCTCGTAGGGTTGCTGGAGACAACTTTGAATGACATATACAACTTTACTTGCTATGTCACCTAAGCCATAAATGGTTAATGTATTTAACTTGATATGTAAATTATATAAATCATTCGATCATTTACCATATACGTAAAAATAACGTGCCACATTGAAATACTTCAAATCGTATATTAAATGACATAACTCATATTATAGCCTATAAATCAACTCGGTAGGGCCAAAGTTTACCTACCAGATAATAAAATGGAAAATCCTAAGAGATGTATTGATCTAGTTTGGGTTCTCCTTATGATTTCAATTACAACACCACCCCAACCTTTCATCTATTCGAAGGCTGAGCCATTTCCCAAATACACCGTGCACATCGTAGATATCGGTCTTGAAAACCTCATGGTTGGCTGTAGGCGAGCGTATCAACGACCTTTATTTAAAACGATTAACAATGGTAGCGAGTACCTTATTGAGTTTAATGACGATGATGTTTACACTTGTGCCTTCAAATGGAAAAATAAACATATGAAGTTCGAAGTTTTTAATCAAACAATCAATAAGCTTTGCATCGGAGGCGTTAGTAAAGATTGTTTTTGGCGTGCAACACTCACCGAGTTTGATTTTTTGGAAGAAACTTGGGAAACGATGTACACATGGTAAATTTATTCTTTTAGTATTTCATTTGATATTATTTAATGTAATAACAAAAATAAATTTACCTAAGAAGTCCATATTTATATAATTACAACTGAGATCTTTTTCATCGCCATTCTTTTGAATATCTCTGTTGTAAATTATCGGCTTGTCAAAATAATGACGATGGAAGTTACAATGTCTTTTCATTTGTATGAAGCCAAATAACTTGACCTATTAGCAATGGAATCTCATTGCTATTTCAGCGACGATGTAATTTTTTTCACTCATTAGTATCTTAATGTTAACTGATTACATTCAACAAAATGCATTTTTCGAAACCAATATCAAATGAATTGGAGGGTCATAATATTTGCAAAAATGTGCTAACTAGTTTATGCTTTTTGATCATTCTACGCATGAAATTACATAGACACATATTTTATATCCCTTTATGGATGAGACTTCATTTTTTGTGTTAAATGATTTATGTGCTGCAAGGTTATTACAATGATTTTACAGAAGATACAACATAAAAATATAATTGTTTTTAGGAGAAGTAGTTCCATAAACTTTGAACATGGATCATGATGGGTTTAAATCTCTCAAGATTGTAGCATGATGTACCGGCTTAAGCAAATTCAACAAAAGAAAGTGATCTTGAATAATAATCAAATTCAAAAAAGATAAATAATTTCGTAAGCCTACCCTACTTGTTCAAATTATCATGTCATATAGTGAACTACAGAACGTTTCAAAATAATTTCAAATTTTCTAATAACAAAACTCATGATTTCAAACAAACTTCTAATGTATAATCTTTCACAAAAGGCACTTTCACAACTTCTCAAATCCAAATTCATTATTTTCAATATTCTCTTTTTTTCACCTTTTACGATCGTAATTTTTTCAATCACGGACTTGAGGTGAGTGATCTTGTTATTTTGTGCGTTCACCTTTCTCCTACCAGCAATTTTCCATTGGTTGTGTCTTTTATATGGGGAGAAGATGTGTATCAATTGTGGATTGAAGACGTGTGTATACAAATGGGGAATCACTTCTTATAGGACCAAGTGAAAGAGGATCATAACAACTGTTTGGAACAAAAAAGATTATTCAAGTACCGTACTAAAATACTTGACAAGTCTAGTTGTTCCACATGAAAAATGTGTTTGTATTGTAACAGCTCAAGTTGCTAGATGGAGTAGTAAGCTTATGCTACCTACAACAATTTGTGTGATCAGTTTTTTCTGTTATCATGCGATTATTTCTAGCAACACTTTTTTCCAGTGTAGAAAAAAGTTATTTTCATCCGTCTTATTTTATTTCATATAGTATATGTATATGTATAATCATAATTCACCACTTTTGAAACATTCTTAGGATCTTTAAAATTCGTTACACAACTTTCATTTTTGTACGTATATCTCTTAGTGTCCTCAAGTAATATCCCGTATGGGATTTTGTGATTGTCAGGTATAGGGTTAAAATATAAATATAGAAAGTTAACCTACACAAACCTCAAGATATATAGGCATTCGGTAGATTATTTTTTCATCCTAATTTTTGTACCTTATTTTCAAGAATCATCAACAATTTTGATTGATGGATGACACGCATGCCTAGGCTTGTTTTGCTCAATGTAAACCCACACTCAGAATATTACTAATATTAATGATATTATGCTTAGAGGATCAAGATCTTCGTATCCCACATTCAAAATCTTACCCAAGCGTAGAAACATAAAGTACCAAAAGATTCATGGCTTTGAACATCATGTAATAAAAAAAAAAACTTTTATGTTGGATCGGTTGATGCACTACTCGATTTCGAATTTCCCTTGGTTAGGGGCGTTAGGTACTAGTGTTAGGTATATGATCTTCTCAGGCCAAAATGACATGGTCGGACTGAAATGTCTATTTTTATTCCAATTCAAAAACTTGTGATCTCAACAATATTACATATATACTTAAGTTCAAAGTACAAACAATCATAAAAATTACTAAGTCAAAAAATATAAATAAAAACGATTAATTACAACAACAATTTGCTAAATTATATATGCAAAATCAAATACTTTAATAATACAGTTTCATGATCACACTTAACATTATAATCAAATGATACGCACATAGAAAAATGAGCGAGTAAGAAGGTATGGAGTCGAGCGCATTTGCGTTTTTATTTACAAAGACATCGAGTATTTTTTTTTTATTGTTATCTTATTACCGCATGTGATATATTAATATTCATAATATAATCACCGATGGTCGGATATATAATTATCACATTGAGCTAATTTCCTTATAGAGAAAATTTGATCCAAAATATTTCATTGAGGGCCTAGCCCCGTAAGGTTGCTGGAGACAACTCTGAATGACATATAAAACTTTACTTGCTATGTCACCTAAGCCATAAATCGTTAATGTGTAAATTATATAAATCATTTGATTATTTACCATATACGTAAAAATAACGTGCCACATTGAAATAATTGAAATCGTATATTAAATGACATAACTCATATTTTAGCATATAAATCAACTCGGAAGGACAAAAGTTTACCTACCAAATAGTAAAATGGAAAATTCTAAGAGATGTCTTGATCTTGTTTGGGTTCTCCTTTTGATTTCAATTACAAAACCACCCCAACCATTCTTCTATTCGAAGGCAGAGCCATTTCCCCAATACACCATGCACATCGTAGATATCGGTCTTGAAAACCTCATGGTTGGCTGTGGGCGGACGTATCAATGACCATTTTTTAAAACAATTAACAATGGTAGCGAGTACCTTATTGAGTTTAATGATGATGATGTTTACACTTGTGCCTTCAACTGGAAAAATAAACATACGAAATTCGAAGTTTTTAATCAAACAATCAATAAACTTTGCATTGGAGGGGTTAGTAAAGATTGTTTTTGGCGTGCAACACTCACCGAGTTTGATTTTTTGGAAGAAACTTGGGAAACGATGTACGCTTGGTAAAATTTATTCTTTTAGTATTTAACTTTATCTTATTTATTGTAATGATAAAAATAAAATTATCTAAGAAGTCCATATTTACATAATTACAACTACGATCTTTTTCATCTCCATTCTTTTGAATATCTCTGTATTTAACTATCGGATTGTCAAAATAATGACGCTTGAAATTACAATGTATTTTCATTTGTATGAAGCCAAAAATCTTGACCTATTAGCAATGGAATCTCATTGCTATTTCAGTGACGATGTAGTTTTTTCACTCGTTAGTATCTTAATGTTAAATTGATTACAATCAACAAAAGGCATTTTCCAAAACCAATATCAAATGAATTGGAGGGTCAGAAGATTTGCAAAAATGTGCTAATCGGTTTATATAAAAAGTTTTGCTTTTTGAAGTCAACTTATAATTGCATCAAAAATAAAATGTAAAATAATCTTAATTGGGATTAATAAAGTGGTAGAGATTTGTAACAAGGTTTCCAAAAATATAAAGAACACTAAAATCCGATTTATAATGAAAAAGTTATGACCAATCGATGATTCGCGTCAAAACCGGAAAATCATTGTTTAACGTAAAACGTGAATTTTTAATAAAACCCTTTTTAGCCTTAAAAATCTATATGATAATCGTAGAATGCGTTAAACCAAGAGTATCCATAAAAAGAATGTCTAAATCTGACCTCGTATGAAGAAGTTATGATTTTTCTAAGTTTCGATACAACGGTGTGTAGCCCAAAAATCGAATTAAAGATCGAGCCAATTTTAGGCGACACAACCAAAACGAGAATTGAAGATCTCGTAGATAGCAGTGCAACGGTAAAAAGACAAACGTAAACGGACGTCAGATGAAGAAGTCATGAATTCTTAACAGATATTGTCTGTCCCTGTCTGTTAAAAATATAACATTAAAAATAAAGTCAAAATTAGCCGACAGAGTCTAAATGAAAGTTGTAGACTATAATCTCACGTACGCGTAGATATAATGAACATAAAAAAACGGAGCTCTTATGTGAAAGTTATGAATGTTTGAAGATCTGGTCTCAAATAACGAAGCTGGTGCGAAGGAGTATGCCCTGTGTACTCGGTTACTCCCAGCGTACTCGTACATTTGGCCTGGTCCATGTCGTTCCTCCGTCGCATGCGTACACATATCTCACACAAGCTGACACATTCGTAGCCACGAAGCACCTACGCGCAATGAATGAAGGCACGCCCAACGTATCGAGGTACCCCATTGTACCGAAGTACACCCAACGTAGTGCGAATTTTAGCCACCTATAAAAGGAGTGCGATGTCTCCAGGTTTGTGTTATAAAATCCAACCTCCCTCCTATATTTATCACTTTTAACGCCTCTTGAAGTTACCCCTACAGCCCGGTATCATATCCAAACCCTGGCGCAAGCCTGGAGCCTCGAAATTCTCGAAAAGCTAACCTCTCTCCAATCGAAACTCTGCCCGTGGAAAACCCGGATTTTCATCAGAAACTCGTGATTATGTCAAGAAAGCTCATTCCTAGAAACGAAAAGCTACCTAAATCATCAGTTATCAAGTGAGTTCATACCCCTATAATCTACCTTTTAAATGATTTTACATGCTTTTTAGGGGGGGGGGGGGGAGGGAATACAAGTTGAACACAATTTAATGGTGTTAATCATTGCATGTGATATCAATCACATAAAAGATTTCCTTATGCTTTAAATCTTTATTTTTACAATAAAGGATTACCCAATACTTCCATAATGACTTAAAGTCATTTGAACTCCTTTCAAAATCACATAAACTCTTTTAAGATACCGTTAAACTCTTTAAAATGTATTTATAATTATGTTAGCTTATAAACTATCAGATTCATGTTTATATATGTATAAGTATATAAATAAGACTTAAAGGGCTTAGGACTAATGAGTTGCCTTATTTCCTTTTCCTTGTTTGGATGTGGGCTTAAGGTGAGGTTATTTGTCTGAAAGAAGTTTCTTTCTTAATTATATATATTATACATATGGGAATATAAAATGTTACTTCAATCGGTATCATCACCTTTATATCACGCTGAGCAAAGGGGTACACTCATGAGAAATTATTAGATTCCGAGATACATTTGGAGATATATCCGGAGTGGCTGCATGGGGATTTCATGACCCTCTCAGACTGTGGATCATCATTCGTAAGAGTGATAATTCAGAATTGTATAAGGATATCCATGCTTTTAAGTCTTTAACAAGAATTGATCTAACTGAGTTGTCACAAGCTCCGTTTATCAATCTCTTGAATAATCCTCAGGTTGCACAGTTTAAACACTTTCTGGATGATCAAGTAAAAAAAGGTTTTCCTTTAATGCCGACGGCAGAGTCAGTTATCTTGGAACATCCAGATGTCTTTGAAGAATCTACCGACAAGCCATTACAGGTGATTATGTGGCCTCCTACGAAGCAGGTCAAACAATTTCTAATTCCTCAAGGCTATCAGGATGGATCTCTCAGTTCTTTGGATTGCTGGGTCTATGATGAAAATACATCTGGAGCAGTTATCAAACTTAAAAATGGGTGTATCCATTTGTACGATCACAGAGACTTGCTGCAATTCAGGAAATGGGATATTCATTATCCTAGCAACTTTCAAATTAAAGTTGTTGAAGATATTTACGAGGAAGGAGCCAAGGTGTACACAACAATGGTCGTGGAGATTCTAAGCAAGAGAATGTGGAATGGAGCGATGGGCCGGATGGATGTGATGATTGTCAACAAAGGGAATGGGTTCGAGCTAGTCCAAACCAAGGGGGAGATTGAAAGACCCTGTATAATGGTTTGGTCTAGGCATACTAGTTAGTGGTAGTGGTTGCGTAGGAAAAACCGATTTTGTCTAGTTTACAGTTGTTATATGTTTACGGCCGTAAACTCCTCACGGTTGTAAGTCAGGTCTATAAATAGGGCTTTGTGTCAGACTTTAAAGGTTGTTGATGCCTTCGTGTTTTCTCCAAGTTGTATCAGACGTTTTATTGTTTTAAGGCGTATGCAAGCTTGATTCGTTTGTTATTTGCTTATTGTTTCATCTTTAGCTTCTGTTATTTGTCTTTGATCATTGGTAGATCTGTTTTCGGGCTTTACAATTGGTATCAGAGCCAAGTTGTATCAGACAATTTTGTCAGATTTGGGGCATTATTTGATCTTATTTTCAAAATATTCTTGCGTTTTTGGATAGATCTCGCAAAAAAAGGGGGGGGGGGTTTGTTCTTCGTGTTTTTCATAAAAAAGGGTTTTTGATCGAGTTTTGGAGCTTCAAAGTCAAAAATCGGTATTTTTGGTCGGAGTTTGCGGCCGGCAGCTAGGGTTTCGGTGTTCACGGCCGGAAACAGTTCACGGCCGGAGTTTACGGCCGGAAACTGTTCACGGTTGCGGGAGGTTTGCGGCCGGAGTTTGCGGGTCGGTTGGAAGTATACGGCTCGGATTTCGGCTCGTGGCTAGGGAAGCCGGCTAAGCAGCAGCAAGCCGCACAGCGTTTCAATAAAAAAAATAATAAAAAAAAAAGGCGCGCAACAATTTTAGGGGGCGCCGGGATTCGAACCCGGGTCTCCCATAGAATACCAACGTGTTACCAGTTCAACTAGCTTGAATCTTGTTTTATTACTCCGAAATATTAAACTAAAACACTTCCAGCCGCATCCAACTTTCGAAATTTTGTCAAATTTTACCCAAAAACTCAATTTCTTTTATTTTTAAATTCTATTTTCATTCAAAATTAAAAAAAAAAAATTATATATATATATATATATATATATATATATATATATATATATATATATATATAATAATAATAATAATAATAATAAATAATAATAAAATAATAATAATAAATAATAATAATAATAATAAATTGTTTTTATTTTTGACTTTTTATTTTTGACTTTCTGGTTTGACCTTTGATTTTAAACTTTGATTTTTTTCATTTAACTTTTAAAATCTCAAATTTAACTTTTCGTTCTGACTTTTAAATTTAACTTTTAAGGTTGATTTTTTTTTTAAAAAAAGACATTTTAAATTTGACGTTTAATTTTTATCTTAGCTTCTAGTTGTGTTTTTTTAATTGATTTTATGGTCTACGGGGGAGTTGAAAACATGAAAGAGAGTCGTCAGGATACGTTAAGAGAAAATTTCAACATTTTCGATTATATCCCTGGAGAAACCCTCGAAGCCCAGTTGCAGCGATTCACTGCACTCACTACTGAGATGAATATAGCCGGGATCTTCTTGACTAAGTCCGAGATAAACAAAAAGCTGCTAAATTCACTTCCGAAATCGTGGGATATGAACGTGGCCATCATCAAGAAGACAAAAGATCTCAATCATCTTAGTCTTGCTGAAGTAATTGAAGAACTTGATGCTTTAAAGTGTAGAGAAACAATGAGTTCTGAAAATATTCTGGTCACTAAAGTTACATGTACTCCAGCTTGTGAAGCTACGATTAAATTTCTTCGGGAACAAATTGATTTATTTAAAAGAGAAGTTGAGGACCTGAGATATGAGGGATATCAACTCAGGAAAGGACAGAAACCCCTGAAGGTTGAATTAGAAGCAAAAACCAAGGACTTTAGGAAACTTCAGGAAGAGTATAGCAACAAGTGTGAAAATTATGATTATATTAAGAGACAACTTGCTGCTGTAACTGAAGAACTTGATGCTTTAAAAATTAAGTGTGGAAAAACAGATGTCAGTTTCAAAAATTATAATGCATCAAGTCAGACAGTCAAGTCCTTATATGAAACCCAATTAAAATTCAAAGAAAATCAAAACAAGGGTCTAGGGTATGATAGTGTACCTCCTCCTTATAATCATAACTACACATCCATCCCTATGACACAGGACGAAACTGACAGGGAGCCACATTTTCAATATGGCAAATGAGTTGGATTTATGTCAGGAAGAGTTATTAATATTGAAAATACTAATGTGGCTACTTCATGTGCAGGTAAAGTAGCAGAAGATGAGAACAAGGAGAGTTCTTCTTAACAAACAAACGACCCCTTGAACGCTAAATCTGTTGCTTTTAATCAACCTATCGTTGGTAAATACATGCCACCATTTCAAGCTAAATAGAGTGCTTGTTGCAACTATGTGTGTGGGAAAAGCAAGAGACAAGGCAAGGATACGCCACCAAGGGCAGGAAGAGATAACTTCACAGTGAAGAAAAAGACTTGTTTTCACTGTGGAACATCTGGACACATTGCCAGAAATTGTCCTAATCGTGCATATGTTCCCTATTATGCACAAGGCTGACAGAACGCACGAAGAGGAAGATACTTCAAAAGAAACCCCTCAAGGTCACGTTCAGACAATAGCGATTGGAATGCGCAGAAGGCCAAGAATCTAACCCACAATGCAAAGAATCTGAATCCCAATGGAAAGAAGGAAATGCTTGCTAAGAAGCCCAATCCAAGAGATGCTCCAGTGAAGCCAAGACTGGTTAGGTCAAAGTCATCTCGAAGATCAGCTTCAAGTTCCAAAGCAAGTGACGAGGCACCCATCGGATCGAACAAGAAATGAGTTAAACCCAAATATAGATGGGTACCAAAGGTGAAAACTCCCAAATCTCCTAATGCTTCTAACGTTTCTACATCTTCTGTTTGTGATAAACAGGATATGTCATGGGAGAGAGTATCGTGCGTTGATGACAAAGGTTGGCCCAACGTCAAAATGGACTGGGTTCTAAAGACCAACTAATCCCGCTCTGTGTCAGAGCAGCTATGGAGGCATATCATCAGACTTCGGTTTGTTGGTAGTGGCTGCTCGTAGCATATGATTTGGGGACATCTCTCAACTGTACAACACTCATAACATTATTTGAGAGTATGTGTTCTTTGCGGGAAAGGAAGAAAGGAAGAAATCACAAATGGGGTTAGTGCTTAATGATATGAAAAATTTTCGGATCTGTTCTGAGGTTATGCTTGCTGTTCTCAGACCTTCTGAATGCAGATTCAATCGGTGAATTACGGTTTGCGTTTTCTTCTCTATACTCCTGAGTTTTTCTTAAGCTGATTCGCTTTAAAGACTAATTTTTGTTTTAGGATAGTTTAAATTTGTGCATTTACTTTCGTTTCTCTCCTATGCACAAATTTAGGGGGAGAAATAAAAACAAAACAAAAATTAGAAAATTTTCAAAAATCCAAAAAACATTAGAAAATCAGAAAATTAAAAAATATGTTGGTTATGAAATGTACATGAGGGAGATGTTTTGGGAAGTGATATTATCAAGTGATAACAGGAAATCTGAGTCTGCGTAACGTACCAAAAGTTGAAGGGTATATGCTCCGGTTTGATGCGTCGATAGGCACAAAAGATTCTAAATGGACTTGACTAGGCAGAGTTAAACTTAGGAAATTTATAGACTTGAAAAATCTTGACCTAGTTAGATACGTTCAGTCTAACAATACAACACTCGGATAGGTTGAGCAGGGAGATATATACGGGAATCTACTCGTCACATTAAATAAACCCGTACTTGAACCGTGGTTTAACTTTTCCTCGATGTGCGGATTTTGTCCTTAATTGCGTTTGGATGGGGCGACTAGTAAATTCCGATAAATTAGGTCTGTAGAATATCATTTTCTTTCTTTCCGTCTGTTAGTCATATGTTGTCTCCTTTGCTTGATTTCAAATCCGACCTGTTACACAACATATGCAACTCTATTTCTCTGCAAGTTATATATATATATATATATATATATATATATATATATATATATATATATATATATATATATGAAATTCCTCCTATCTGTTAGCCATATGTTGTCTCCTTTGCGTGACCTCAAATCCGACCTGGTACACAGCATATGCAACTTTCTACTTCTCAACCCCTCTAAAGTGATAAGTTATTAAATTCTGAATCTATCTTCTCTCTGAATGGTTGTCTGCTCACCCGGTGTAAGGAGTACTCTGCAAGTTCTTGATAGTTGGGGCATATCAGGAAGCGGGAAACATGTTCCAGTACACTTAAAATTGAACACATACAGATTGTCTATAGATCTCACTGCTCAATTTACGTGGACAACAATATTACTGGTCGTCGTCAGATGAATGGTCCTTAAGATATAGTATTTAAGGAATTAGGATAAGATATAATTACTAGGAACTTAAGTTCACCTTGTCTTGTAACAAATAGTATGTCCTAAATTTGTCACAATTTTTCGTGTTTAAGTGGACAACAATACCAACGATCGACCAGACAAAGACGTGAAGATAGAAGGTACCGATAAATGGATAAAGGCTGTCTAAAAACTTTGATCCCAAATCACTATTAAAGTTAGATATCATTTTTAATTTTGTTAAATTTGTCATAGTTTCTTCTAATTTAAATATTAGGGGAGAATTAAAAATTAAAAATAATAAAAAAAATCAAATAAATTCAAAAATATCAAAGAAAAATCAGAAAAATTAAAAAAAAAAATCCAAAAATAGTGTTATTTCTGTTTTATTTCTTGTTCAGAAAAATCAAAAATCCAAAAATATTTTTGTTTCTGTTTTAATTTGTGTGCTAATTTTTCTTTTAGTTTTGTTTTTGTCTTGAATAGTGATTTCAGGTATAGATAAGACTCATGGAGTTTGTGTTGAAGATTTCCGAGCTAAAGCCTCATCCGTGAGTATCGAAGAATTCACATTCGAGGGAGCAAGAAATGAATATTATTCTTTCGACATTCAATTCTTCAACCCCAGAAGCAAGGTGAAGCTGCAATTCAAGATTATGTGACGGATTGCATTGAAGCCTTCTCAATCAGTCTGCTACTATTGTTGTACCTACTGAAGTGATCTAGAAGATTTGTTCTCTCTGATGTTCTCTCTGAAGATTCTCAAGCTGAAAGCGCTATCTTTCAAGAATCAGTACGTCGAGCCTCCTCACCCAATGTACGTTCAATGCCAAATTCTGAAGAAACCCTCATGTTCTCAAGATGAAGTCATTCATTGAAGATTCATATGTTCATCCTGATGCTATGAAGAAATTGAAGGTTAAAGCTGAAGTTGAGCTTCCATTGAAGATTGACAAAAAGATCTAGCTACTTTTTAGGGGGAGCTTGTTGGGTCATTAAGAAAAGAAAGCTATAAACCAATGGGAGATTGTTGGGTCAAAATATGGTTTATACTTTACTTTTCTGGGCAATTGTATTTTACTGTAATATTTATGGATTTATGGTCTAGTTTACGGTGAGTTTACGGCCGTAAACATCTTACAGCCGTAAACTCATTTGCGGCCCATGTGTTATCCGACCCATGTTCCCCTAGTATAAATATAGGTATTAGGGTGTGAGGAATAGGTTGATGAACCCTAAGGAGTTTACGGCCAGAGAGCATTTTGTGTGAATCTTTTGTATCTGGAACTTTAATTCATATCAATTGATACGAAGATTCATATTATTCTTCTTCTCCTTCTCTTCTATTTGATCTGACATCATCCATTTGATTGGGATTCCGCACCATCAAACGGATCTAATTGATACACTGGCATATTAGGGAATTACACATGCTAATCTGATAGAACGTATAAATTATAATAGGTATAATTTATGAAACCAACGAGAAATCTATTTTCTAGATAAGTATACGAGCTTTAAACTACTTTGTTAAGAAAAGGATATAATTCGATCTTTACACAAACTGAAATGTGATGGTACATTTTCAGGACATAGCAATACTTGCTATGTTACATCCTTGTAACTAGAGTCTCCTGGAGGGAGAGCGGGCATTGTGTGTATAGATCTATACTGGGATGACAATCCCACATCCCGACTGCTAGCTACAGTCACACAGACAAGCCATGGGGTGACAAATGTCACATATTCAGTTTCGACGTCGGTAGGTCGTCGTGTTCATTCTAGTCCAACATGGTTACAATTTTATCACATTTTAACCCTAATTAACCAGGTTAATATTAGTGTAGTTATTCACCAGTAAGCCCATCTATGTAATTATCTTATAATTACAATAAGTCCCTTAAGTTTAATTAATCTCTTTTAGCCACAAAATTAATTCTTAATTAATTCTTGACTAATATTAATTAAACAATATGATTTCTCCTTTAATATATTATTCTTATAATATATTAATAAATCATAATTAAACCTTTCTCTCCTTAATTCATCCTACATATTGCTATGGTAAAGGCAACCCAAAAGGACCATGTTCATAATCGGGTCAAGTACATACCAAACTAGTTATGGACTTAGACACTGATCCAACACTAACATGTTCCCGAATATCAGCCCTCAACATATCATGGTAGCGGGTCTTCCGCATCTCCTCATCCACTGCATACTGGGATACCAACAGGGCCCTCTCCCTGAATTTGGTGGTGATCTCCGCTACTGTCTCAGTCGTCTGAATCATATCCAAAAACTCAATGGCCAGCTGCTGAAGCTCCACAGCCGGCGCAAACTCAGCCCTGAATCTGGTCACGAAATCTGACCACGTCATAGCCTCAACGGTTGGGGATACCAACGAGTCACCAACCGACTCCAACCAGTCTCTAGCTCTATCCCTAAGACATCTCGCAGCAAAGCGGACCTTCGACCCTTCCGGGCAGAAGCTCGTCAACTGTGCAGACTCAATGTCTGCAATCCATCTCCTGGCAGCAATAAGGTCCTTTACCCTGTGAAAATCCGGCACACCACTCCCTTTGAAGTCCTTGAAGGATAGTGTGCATGTACCTTCCTGGCCAGATGCAAAATCACTCCTAAATGATCAGATGCAATCTTCCATCAGCTCGATAATCCCCTCCTTGATCGACCCGAAAATAACCAAGGTCGACTCAAGGATACCTATCATGATCTCAGATGCGATGAACTCGCATAGCCCATCATCAACCTGCTCGGATCCTGCACCTGAGCCTGATCCTGATCCAAATCCTGAACCTCCCGCTCAATGTCGTGTGGTCACCGTACTGACAATAAACACATAAACGTTAGGATCATACATGCTCTCGAGAGGTCTCAAACACTCTCCAAGTTCCCTGGTTCCATCTCAACCCTCTTTGACTCGAGTACAGATCCTCTGCTTCCAGTAGTACGGGTACATACTACCTTCCACATCTATCCGTACTTTCCTCAAGGATCACTTCAACTTCACAAAGTCCCTTTACCAATGCCCTTTTCCACTACTCTTGTCCTAGGCTTTCTTAGGGCACCCTCCGACCTACTCTCCGCCATCAGCTGCACTAGGAGTCCCTACTTCCCTTCCCTAACTGGCTTTCGAATACTTTTACATATCCACTCACTAGTAAGTTAAGGTTAGCTAGGACCCCTTTAGCACAAAGCAAGCAACATCCGTGCATTGAGTAACCACATCAGGCATAACCTAATCAGGCTATCCTACTGCTGGCTGAATAGTCCTAGCATATAGCTCATACAACAGGCATTCAAGGCATCCTCCTAGATCCTTAGCCCTAATCTAGCATGTAGTTCTCGGAACCATAAATCATACACATAACATAACAAGTATGTGTATCTTGGGGAAAACTTACTTGAGCTCGGCCGGCCGCACGCATCACACACCTTGTCCTTTCTTAAAATTCATTAAATTAAAATTTTAGAAACTGTTTTCTTTGTGAAAAAATCTTTTAGTCCCTCGGTTTGAGTCCAGGCACCCCCAGGGTGTGCCTGATTCCCTCAAACTAGGGCTCTAATACCAACTTGTAACATCCCAAAACTTGGGGCCAAAAATTTTGTTTTTTAGTTAAGTGATTCATAAATTAGTTTATCAAAACATTTCCAAGATCATGTCAATACATAAAACCATAATATCATGTCTCAAAATTAAATCATTTGAAGTAACGAAATATCAGAGTACCATCCTAGAAAACTCTAAGCGGAAATCATGTGTGTATGTGTGATGCGCTGCTACACTCTCGGCTCCTTCCCCTTGAATGAACAGGTACCTAAAACCAAAACTGAAACTATAAGCACAACGCTTAGTGAGGTCCCCCATCATACTACATACCACACAATCACATAGCATACATACTACCGAACAATTCTGGGGTGCCCGTCCTACCCATGTCAATCCATTCTGGGGTGCTGACCTACCCATGGCACGCCATTCTGGGGTGCTGACCTACCCATGTTAAGCTATTCTGGGGTGCTTACCTACTTGTGTCAAGCTATTCTGGGGTGCTTACCTACCTGTGTCAAGCTATTTTGGGGTGCTGACCTACCCTCTAGTCTATCTCAACCGAATACGGGGACTATTACACCTCCTATTACTAACACATAATATCATATCATAATCATGTTGTCATACATGTATGGGGTGTCTAACCCACCCATTGGTCCTAACGACCAAATCAGGGACTAGTCCCCTTCTACTGATATTATCTCATATAACATTGCAACTAGCAAACTAGCGTACTCGCATATCTAGTAGTCTAGCATACTCACATATCCAATAATAACAGACTGGACAATTATCACAAAGATAACCATCCCAACTAACAATTACTAGTGGGCCGACCTTGGTGCCTTAGACCTACTTCTACTAGAAGGTAACTCACCTCGATGTTGTGTAGTGTCTAAATTATCCTCGGCGTGAAGGTCGACTCTCCTTGACTCCTCAATCCCTACATGACAACCCTCAAGTCATCAAACAGAACATGTAACCCTAACCAGGGTCAATACCAAAACCAAGCAAAGTAAAAATTCATCAAAGTCAACACCCCGTTGACCTGACTCGCCAAGTTGGTCTACCAACTTGTCGAGTCCATACTCTACTAACCCGATCCAACCCCAAATCCACTCATCGAGTCTAGCAAGAACTCGGTGAGTTCTCCTTCATTCAAACCATCAGGACCATCTTCATTCGAATCGTCGAGTTCTTCCTTGAACTTGGCGAGTTCATCTCCCTCATAAGAACGTGTCCGGTCTAAGACTCGTTGAGTTGTATGAACAACTCTTCGAGTGTATCTTCAAATATTCGGAGATTTCCTTGGACTAGCTGAGCATGTTCTAAGAACTTGTCGAGTCCCATGTGTAACGATGTAAATTTTCAAACAAATTTTTCATTTTAAAATCGCATACTTTTCATAACGTACTGTATAAAAATCTCGTTTATTCAAATTACAAAACACAACTCCATGTTTGATTAATTAATAATCCAGGATCCTCAAAACATAACTCTTTCTCTTGTTTGTACAATCAAATCGATGTCGTCCTGTGATCCTGAGAAACCTGAAACACATAACACGGTAAGCACAAGGCTTGGTGACTTCCCCAAAATACCACATACAACAAATTCGCCACTCGAGGCTATACTCTGTAAGACCTTCCGATCCATATGTCTCAGCGGGGCCCTCCAGTCCCTTAGCTCGTTGGACCCTCTGGTCCGGTCTAGCTCATTGGACCCTCTGGTCCGGTCTGATTGAGAAGCCTATGGCCTCATAGTTCGTTGGACCCTTCGGTCCGGTCTAAGCAACAAATAATATAGCATACAATACATATCACACAATCATGCATAACTCAAACAAGCACATAAGACCCTCTGTTACACATAGTTACCACTCCAGGTAAAGTAAAGTGAGAAGACTCACCTTGGTTAGCAGGTAGCCGACAAGCACTCGGAAATCTTGGTCTAGCCTCCGCCTAACACATAAGACAAGCATCTCAATCATTATCCGACTTATTACTCTTTATACCTTAAATCCTCTTTTCCTTTTTTGACTCACATGAAGGGTAAAAGACCATTTTACCCCTCCTTGGCCCCACCTGCCCCCTTGAATTTGTCGCAAACCTTGGTTTTGGCAAACTTCATATGGATAGGAACACATACACTATAAAATCTAAGTGACATAAGGTTTTACTCCTTCATGAAAATGATTGTGAGGAAATGCCTTCACTAAGAGAGATTTTTAGGAGATAGCAATTGTGTAAATTGTATTCTCAAATTCGATTATAATTACGGAATCCCTCTTCATAGTTCGAATTGTGAGATTTGGCAATTAGTCTAAACATTTGGGACTTAGTAACATAAGTTCTGAATTTGTTTTAACACACGTGTGAGTTTTCTAAGACAAAGGTGTATGAGTTTAAGCAGCTTAGATAAAGGATTATCAAAGCATCAGGTATTAGAAATATGAACTTAAGGAATTCAATAAGCATTTTCTTCTAGAAGTTTCATTGTTTTCTAAATACATGTCAAAGTTAGTAGGAGCATAAGTGTTATGCCAATAAGGAAATAATCATCATGTTAGTGGGAGCATGATTATTATGGTAAGTATTTCAAGTTAGCAATATTAATTATAGAAAACAAGAGTTATACTTTGCAAAGTTGCAAGGGTTGAAAAGTTGTTTTGCTATAATTAAGGGAGAGAATATTATACTTCATTTCAAATCTAAAGGCTTAGATTGTGGAATTTTAATCAAATTTAGTCAAATATATATGAATGTTGTGTTGGAATGGTTCAACATGAGGAAATTCTATATATGGAAAGGATAAATGCATTCTCAAAATTTGGTTATGATTACAGCATCCCTTTTCATAATCAAAATTGTGAGACCATAGCAATTAGAAATATTATATCAAAAGATTGGTAAAGTATCATGTTTATATGTAAGACATTACGAATCGTGTCCCATACGCTTCGAGTATACGATCGATTTCATATGCTATAATGTTTGATCGTTCAAAAATTTTCCAAATGATTAGCGCATTGAGAGGGAAAAGGGACTAGAATGGTTTTTGACTAAAATTACTAAACAACTATCAAAGGATGATCTAAGGTTCGCCAAGGATTTGTTGCTTGTGAGTAGTTGGAAGTATAGTGTTGGATGGACGATATCGACATTATTGTGAATAGATAAGATTCTATTAAGGATGAGTTTTCGTATGGAAAATATGGAAATGTTTCCATATTGGGAGTTGTAAACTAAGAATTTATGTCTAGATTAGAAAATTTTATGCAAAAAGGATGTTATAAGGAATGTACTCTGAGTGAGAGACATCACGTCTATAGAATTGTTTTGTAACAATTTTTGATATAGAACCTTGTATTTTCATTGGCCAAGTCTTGGTGACTTTTGTGTTATGACTTTACGAAAGGATCGTTGCATAAAATGTTAGAATCTAACATATTCTAGTAGGGGCAAGAACCTTGTATTCTTACACTATCATTGAGAATTAGGAATTGTGAAATGAGCATCATTGGAAAAGTTTTCAATTGATTTATTTCACAAATCATGGACCATAGGAAACATAGTGTGCATGCTCGGAGCATGGGACGACTAATGTTGTAATTCAAGTAATAAGTTGATTTTCTGTAACGGTAAACAATGAATAATGAGTAAACAATATGGTGTTTAAATGAATGTGTTTTATTTACGCTCAAAAGGTTTAGGGACATATAGGATTAAGTATTATTATTGTGTTTAAATTTTGCATGTTTTGACTTCCAGAATAACTGGGTTATTCGAACCTCCACAGTCGGTCATACGTTGGAAGTAGGTATGAAGGAAGGATGTCATGAATCTGTCTGTAGATTGTCTAGAGTGTTGAGACATAGCACAAGTTTGCTGCATAATTCATGAGAGCTTTGATAAGATTAGAGTATTGGATTAAACCCACGCTCACTTGAATCCCTTCATGTTTTTTTATCACGAGTGACTGTGAGACAATAATATTGTATATTCTAGAAACTGAGACGTGTGAGTTGTTATTTGCTGGTCAGTTGCACATTGATGATAAGTAAACGCACCAGTAACTTGGTGTTATAAAACTTATTGTTGTGTGTGATTTGATGATTAAGTGAAAGTGAGCATTTGAGTTGAGGTTTATCCATTCCTTTTACCCAAAGTGGGATAAAAGCGATATTTGTGGGCCCCTCGATAATTTAGTGATGACACCTAAGCGCTTGGCCAAGTCGGGACTAAGTTGATGTGTTCAATTGTAGTTTGTTGTCAGTTGTCATAAATCGGATGTCAGGAAACAATATAGATAGAATGATTAAAATCCATGTCTCGTCTCTATACGATATCTTGTGAATGGAGGAATATATGATCCCTTATCTAAAGGACACGCGTATCTGATAAGATCAGAGTTAGCAGCGGCTTTTGAAAGCTATAATTACTAATCATGTTCTGAAGTTATGCAAAATAGTTATTAGACCTATCCATGTGGGAGACTGTTGGATTAGTGTCTAAGTCCATAACTATTTTGGTATGTACTTGACCCGATTATGAGCATGGTCCTTTTGGGTTGCCTTCACCATAGCAATTTGTAGGATGAATCAAGGAGAGAAAAAGATTAATTATGATTTATTAATATATTATATGAATAATATATTAAAGGAGAAATCATATTGTTTAATTAATATTGGTCAAGAATTAATTGATAATTAATTTTGTGGCTAAAAGAGATTAATTAAACTTGGGGGACTGGAATTGTAATTATAAGATAATTGCAATTGGGCTATGGATCACCTTGGAATATAGGTTGGAAGAAATCTATGGGAAGACCATATGATTTTTGTCCAAGGCATGTTCCAGAAGGGGTCCATGGACTGTTTAGGGCTTAAGCAGTCAAATTAGGGTTTCCTTGTTAGATAACCCTAATTGCCTACCTATTTAAGGAGCCCCTAAGCCCCAAAAACGTGGTGATTGAATCCTTAGGGTTTCCTGGATGTTTTGGAGCCTTCTTCCTCTTTTCTTCTTCATCTTATTACTTAGTGGTGTTTGTGACTCCATTAGAGGTGCAACACTTGAGGCACTAAGCTTTCTGAAGCCAAGGATTAGATTGTTATTGCTATATAACAATAAAAGGTTAGATATAAACCATATTTTATGTTAATATGATTAATTGTATGCTAGATCTAGGGTTTATAGCTTTGGATATTCAATTGCATGTTCATTAGACAAACTAGATCCAAAAGCTATTAGGGTTTGCATGTACACCGTAGGAATGATGTATGGCTCGAATCCCATCAGAAGGTAACTCACCTCGATGTCATGTAGTGTCTGAATTGTCCTCCGCGTGAAGGTCGGCTCTCCTCGACTCCTCAATCCCTACACGACAACCCTCATGTCATCAAACAGAACATACAAACCTAACCAGGGTCAATACCAAAACCAAGCAAAGTCAACATTGTTCAAAGTTAACGTCATGTTGACCTGACTCACCGAGTTGGTCTAACAACTCATCGAGTCCATACTCCACTAACCCGATCAAACCCCGTCTCCACTCGTTGAGTCTAACAAGAACTCGGTGAGTTCTCCTTCATTCAAACCATCGAGACCATCTTCATCCGACGCTTCGAGTTCTTCCTTGAACTCGTCGAGTTCATATCCCTCATAAGAACGTGTCCGGTCTAAGAATCGCTGAGTTGTATGACCAACTCGTCGAGTGCATCTTCAAATATTAGGGGATTGCCTTGGAGTCACTGAACCTTTCTAAGTGCTCATCGAGTCCCATGATTCTCAGGTACCTTTACGTCTAAACATCTAAGGGAATTTCCTCCTTAACAACTGGTCCATCCATAGAAAGGATTTGGTGGTCACTACAGCGCGACTCACCGAGTCCCAAGAACAACTCGTTGAGTCCATCCTTGACCAATACTATACAATCAATTTAGATGGGCCTTAACACCTCAAAACCATAGATCTGGCCTCCTAATGTCCATTTCATACGTAAAGCTCCAAACTTGGTGCACATGCATGGGGGCTTTGGCTCAAAAAGCCATAAAAGGTGCTCTACAAGATGCATGGGGCTCTCATGGCCATAAATTTGGCACCTTTATGCCATGAGACCCTTCCAATGACTCAGATCTGAAGTCAAGACTCCATAACACTCCACAAATCCAAAAATGGCTTGAAAAGCCCTAAATGTGCCCAAAATCCAAGTCTAAAGATGAATAAACACATAAAAGACCAAGACGGGGGCATCTTACTTTGATTGTGCTGAAAATGGAACTAGATCTCTGAATCTCTAAGCCCCCAACTCAAACTCTCAAGCTTCTCTCTTCTTCTCAAGCTTCACAAACCACCAAATGTTTCAAAATGGCCTCATAACACACAAAAACGACAAGGGTTTCGATACACAGCTTTCTATGAGTGATAAGGGAGATGGAGGTTGAAATAAGTTGTTTAAATTGGGTGCAAACCCTCAGATTGAGGGTTTCACTCAACCAGCACCTACTCGCCAAGTCAGTCCCTTGACTCGGCAAGTAGGTTCCTTGAACTGTCTGCGGGTCATGACTCTACTCGATGAGTTAGACCTCCAACTCGTCGAGTCCCAGAGAAAAACACAAAATACTTGAATAGTAGGTATACCAGAAATCGGGTGTTACAACATGCAATTATCCAAATAGTTTTACAAAAGACTAGACTTGTATTGCCCCTTAAAAGAAAGAAAACTCAAAAATAAGGGGTATGAAGCTCACCTTGGGGTTTTAAAGATGTAGATGAAGAAGGAGAAGGATTTTTTAGCCTAGATTACCTTCTTGAGGGAACTTTCAAAGTGAGGGGTGTTCTAAGAAGCATATACATAAAATAAGATTTTAAAGGAAAGACCTTAGCATAAACTTGGAATAAAACCATCGATTTTAACTTATAACTTACCAAGCTTGTGATCTTTGAAGAAAACTTCTTTGGAGAACACCTACACAGTCACGCGTTTTAGAGAAGGAGATGAGAGAATAGTTGAAGGTTTGAGAGGAGAAATGGGTTGGATGAAAATTTTGGAATGAGAGTGGTGGAAGAAGGATGGTTCGGCCGATTAAATGGAGGGTAGGGGAGGGAATTGTATCTTGATGTATGTTGGTCAATACTCCCTTTCTAGATGCATGGGAGATAATTATATTGACACATGATATGAAATATTGAGGTGTCACGCCTTTTACATAATTATTTCTTTTTTTTACTCACGGCCATAACCGATTATGAGGGATATTCGGCCCAAGGTTGGCCCAAAAGAATAATGGGCATCAAACTTGACTTGGCCCAAATGAATTTTCGGCCCACAAATGTTATAGGAAAGATTTTGGCTCAATTAAGGGGTTTCGGCCCAAATAGGGACCAAGTATGAGTTTTTGGCCCATGAAAATCAATTAAGAACTTTTGGCCCAATAGGAGGCCCAATAGTGGTTTTCGGCCCAATGGAAGTCCAATAGCGAATTACAGCCCATTAATACTAAAAATAAGGTTTTCGGACCAATGAGATTAAGTGAAGGAACTATCGGCCCAATAGGGCCCAAATGATGATTTTTCGACCCAAAAGACCAATTGGAAAGGTTATCATCCCATTAGGGCCCAATAGGAGAGTCTTGGTCCAATAAGAGGTTTGGACTTACAACTCTTGGGCTAAGGCCCAACGTTGAGTGGAATTGGCTTATTGGATTGAGTTTCGGGCTTATATGAGATTGTTTCGACCTAATTGTCAATGTATGAAAGTAGAATCTTAATAGCATTGAAGTTTTGAATTTCACTAGATGAGATGTTGTAAGTGATGGGTTTTAGCCATAAGAACTTTCCTATGTGCGCATGCAAAACCCTAATGCTTGGATCTAGGCTTTCTAATTAAACATGCTTTGAATCCAAGACTTCTAATGGCTAATTAGGTTAAATAACAATATTGAAATAGATCTAGAATCATACCTTTGAGATCCTTGTTGATCTTGTTATCTTGGAGCTTCTAGAGTCACAAATGTCACTCCTCTAATGGCTTACAAACACCAATAGCAAGCAAGATGATTTAGGAGAGAGGAGAGGGGAGGAATTCGGCCAGAGGTTCCTTACTTTAGATTGTGTGTCGAATTCCCTCACCCCTAGGGTCTATTTATACTTGTAGACTCCTTAAGGGTTACAACCTAAACCCTAATTGGATAATCTTCTCTTAAGGCTATCCAAATCCATTCCATAGATAACCCTATGGACGATTTTGGCTTATCCAAACCCTAGAAATCGTCCATCCTATCTAGGATAAGGATTTATAGTCTAAAGTGTAACTATCAAACAATTGACAGTTTATACCCTCTTATTTAATTAATCTCTTTAAGTCACCAAATTAATACCAATTAATTTATGACTTATATTAATCAAATAGCCATATATTATTCCTTATAATATTTACTCTCTCTTAACAAATCATCCTTCAAGTTGCTATGGTGAAGGCAACCCAAAAGGACCATGCACAACCGGATATAGTTATAGCCTTAGACACTATTCCAACAGTAAGATTACACTAGGATATTATATTATACACGAATCCACATCTTAACCTAATTTTGTTGGTTGTGACATTTACCATGTAAGTAAAAATAACGTTCGATATAGAAATTCTTGAAATCGTATATTAAATGACATAATTGATATTCTAGCTTATAAATCAACTCAATAGGACCAAAGTTTATTAATAAAATGGAAAACCGCAATCACGACACCCTTGGTAGGGTCTAGTGGCAGCGCCCCTAGCGGGGTGCAACGGGCAGAACCCCAAAACCTAAACAGATATTTACATTGGGTATAATTCCAACCATGCATTTCCCACCAATTTAAGTGGTGACATCACTATGATGTCAGAGTCGGTTATGTCATAGTCATATATCCAACCACTTGTTTTGGCACCAAAATTGCATGTAACTACCACGAACTACTTTTCCCTCCTATATAAGAACATAATGTGTGTTCCAGAAAATGGGTTACAAACTTATTCTCAAATTCATATTTCTGATTCTCTCTATCTTCAAAGAACACAAAGCAACAAGGTATATTATTATGTGTTTCAAATTTGGAAGTGGTCTAATTTCCAAATTGCATCTCTTCGATTATCTCAAATTAGATTTCGTGATACCCCGACATAAGGGTCGAAATCACAGATTTTGGAAAGTGATTCCAATCATGATCCCAGAAATTATCCAAGTTAATTGATATTCTATAGACCCAAATTCTAACATTCAAAATCTGTGATTTTGTGAAGAATATCAATGGCAGAATATGTTAAAGACATGGATTCTAAATTCGGGAAGTTAAGGCACCGATTTTCGTCGTTGGCAAAAGAAAATGCATTTCCATCTTACTACCATGAAAGTTGTTCATATTTTGAGCACTCCTGCACCAGAACAAATAAAGTATGAAACCCTTGAACATAAAAGAAGAAGATGCAAATAGGAAAATGATGATTACATCTGTCGTGGTCACATTTAAATGGTATGTTTGACTCTGTCTTTAACATCTATCAAAATCAAGAATCTGCAAAAAAAAATATGTGGGATGTCGTTGAATCCAAATACATGGCAGAGGATGCCTCAAGTAAGAAATTCCTTGTCAGTAATTTTAATAATTACCATATAGTGGATCCAAGGCATGTCATGGAATAGTACAATGAACTCATGAAGATTTTGGGACAATTTGAACAACACAAAATGAAATTGGATGAATCCATTTTTATCTTAAGTGTTATTGACAAATTGCCCCCATCCTGGAAAGAATGTAAACACACACCAAAACACCAAAAGAAGATTTTTCACTAATACAACTTGGAAGTCACTTGAGAATTGAAGAGGGTGTTCGGGATCAAGAAAGTGGAAACGGAAAATAAAAGGAAGTTCCTGGACCCTCAGTGAACATGGTGGAAGATGACAAACATCAAAAAAAAACAAAGGAAGAAGAAAGTTGACCATCATAAGGGTTCAACAATAATGCAAAACTTGTGTGTTGGAATTGCAACAAACTGGTCACATGAAGTCAGATTGTCATTTGAAGAAGAAAAAAATGGTGCAAGCACTTCTGGACAAGGATCTAATGATCAAGGTCCAAAACCACAAGATCAGAAGTTTATTTTTGAAATTACTGAAATTACTACTACTGGTTTTATATACCATGTAATACTAATTCATAAATAATTCTATGTTTAGGATGATGATCATGCATGGTGGATAGATTCAGATCCAAATCGATTGGGTACTTATCACTGGATGTGTTTAGGACACAACCTTGGTGAACCCTTAAAGCACTAACTGAATGGTCATAAAAAATCTCCACCTCCAGAGGGTAACCTAGATTCCCTGGAGAGTCATCAAACTTCTTACTAAGCTCAAGAGACACAAAGGATCGGGTAGCAAACGAATCGAACAGGTCATGACCTGTCAAACCATTGACTAAGAAAGTCCCTATACATGATTAAATAAAACATAAACAAGGAACGAAGTAAAAGATATGGTAAAGATACATACCGATCTCCAGGTCTAGAGCTGCTCGCACCTCCTCGGTTGTCAACTGAAATGACCTGCTCTTTACCACAAGGGCCTCCACCTTTCCCTGGAGGCCATTGGTGATCCTCAAAGTGGTTGGTGTAGGCGCCGCCACTGCTCCTCTTGACATCCTTGGATAATCGGCCTTCTTATGGCCTGTCTGATTGCAGTGGAAACATATCAATGCTCCACGAGGGCAATTCCTGCTGAAATGGCCTGACTAGCCGCATATGAAACAACCCCCACCTTTATCTCAAAAATTGCCCTCATGATTCTTCCCATATTTGGCATAATGGCCCCGCCCTTATGGCCCCTCGATCTCGAGTCAACATTCTTAGCCTCTTATCCTAGACCTCCAATATCGATGTCTGCGTTGGTCTCTTCTTCCTCAAAGGCTCCAAATCAATCTCCCATTCCTGGGCTCTAGAAATCATATATCCTCCATGGTTTTGCAACCTAACAAACTCACGAACTCATGGATTTCATCCCTCAACATATCTTGGTACCTCGTCTTCTTCATCTCCTTATCTGGTGCATATTATGGAACTAGTAGAGCTCTCTTTCGGAAATAGGCAATGATCTTTTCCACAGTCTCCATGGTCTAGCGAAGGTCCTAGAAATTCCTTGGAAAGTGTTGCACCTTGATCTCTGGTGCAAACTCTGCCCGAAACCTCCTCACAAAGTCCTCCCAAGGCATGGCCTCAACGTTCGCATATCCTACAGCATGACCAACCTCCTACCACGAGTCACGAGCTCAGTCTCTCATAAGGCAAGATGTGAACCCCCACATTCGACCCCTTAAGGTGGAAGCTCGTTCGTTGAGCATTCTCCATTTTAGCAATCCATAAATGGATTCCAATGGAGTCCTTAGCCCCAAATAACTCTAGGACTCCACAAGCCTTAAAATCCCCGAATGAGAGAGTTTGTTCCCCTAACTATCCTAGCATGATATTGGATTGAAAATCCCTGGGATTCTCATCCAAAATCTCCATGATCCCCTCCTTGACGGTACCAAAAATCACAAGGGTGGCATCCATAATACCGTGAGTAATCTCCAACGTGATAAATTGGCGCATCCATTCATTAATTGGTTATGTACTAGAGCTAGAACCAGAACCATAATCTCCTCTTCAAGTGGTCACCATATTGAAATAAAAACATACAAACGGTCAGAATAAACTTGAGGGAACTCTCACTCTGCAAGCTCCTTAGAATCTTCGAGACTGTCGTTGACTCGAGCATAGATCATGTTCTTTCAATAGTATGGGCCTAATACTACCTTCCACACCTATCTGTACTTTCCTCAAGAACCACCCTGAATCCTCTAAGTCACCCCACTAAAGCCAAAAACACACAATCCATATGCTAAAGAACATTCATATCCAACTATCGCACTCCCTAGGTTCTCCTAGGAATCCTCGACGTACTGGCCTTTGTAATACTAAGAACTTCTACTAACACCTTCATTGTTGTTGGATTAGGTGTCTAAGCCCATAACTATATTTGGTATGTACTTGACCCGATTGTACCATGGTCCTTTTGGGTTGCCTTCACTAAAGCAACTTGACTAGATGAATAATGGAGAAAGAGGTTATTATGGTTTATGAATATATTAAATGAGTAGTATATTAAAGGAGAAATCATATTGTTTAATTAATATTGATCAAGAATTAATTTTTTGGTGAAAAGAGATTAATTAAATCAAGGGGACTGTGTGACAACCGTCAAATTCTGGTCAATTCAAAGTCAAATAAAGTCAACAAGTCAAACCGATCAGCTCAACTAACCCTTGTGTACTTGGACTTACGTTCAATATTTACTAAACAACTCACTATTCTGATAAGAAAACATAAATCGAAAAGTAGTTACAACTAGATCTCTTTAACCTAAAAATTGTAGTACGTGGCGAGCCAAACCGATAAAACAATGATGCTTACTCATCGGGAGTGTGTAAGATCCTTAAACGAGGCTTAACAGGGTTTACGAACCATGCATTGTGATGTCGGACACTTACAACTGTCCCACACGGAACCTCTCTCAATCGTTTTCACTTTATCTCTCTCTATGTCAAATCTCTCCCAAATCTCTCCAAGTATGTGAAATCTCTCTCAAATATCTCTCGGTAATATAAATCTCTCCAAGAATGTCAAATCTCTCCCAAATCCCTCTAAGCATGTGAAATCTCTCTCAAATATCTCTCTGTATGAGAAATCTCTCCAAGAATGTCAAATCTCTCCCAAATCTCTCCAAGTATGTGAAACCTCTCTCAAATATCTCTTTGTATGAGAAATCTCTCCAAGAATGTCATATCTCTCCCAAATCTCTCCAAGTATGTGAAACCTCTCTCAAATATCTCTTTGTATGAGAAATCTCTCCAAGAATGTCAAATCTCTCCCAAATCTCTCCAAGTGTGAGAAATCTCTCCCAAATCTCTCTCAAAAGTTTCCCGTAACTTTTTGGAATCATTCGGGTCATTCCGACCCTTAACCGGGTCAAAAACGGCTCAAAACGAGGCGAAAACGAGAAAAATAGGCTTTAGGAACCGAAACCAAGAGAGAAGCTTCTTAGGACCCGAAGGTCCTCTTAGGGACTGAGAGCAAGAGGAGCCGAACCGAACCCTCCTGAACCGAACCGAACCCTCCTGAGCCGAACCGAACCCGAAGGTACTGTTCACCACTAACCGAAACCGAACCCTGCTCAAGAGGAACCGAACCGAACCTCGCCCTGGAAGAACCGAACCGAAGGTACTGTTCACTACAGTTCGTTCGGTTCTGACTTCTCGCCTTTCATCGCCGGACCGAACCCTCGCCTTCGCCTCTCACTTCCGGTTCGCGCCTTCTCGTTTCTCACCTCCTCGCCCCTTTGTTTCCCTCTGTTCGTTTCCGGCTACAATCCTCAGCATGGACCGAGTCTCGGCCTAGGGACCGAACCTCGGCCTAGGACCGAGAGGTCTCGCTGGGAACTCATTTTCTCCCGATTTTCGCGTAGTTTTGCGTTTAAGGCCCGTTTTTAATTATTTTAACGTGGGAATTTCACCCAAAATCAAATTTTAACATAATAAACCCTAAATATTCACAATTTAATCATATTTTCATAAAAATCTTTATTTAAATAATGAAAGCAAGTGGGTAAAGTACAAAGAGGTGGAGTGTTGACTTTGCTTTACCTTATAACACAAGCAACCACTCCCACACCCACTCTATGACCAGCCACACCTCCCCACCTTACCTAGGTCACATCAATGTCCTTTCCACTCAGTTATCACTCTTTCCCACGTTTTTGAGAGCTGAATATTCATCCTCTCTCCTCACTTCTCTCATTTGCTCTTATTTCACAAGAAGATCAAACTCTTTCCTCTCTCACTTTCTCTCTCTAGAAATTCGAGATTCAAGGGCTGATCTTGAGTTTTTCCTCCACATTTGGTAAGCATAATCTATTCTCTTTATGATTATCTCACTTATTTCCACTCAAGTCATGGATATCTTAAACAAACTCTCTCATAATTGTGTTAGATCTTCGAATCTTCAAGTGATTCTTCAAGTGTTCTTGGGTTGAACACTTCTCTTCTTCAACACTTACCTACTGAAATCACTTAAGGTGAGTCCATACCCCTACATTTTCATGTTTTCTCAAGTTTTCAGAGGGGGAATACAAGTTAAAACATCAAGAACATAACTAAATATTTCTAACAGCCTTCATCAGAAAAGTTCAACTCCATTCACGGACTGTTTTGGGCATCTTAAACATTTTTGTTTTCAAAACTGTACAAGGTGCAAATAGTTCAAGTTTGTAGCTTTAAAATGACTACTTGCACATCTCCATACGATTTTTCTACAATTTATGGTGATTTTTACAAAACTGCCTATCATTTCAAACAACAATCCGGACCAGCCTGTGATTACGGACATTTTCACCCAAGTTAGCGGTCATTAAAAATTGTGATAAAAATTATGAGAAAACTAGACACATTTTGTGAACTCTCAGAATTTACGGATCTAGTTTTTGACTTCGTATGATTTTTCTATGATTTTTCCAAAACAGGGCAGAATTGCTAAATTTTGCCAACAGCATGTAAATATCATAACACTTTGTATTATGTTGAGCAAAGTGTATAATCATAAGTTCTAATATTTGAATGTGTTTCCTTGCTAGTTTATCATTATGAACTGAAACTAAGTCATTCATATTAATATTATTCATTCATTTAGAACACGTATTATGTAACTATAAAAGTATAGTTTGATAAATTCACAACACTAATACATTTCCATAAAAGAATTCATACATATTATATACATTTTAGATGAACTATAATAGGTATAGTTTATGATACATCACTCAACACACTTATACAAAAAGGGGTACAAATACAAAGTGTCGGGTCTCTATACAAAAAGGGGTACAAATACAAAGTGTCGGGTCTCTATACAAAAAGGGGTACAAATACAAAGTGTCGGGTCTCTATACAAAAAGGGGTACAAATACAAAGTGTCGGGTCTCTATACAAAAAGGGGTACAAATACAAAGTGTCGGGTCTCTATAAAGAAAGGGGGTACCGATACAAAGTACCAAGTTCACTTAAGTTAGTTATTATGATATTAAAACTATATTGCATCTAGAACTGTTAGACTTCAACTATAATCGCTGAGCGTACATGTTTGAGTCCTATAAGAATTTTGTCTTGATTGGCCTAGAATTGGTGGTGCCCGCCTCATCTCCTGTTCCTCGTTGGGTTGTGGACCTAGGGCAGACCCACTATATTCAACGTTTTATCTAATTTAAACCTTATATAACTTATATACGTTGGACGATTATAGAGGAACTCTACGGGTCATTCTAGGGTTCATTAATGCATCATATAGGAATATTTCTATTCACACTTAACTAAGAAAATATTGGATTTTCTGGAAATCAAACTATATCGATTTTACAAGGAAAACGGTTTCTACTTCAAACAGAACTCTTATGAACTCACCAACTTAATTGTTGACACTTTTAAAACTACTTGTATTCTCAGGAAATCAGTGAAACAGGAAAACTTCATCGCTTTGAGGATGGGACGTTAAACCGTCAACAATTTATTTTGTCATCATAATGTAATTGCTTTTGAAACATATAAACATATACTTTGGTGTAACTTTTGCAATTATATATATGGTGGTTGTTTTTACTTTGAGCACTATTATACACGTTGTTGTGATACTGTACATGAAGTCCTCCACCCCCAGACGTTTCCGCCATCCTTGGTTTGGGGGTGTGACAGACTGATACTGTATCTATAAGATAGTTACAAAGGTGGGCTTAGGATCCATAAGGAAGCAATGGACAAATTCTATGTGGGAGTCCACATAGAAATCGTCCAAGGGGCCTTATGTAAGGATCCTTTGGGTAGCTTAAGGACTAAGCAACTGGATTAGGGTTTTAACATAAACCCTAACTGCTCAGCTATATAAGCAACCCTTGGGATAGCCAAAATCAACCACTGAACCCTGAAAAGGATAGTCAGCCGACTTTTGAGCCTCCTCCCTCTCTCTCTCTCTCTCCTTCTCTCTCTCTCTCTAATATTCTCCAATTGCTTTAGTGTTTCTGATCTATTAGAGGCATCACATTTGAGGTGTTAGGTTCTCAAAAGCTCAAGGTTATCAAGCTACAATCAAAGGTAACACTCCAACTTGTTTATTAGATGCAGTTTTTGATTTTTGTATGCTAGTTATACGGTTTACAAGCATTGGATGATTATTACATGTACAATTAGAAAAACCTAGATCCAGAGCTTTAGGGTTTGCATGTGCACCATAGTATTGATGTTTTGCTCATAACCCAACAGTAGTATCAAAGCCTAGGTCGTTTTACTATTGTATTTGATGCATAACTGATTTATTTAAAGCTGGAAAAGTCAAATATTTTGCTTCTGACTAATGAACTCGTCGAGTCACCTGATGAACTCGACAAGTCAGGGCTACTCGACAAGTCCAGTCTATGACTTGGCGATTTGACTCGTCTATTAGCAGATTTTTCGGGATTTTGACTAGAATTGGGTTGGGATAGTTACCATAAATGTTTTTTACTGATAAAATTTGATTTTTTTTTTCAATATTATGTTGATTGTCCTCATCTAATTAGAAGATAATTGTTAAATAATTAGATAATTACTTGTTTATATGATAAAATAAATGGTCTTTATTCAATATGAATTATCTTGCCAAAAATTGAATTAGGTCAAATTTAGATAATCACTAATTATTTGATTAATTAAATTATTTGAAATTTGATCTAGAAGGTTCTGAAAAGTTTTCAAAACTTGCCCTCAAGTTTTGGAATTTAAATTTTTTATAAATAGTTTGAATTTTGATATATTTAAATTCTAAACCCTAGAATTTTACAAATTTAAAATTCAACCCTTATACTATTATAATATTATAAGATTAATAATTGTATATATGTATAAGATAAGCTAGTCTTACCGTTAGTAGGTCTCATTCACGAAGCCGATCTATAAGGGGGTATAAGGAAACTGCCTATAAAATGGTGGTTGAATGGTGTCTACTCTTACCCACCGTTTCCTTGATTGGTGGAGGATCGTTGGCCGAATGGCTAGGATAGGGCAACTAATTCCTCATTAATAAGTATAATTATCTATAAAGTAACTAAACGCTTTTATAGATTTCCAATCTTAGTTACTTTAGGAAAAATGTGAAAACGATGCTATTCCAAGAAATTACACTTTGCACTCTACCAAGTCGTTAGTGGAACATGCGTGGAGAACCAGCACACTAATTTGGGACTAGCAAAGGTGGCAAAGGTTAGCTCCATGTTTATCATAGATCAATGGAGTGTGTGTGGTTAACCGACACATTGATTAGGTGGTAAATGACATCGAGAGTACCAAGTACATTTGCATGGTTATTCACACCTTGTTTGTGATCCTCAGTATCCCAGTCGCAAACTTGAAGGGTATATTGAGATTTAAACATGCCATTGAAAAGATCAATAAATCTCAAAATAATCTAGGAATTTCAATTCATTTAAAACTTAATTGTCTTTTTCATTTTTCATGGTAAAAATTAGTAAATCGTCATTTACCTATCTTCAAATTATTTGCAATTCGATTATGGCATCCCTCTTCTGAATTGTAAATAATTGTGTTGGGTCCTATCCCTAATTTTTCATTTGGGTGTTAAATTGGAGATTCTTATCTAATCTAAATTTTGTCTCTTTTTTTTCAGATGTCTACTCCAAACAATAATGCTTCTAGTTTAACCCCTTCTGGCTTATTCTCACTCATGAACTTGTGTGGGAGGGTGATATTTGATGGGTCCAACTTCAACAATTGGTTCCGCAATATTCGCATGGTCACCCGCTACGAGGACAAAGAGTATGTTCTTGATTGGGAGCTGAAGGAGATTGACACCAACACTGCTACTCCCGAAGAAATTGATGCATACGAAACTCGTGAGTGAGATGCTACGAAGTTTCATTGCATCCTGCTCGCAACAATGACTGTTGAACTCCAAAAGTCATATGAGGACTACTATTCTTTCGAGATGCACCAAGATTTGATGGAAATGTATCATCAAAGTGCCAGGTAGGAGAGGTACGAGATCATTGCTGCAATGATCACTACCAAAATGAAGGATGGGGAGTCCATCACGGCCCACCTGCAGAAAATGCAATGGTATGTGGACCGCTTGCTAAAGTTGAATGTCAACTTCGATGAGGAGCTGGCCATAGATATCATTCTACACTCCTTACCTCCTTGCTACGAACAGTTTCGTATGACCTACCACATGAACAAGGAGGAGGTTACTCTGAGCAAGCTTCAAGGCCTGCTAAGGACTGCTGAGAGTAGTCTAAAAGTTAAATCTATTGCATTTACTCCTACTACTGTTGCCCCTGTGTTGGCTATTGGACAAGGAAAAGGAAAGAAGGGGAATGCTCCTTCTAAGAGCCACAAGGGAAAGCCCCACGATGATACCTCTTCTAGTGGAACCAAAGCTGGTCATGCTTCTCCCTTTTCCAACCCGAAGGATGCAGAGTGCTTCTATTGGCACCACAAAGGGCATTAGAAATAAAACTGCCTGAAGTACCTGCATGACATCACGGATGGGAAGATAAAGCCCACCTTCACATGTATTTATACTATTCATTCTAATAAATCGTCGCATGCTATGTCTTGGGTCCTCGATACAGGATGTGGTTTTCACATTTGTTCAGATTTGAAGGGTCTAAGAAGAAGTAGTGATGTGGAGCACGGCAAGATAAACTTGATCATGGGGAATAGGAAAGTGTCGCATGTCACCAAGATTGGAGTTTACTCTTTAGTGCTTAGTAATGGGTTAGGTTTAGATTTGAATAACTGTTGCTACTTTTCAGAAATGACACGAAACATTATTTCTTTTCATGGTTTGTATAAACAAGGTTTTATATTTTCATTTAATAATAAAATTGGTTCTACTAATGCTTTCTTTAATGGTACTTTCTATTTTGAAGCATTACCATGTCATGGAATATATGAAACTATGATGGTTGTAGACAACTTAGGAAATGATGTGTTGCATATCGATTCTTCCAATCGTTTGGATAAAGCATGATTGTGGCATTATCGTCGTGGACATGTCAACAAGAAGCGCATAGCCCAACTCTAAAAGGATGGAGTGTTATATTCATTCGACCTTAGGGACGATGACACGTGCGAGTCTTGTTTACTTGGAAAGATGACCAAGTCACCCTTCACTAGTACGTGTGAAAGGGGGGAGGGTTTATTGGATCTCATACATACCGATGTATGTGGGCCCTTTAGATCTACCACAAGGGATGCGAACCACTTCTATGTGACTTTTACTGATGATTATAGCAGATATGGGTATAACTACTTAATCAAAGCACAAGTCAGAAACCTTTGAAAAGTTCAAAGATTTTAAGCAAGAATCAGCTGGGCAGGAAGATAAAGATGCTCCGATCCGATCAAGGTGGTGAGTAACTTAGTATCGAGTTCCACGACTACCTCACGGAATGCGAAATTGTTTCGCAATAGATGCCACTTAGGACACCGCATTCAAATGGCGTGGCTAAGAGGCGCAATAGAACCTTGTTGGACATGGTTCATTCCATGATGAGTCGAGATTCATTACATATCTCATTCTGGGGGTATGCCTTAGGGATTTTTGCCCATATCCTTAATCTAGTACCGACTAAGAAGGTTGCCAAAACACCTCATGAGATGTAGACAGGGAAAGCTCCCTCGTTGGCACATATCAAGGTTTGGTATTGAGAGGCTTTCGTAAAACGAGAGACTCACAACAAGCTCAAACCTTGTAGTGAGCGGTGTATTTTCATCGGCTATCCACAGAAGCCCTTTGGATATCTCTTTTATCAACCGAGTGACAATGTTGTCTTCGTTGTGAGGAGAAGGGTTTTGTGAGAGCAAGAACTCATATGCCAAGAGGACAATGGGAGGCAAATTGATATTGAAGAGCTTCAAGAATCAAAAGATGAAGGAACCTCTAACACTGGCGCTCAACCCGAGGGGGAAAATTCTGTTGAACCGATTGACGAGTCCTTACCCCTTAGACGTTCCAGTAAAGTTAGTGTTCCACCCGTATTATATGGTTTCCATATAACTGCTGAGGGTGATATGTTTATTAGTGATAATACACTAATAAATTTGGATGAACCTAACAACACCAAGGATGTTGTGACATCCCTATTTTCATGGCTAGAAAATACCGATTTTGTTTATGCTGTATAAAAATCAGATTACCTCTTTTAATAAAAATGTTGCGGAATTTGTTCCCAGTAAAACATGATAAATACGTTATCAAGGAATTTCCTAAGAAAAGTATTTTTATTCATTTTAAAACATTTGGGATGTCATCGTCAATACTGAAACATAAGCATAAAAAGTACTTACATTCATTATCACTAGTGATTTATATCTCCTTAATCTCTCAGTGTAATATGACTTCATATCAACACTTGTGATATAAATAAACTAAGTGGGTCAGGTTGCGAAACCTGGTGAGTACATAGGGTTTTCAACTCACAATAATATAAGTATTATGTTTAATCTACAAACAATTAATCAACCCAATTACCTATCCCCATTATCTTCTTCACTCTTAAGTATCTACCCTGAAAATCAACTATTCCTCGTTCATTTATTCTTAAAGAATTGGCATGAAGTCCATCGTCACCGGGTTTAGGCACTAAGTCTGCATAGTCGCTAAGGTTTACACAACAGGCACTAAGTCCGCATAGTCGCCATGGTTTAGGTACTAAGTCTGCATAGTTACCAGGGTTTAGGCGTCAAGTCTGCATGATCATCAAGGTTTAGGCACTAAGTTTGCATAGTCGCCAACGTTTGGAGTACACCGGCTGAACACATTATTCACAAAAACTACAGGTTGTGAGCCTGCTAGTGTTCTACTGGACTGTCTAGAATAGTCCATGGTTGTCATCCATACTCTGCTAGATGACGGGTCCATCATTTATGTGACAACCCAAAATTTATTCCGTCATTATAACCTGTTTCTGTTAATGGAATATTCTATTTTATAAAAGTCCCGTTAATTTGGGGTCAACAAATAAATAAATGTTTTATTTATTTATATTTTATGTTATTATCTTCATAATAAAATAAATAGAAACGCGTAACTTACATTTCCATTTAGTTGGAAAAAGTTATTTTTAATTACGATCATTTAATCAGGTAAAACTTTAAGCCTCGTTTAACATAAGTATCGGGTAGTCATATACCGGGTACAACACTCAAGCCCTATATAAGGGAGAGTGGACACTCCATAGAAACCTTTTACCACACTAGACCCACTTTCTCTCTCTACTCTCTCTCCTCAAGTCTGATTTCATCCAAAAACCGCAAGTTTCCGCCTCCAAAACGTAAGTTCTCTTACCCTAACTTTTTCTAGACATCATTGATTTGTGTTTTCGCTCAAAAATCATTCAAGAAAGCCAAGAAAAAGGAGTTCACGGCCTAAGAACCTCCTTAGGCCGTAAACACCTAAAATGGTGCCAAAAGTGCCAAATTTCTCCCCTTTAAGCTTAGAAACTAGTTTTGGACCCAACCTAGAAGTGATTGAACCTTGAATCAACAAGTTTTAAGGTTTGAAAGAGGGTTTATGGTCCAAGCACAGGCTTAGACCGTAAACACCCTCTAAACATGCAAACAAGCCCAACAACACTTCCAAACCACATTTAGACTTAGGATATGGCTTAAGGACTTGCTATTTCGGACTTGGAACAACCAAACATCAACATTTGAGGGGAAAACTAGAGTTTACGGCCCAAGCATATGCTTAGACCGTAAACTCCCTTAAACCATGCCAAATGAGAGTTTAAGTCCCCTAAAGAGCCTTATACCTTCACTAGAACTTGTTAGGAAAGGACCAAGGACCTTGTAATCAAAGAATGGAGGTGTACAAGAGTTTACCACCGTAAACCATGGGGTTTACGGCCATAAACTCCCAAGGAGTGGTCCTTGGACCGGAAACTCCAAGGGAGTACACCTTTGGAACCTTAAACACCCCTATAGCCTTGTATATTACCTTAGAACCACTTCTAGAACCACAAAAGGCTTGAAACCACTGACTTACACTCCTCCCATGAGTTTACGGCCGTAAACTCATGGGGGATGAGGTCTCCCAACCGTAAACTCACTTAAGGTGAGTTTTAGAAGAGTAAACTCCATGGTGAGGTCTTATACTCTTCCCTTGCAACCCATTAGCCTTCTAGCACTCAACCATAAGACCTTTAATCACATTGGGATGCCTATATGTGTTTAATTAGAGTTTAAACCACTAATTACTTGTAAACATATGTCTCCATATGTTACTAGGGTCATAAAGGGTGTTCAACTCTTTACTTGACACTAAACGCTCATCCGACACATCCACCCGATTAACTCATTTCAGGTGAGTTCATACCCCTTAATGAACCTTTTAAATGTTTTTACATGTTTTAGGGGGGGGATACAAGTACAATACTACAAGTTTTATTATCAAATCATATGTGATTTACAATTTATCATCAAAAAGAGATTTCTCTACACTTATAGATACTTATCAATAATATTGTGTTAACTAATTATCAAATGCGCTTTCAAGGTTAAATTGTTATTAAACTATTTTCAAAACTATGTTTCAACTACTTTCCTTTTTAAAATATATCTACACTAATATATTTATATAAGTAAGACTTAAAGGACTTAGGACCGATAGCTCGCCGTATTTCCTGTTCTTGTTTAATGTGGTCTTAGGGTATTGGTTGTCCGTCCGACTGTCGTTGATTTCTTAGTTATATATCATATATATATATAAGTGTTAGTTATGAAAGTCCTCATCTTAATCATTACCTTTGTTGATCAGAGGCATAAATTCTCACACTCTAGTTAACTATAATAGGTATAGTTAAGACTACTGCTCGTTACCTCTACTACTACTACTATACTCACTATAACTATTAATATTACAAGTTAATGCAAGTATAAGAGAACACTCTACTTACTATACTGATAGTCTACAATACAAAAGCATAAGAGAATTCACTAATACAAAGTATAACACACTATCCCTCTATAAGATACTCTACCGCATTTACACCTGTGACTAGGGCTTCCCGGAAGGAAAGCAACACTACATGTATAGATCTATACGGGACTGACGCTATTACATCCCGACTGTTAACTACAGTCCGAGCCAACTAGGCCCAAGGATGGCACTACATCACTTCACTACGATTGACTGGGAAGGTCATCGGACACTCTATTATCATATAGTTGTTCACATAAAGAGTTACACTATATTCAAATTAATACACTAAGACTTAAGTCTAAACTAACATCCCGAAGTATGTAAATATCTATTACTAATGGAAATTGCACAGCTACTACTGTCAACAGGCATAACTTTTCTTCATTTATGTTACTCATATGAGATTTATTATCGTACTTTTATAATTGAAGGTTTTCAATGATAATACTTACACACAACTCAAAAGATTTAACTTACAACGTACTTTTCTGGAAAATATAGGATTTTCTAGGGATTTCTACTACTCATAAATACAAATTTTAGTTTTTATACTATAAGTTTGCAAACACTTTTATACTACAACGACACTAAATTCTTATGAAATCACCAGCTTTATGCTGATACTCGTTTTCAAAATAACTTGTATCCTCAGGTCAAAGATAGACAGGTACAGGTGCAGCTTTTGGAGAAGATGGAGCACATACAAGACCCATCTTTTATTTTGTTATACTTTTGGTGTCTATTAAACTTTACAGAACACAATTGTAATTATTATTACTATATTAATGAAATGGTTGTTGTTTCTTGTTACTACTATTATGCAATTGTAATGATACTGTACATGACGTCCTCCACCCCAGAACGTATTCCGCCATTCTCGGTTTTGGGGTGTGACAATTTAGGTAAAAGGCTTCTCTCATTGTTCACCTCTCACCCTTATCTTATGGTCTATATCACCTCTCATCTCATCATCCGACTCATATTTCATCTACCCATGTTTTACCCAGCATATTTTGTAGATATAAAATACATATACAGTTTAATTCATTTGAAACATGTATAAAATCGTTCATCCAGCATAGACAGCAAGTATTTAGATAATATGCACACATAGCACGTAATTTATATAAAATACTTCGTATCTATGTGTAAAATGAAAGTAACTATGTACTCACAACACATAATTTATATTAAACTTCGTATCTATGTGTAAGATGAAAGTAAATATGCACTCACCTGATAAGGTGGTGATGCGGTTCTCGAACAACAATTTGTTTACTTTAAAACAATTTCCTTCGACAAAACCTAGTACCATTACCACTAGAGTTTAGTCTAACATTTTACCGAGACTAATTAATAGTCTAGCTATTATTACTATTATATAAGCGTTAAATAATACTCTTCACCCACTATGTACAGATAGGGGTCAGACATGAAACACCAGAGGGCAGGATCATTTTGGCATATAGCACTTGTTAATCCAGCAACCCAAGCGGCCCTCCAAACCAGATGCCCCGTACCGCGAGCGGTTAAAAATATATTACAACAACACTTATACAACCCATAATAATAGCCCAAATAATTACTATAAGGTCCTAATAATGTTACTATAATTAATTAAAAGTTATATTAAAAATGGCGTAGGCGTATCTCACTTACAGCGGGTTTTCTCGAAAATCGGGCTTCGCTTGGAGCAGCGTTTCCGAACCGAAAGACCCTTTTTCTCGGGACTCTGGGAGCCTCGTGGCTTCCTTCAGGTGCTAGGGGTTTACCTAGGATTACGGGGGGTTAGGGAGCTTAGAGAGAGAAAGTAGAGAGAGAAATAGAGGGTGAAATGTGTGAGAAATATAAAGGATTCACCCTTTATTTATAGGGATTTTATCAGAGAGTAGTCTCTAAGCTTTGTCTGCATCTTCTGCGTACGAGCTCCGTTTTCTATGTTCTTTATATCTACGCGTTAGTATTTACTTCTTCGTTATAACTCAGATTTCGGCGTTCTTTATATGTACGGAACCCTTGTGACATATACTATAACTTGGTTAAGATTATTTATTCTAAATAATATTCTATTAAATAGTCATTTTTGATGCTTATTGTCTCTAAATTGACTAGACCAAATATGTGGGCGTTACAGAAGCCATAGCAGGCCCAGAGTCTGCAAAGTGGAAGGAGGCTATGGATAGCGAGATTCAGTCCATGTATGACAATCAAGTTTGGAACTTGGTTGACAATATATCGGGTCGTAAGACGTTCGGGTGCAAATGGATCTTCAAGAAGAAGACCGGCATGGATGGGAAAGTACACATGTATAAAATGCAATCGGTTGTGAAGGGCTTGACTCAAACTCCCAGAGTTGACTATGATGAGACCTTCTCACTAGTAGCGAAGATTAAATCTATAAGGGTTATGCTAGCATTAGTTGTGTTTCATGATTATGAAATATGGCAGATAGATGTCAAAACCGCTTTTGTTAATGGGAAGTTGGTTGAAGATGTTTACATAAGTCAGCCAGAGGGCTTTGTCAATGCAGAGCACCCTAATAAAGTGTGTAAGCTTGAGAAATTCATTTATGGATTGAAACAAGCATCTCATAAGACTTCAGGCGAGTTAGATTGCCCGCTAGAGGTAGAGATTGCTGACGATCGATCGGTGCGAGCATCGATGGTGTTTCGAGATTGTGTTCTGCGACTGTTTGAGGAGCGTTACCTGGTAGACTTGGTTCCCATTCCATTGCGTGGGAACAAGGTGATTATTGGTATGGATTGGTTAAGCCCTAATGGGGCATTGATAGATTGCGCGCAGCAGCTAGTGCGAGTCAGGACCCCAAGCGGGGGAGAGTTAGTGATTCATGGAGAGCGGCCGCAGTGTGGACCCACTGTATGTTCAGCAGCGAGGGCTAGGCGCTACCTTCAGCAGGGATGCGCGGGTTATGTCGCGTATGTGATGGATACCCGGGAGGCGGGTAAGGCGACCGTGAGCGAGGTCCCGGTGGTTCGAGATTTTGCTGATGTCTTCCCGGAGGAACTACCTGGGATACCTCCGGAGCGACAGGTGGAGTTCAGGATTGACCTCACTCCCGGTGCGGCTCCGATAGCCAAAGCACCATATCGGTTGGCTCCTCCCGAGATGCAGGAGTTGTCTACGCAGCTGCAGGAGCTGCTGGACAAGGGATTTATTCGACCGAGCAGTTCACCCTGGGGAGCCCCGATTCTGTTTGTAAGAAAGAAGGACGGGTCGCATCGGATGTGTATAGATTATCGGGAGCTGAACAAGGTAACGGTGAAGAACCGATACCCGCTTCCAAGGATTGACGACCTATTTGACCAGCTTCAGGGAGCATCTTGGTTCTCCAAGATTGACTTGCGTTCGGGGTATCATCAGATGAGGGTCAGGGAGGAGGATATGCAGAAGACTGCGTTTCGGACGCGCTATGGTCATTACGAGTTCGTGGTGATGCCGTTTGGGCTCACCAATGCTCCTGCCGCGTTCATGGACCTCATGAACCGCGTGTGTAGACCGATGCTGGATCGGTCTGTGATAGTCTTTATCGATGATATCTTGGTCTATTCCAAGACTCGGGAGGAACACGAGGAGCACCTGAGGGAGGTATTGGAGACCCTGAGGAGGGAGAGCTTGTATGCCAAGTTCTCCAAGTGTGAGTTTTGGTTGCGCGAGGTGCAATTTCTTGGACACCTCGTCAACCAGAACGGGATTCTGGTTGATCCGGCCAAGGTCGAAGCCGTGATGAGATGGGAGGTTCCGAAGTCTCCATCCGAGATTCAGAGCTTCCTGGGACTGGCGGGCTACTATCGGAGATTTATCTAAGATTTCTCCAAGATAGCCGTACCCCTGACACGACTGACGAAGAAAGCCGTGGTCTTTCGGTGGGGACCCGAGCAGCAGGCTGCGTTTGAGATGCTGAGACAGAAATTGTGTGAGGCACCGATCCTAGCCCTGCCTGAGGGCGTAGAGGATTTTGTGGTTTACTGCGATGCGTCCATTTCAGGGTTGGGCGCAGTTCTGATGCAGAGGGGGCATGTCATTGCCTACGCTTCGCGGCAGCTCAAGCCTCACGAGGCAAATTACCCGATGCACGATTTGGAGTTGGGGGAGGTGGTCTTTGCCCTCAAGATTTGGCGGCATTACCTCTACGGGGTTCGGTGTACCATCTACACGGACCACAAGAGTTTGAGGTACCTCATGGACCAGCCGAATCTGAATATGAAGCAGCGGCGGTGGTTGGACGTGGTGAAGGATTATGATTGCGAGATCCTTTACCACCCGGGGAAGGCCAATGTGGTGGCCGATGCGCTTAGCCGCAAGACGGTGCCGATCAAGGACGTCTGTTTGAGGATGACTGTGGTGACTCCCCTGTTGGAGCAGATTCGGGAGGCTCAACAGGAGGCTATCAAGGAGGAGCATCGGAAGAGCGAGCGTGTGGTGGGTCAGGTTTCCTCCTTTGATTATGATGGCAGAGGACTTTTGACATTACACCGTAGGGTGTGGGTGCCGTATCACGGTGGCGTGCGTCAGATTTTGATGGAGGAGGTGCACAAGTCCCGATTTTCTATTCATCCCGGGGCGACGAAGATGTATAGGGATCTTCGTCTGGATTATTGGTGGCCCTGCATGAAGCGGGACGTGGCATGGTACGTCGAGCGGTGTTTGACCTGCAGGAAGGTCAAGGCCGAACATCAGAGACCGCATGGCAAGTTGCAGCCGTTGGACATTCCACTGTGGAAATGGGAAGATATCACGATGGATTTTATCACAAAGCTTCCCAGGACCGCACGTGGAGTGGATTCGATTTGGGTCATCGTGGATAGATTGACCAAGAGTGCTCACTTTATTCCGATTCAGGAGAGCATATCAGCCGAAAAATTGGCCGACATCTATATCAGGGAGATTGTGGCACGGCATGGGGTGCCAGTATCGGTAATCTCGGACGGGGATGTGCGTTTTACTTCCAGATTCTGGAAGAAATTCCATGACGAGTTGGGCACTCGGCGAGTTGTTCATACAACTCGGCGAGTCTTAGCATAAAGTGTTCTTCGGATGAAGATGAACTCGACGAGTTGTTCATACAACTCGGCGAGTAGGATGAAGGAGTTGAATGACAGTTAAAAGGTGAACTCGTCGAGTCATAGCCCGACTCGACGAGTAGAACCAGGGACCCAGGACAATGGTTTGCTAGGGACTCGGCGAGTGGAGATCCACTCGGCGAGTCGGGTCAACTGAAAGTTGACTCTAGCATTGGCTTAGAGCTAGACCGGGGATAAAATGGTCATTTTATCTAAAGGACAGTTAGCAGTGTCTAATTGAGTATGTTGTGGGAATTGCAGCCGGAGGACTCCCGGAGCAGCAGCAGCCAGTTAGTTCCCGATCAGTTCAGCAGCTACTTTGAGGTGAGTTACCTCCCAGTAGTGGTGGATCTAAGGCCACACTGCCGGCCCACCAGTAGGAGATGTATGATAGATGATTGTCTTTGTGATATCATCTAGGTTTGCTAATACCTGTTATGTTACATGCTATCATGATACGTTATATGCAATAGTAGTAGAGTACGGTCGATAGGACCGCTGGGTAGTCAGACACCCCAGAATTATCTGACTGTATGTGATGGTATGCTTGTATGTTGATCTATTATGATATGCGATAGAGGTAGCGGGAGGGGACCAGTCCCCGAGGATCGGTTGTTAGGACCGATGGGTAGTCAGCACCCCAGAATGGCTTGACATGGGTAGTCAGCACCCCAGAATGGCTGGACACGGGTAAGACGGCACCCCAGAATGGCCGTATGGGTAGGTCGGCACCCCAGAATAGCCTGGAAGTACGTATGTTATGTGTTTGTATGGTATGTGGTACGTTGGGGGAACTCACTAAGCTTTGTGCTTACGTTTACAGTTTTGTTTTCAGGTACCTCTGCACCGAAGGGGAAGGGCGGCACGTCATACCCACACTCTTCGGTTTCCGCATTTACGAGATTTACTGGGATTGTACTCTGATATTTTGATGAGATGTATGGTTTGACCTTTTAGAACATGGTTGCGATGTGTTATGGTGTGATCAAACAATGTTTCTATTTATTAATGTTTTCTAAAGTAATATTCTAAAATGAAATTTTCGGACGTAAAAATTGGGTCGTTACAAGTTGGTATCAGAGCCCTGGTTTGAGGGATTCGGACACGCCTTCGGGAGTGTTTGGACTCAAATCGAGGGATTGAAAGATTTTCCAAAAGAAATTGTTCTTTAAAACCCGGAAAAGAGTCATAAGAAAGAGCAAAGTGTGTGACGTGCGCGACCGGCCGAGCTCAAGTAAGTATTCCCCATAGTACCCATACAAGTTTATGTTATGTTTATCAGCTTACGTAGAACTGCATGCTAGAATAGGCTAAGGATCTAGGAGTGATGCCTTATGTGCCTGCTTATGTGTTACAGCTTTATGAATATTGCATGCTAGAATTGAGTAGACAGCAGTAGGATAGCCTGTTTAGGTTATGCCTGATAGTATGAGCTTAGCATCCTATGTTAAGTGTCGTTTCTTGTTATAAGAATAGTTTTGGCTTGAGTCTGTTTTTCCCCTTATCCGAATGCTGCTTGCTTCGTGCTTGGTGGGATTCTGAGTAATGGGAATTAGCCACTAGGTAAACACGTCACACCACATGTGATCAGGGTTGAATAATCCCAAAGTATTGGAACTGGCCCTATGGCGCAGCTCTTGTTTGAGTCCAACCGTTGTAGGGACGGATCTTTTACTTGAAGGATTATCTAATCCTCATCACATGTGATGGTGTTTAGGTGGTGGCTAACTGGCATTATGAGGAGACTTACAGCAGCTGAGGACCAGTCATGTTGAACTTGAGTCTTCCCTAGGGCAAGCCTAGGATGAGAATAACAGAGAGTAGCAGTAGTAAAGGGGAGCTGGTGGAGTCGAGGAATTCCTCGGAGAAGGTACGGATAGATGTGGAAGGTAGTATGGGCCCGTACTACTGAAAGCAGAGGATCCGTACCCGAGCCGAGGAAGGCCAAGACGAGACCAAAGAACCTGTAAGTAGTTGAGATCCCTCAGAAAATAGCAGTACCACTAATGATTATTATGATGTTTTGCAGAATGGTGGTACTTCGACCGAGACCGACAGATGGCGGGTCAGGAGAGGGGTCAGGTTCGGGATCAGGCACCGAGCCGATTGATGAGAGGCTACGTGAGTTCATCACGTCGGAGATCACTAGGGGCATCCTTGAGTCGACCCCCATCATCTTTGGGTCGATCAAGGAAGGGATCGTGGAGTTGATGGAGGATCGCCTACGGGCATTCAGGAGCGACTTGGCCTCTAGCCAGTCGGGATCTCGCACACTGTCCTTCAAGGACTTCAGGGGCAGTGGTGCGCCGGATTTCCATGGGGTGAAGGACCCCATTGTCGCCAGGCGGTGGATTGCAGATATTGAGTCCGCCCAGTTGACCAGCTTCTGCCCCGAGGGGTCGAAGGTGAGGTACGCAGCAGGGTGTTTACGGGACCGAGCCCGGGATTGGTGGGAGTCAGTGGGTGACTCGTTGGGAGCCTCGGCTATCGAGGCAATGACCTGGTTGGACTTTGTGGCTAGGTTCAGGGCAGAGTTTGCACCAGCGGTCGAGCTTCAGCAGCTGGCCAGGGAGTTTCTAGACATGAGGCAGACGACAGAGACCGTGGCGGAGATCACCGCCAAATTTCAGGAGAGGGCTTTATTAGTTCCCCAGTATGCAAGTGACGAGGATATGAGGAGGACTCGTTACCATTATATGCTATGAGCTGACATTCGGGAGCATGTTAGCTTTTCGGCTTGCCCTACCCTGGACTCCATGATTGCCAGGGCTAGGGAGAGAGAGATAGATTTGGAGCACATCCGGAAACGGAAACTTGAGGACGGTCAGGCAGCAGGGGCTTCGGGGAAGAAGCCCAAGGGATCAGATGGGAGGCCGAAAGGCCAGTCGGGACTGAGCCGCTGCAGGAGGTGCGGCAGGCCGCACGAGGGGGCGTGCAGGATGGGATCGTCAGGTAGGGATGTCAAAAACCCCCGTGGAACCCCGCTCCCATGGGATCCCGATCCCGTATGGGACTAAATTTTTAAAAAAACCGGGAGCGGGAGCGGGAGCGGGGGCAAAATTAAACCCCGCTTATTTTCGGGACCGGGAGCGGGAGTTGGTATTCCCGTCCCGTACTCCCGCGGGGCCCCGGTTGTACATTTATGTAAAAAATATATATTTAATATAAAATACATATACAAAATAGATTTTCTAATTTAAATGTAGGTTAGGTTTCACTTTCCCGTTTTCAATTAATAGATATTGAAGAGGTAGTGAATTGATCATATATTTTTGGATATGTAAGTATTTTATATTTGTCATATTTTATATTTTTAAAATTGATGTAATTGTCGTTTTGTAATATTGAATTCGTAATGTTGAATTTTTAATTGTTTAGTTTCTAAAAGATTATGTTTTAAACTTTTAAAGTTATTAAAAACAAGCTTTTTAGCCTAACACAAAGTAGTCGTTTAGCAAAAAAAAACGAATTTTAAGCGGGGGAACCGGGGGAACGGGGGCGGGACCGGGGGTGATGGAGGTAACCGGGAGCAGGACCGGGGGCTATGTAAACGGGGGAGCCGGGGGCGGGACCGGGAGCGGGGGCAACAATTGATTTCGGGGGCGGGAGCGGGGGCAGCTATTCCCGCTCCCGTTTGGTCCCGTTGACATCCCTATCGTCAGGCTGCTACAAGTGCGGCAAGTTTGGGCATATCAGCAGGGATTGCACTGCTCCTGCGACAGTTATTCAGACATCGGAGTTGCTGTGTTTCCACTGCAACCAGAGGGGCCACAAGAAGGCCAATTGCCCCATGTTGACAGTTTCAGCGCCAGTGAAGGCGCCAGCTCCAGCGACCCTGCGGATCACGGATGGCCGTCAGGGCAAGGCAGAGGCTCCAGTGGTGAGGAGTCGGGCATTTCAGTTGACTGCCGAGGAGGCACGCGCCGCGCCCGATGTGGTGACGGGTAAGATTCCTTCCTTCTATCTTTTATTTTACATTGTTATGATATTGATATGTGCTCCGTGTGTTAACATGTGTATTAGGATCGTTCCATGTGAACGGCATCCCGGTTCAGGTATTGTTCGACTCGGGTGCATCCCGATCGTTTGTTTCTCTTGCTCTTAGCAAGAGATTTCATGAGACTTCAGGCGAGTTAGATTGCCCGCTAGAGGTAGAGATTGCTGACGATCAATCGGTGCGAGCATCGATGGTGTTTCGAGATTGTGTTCTGCGACTGTTTGAGGAGCGTTACCTGGTAGACTTGGTTCCCATTCCATTGCGTGGGAACAAGGTGATTATTGGTATGGATTGGTTAAGCCCTAATGGGGCAGTGATAGATTGCGCGCAGCAGCTAGTGCGAGTCAGGACCCCAAGCGGGGGAGAGTTAGTGATTCATGGAGAGCGGCCGCAGTGTGGACCCACTGTATGTTCAGCAGCGAGGGCTAGGCGCTACCTTCAGCAGGGATGCGCGGGTTATGTCGCGTATGTGATGGATACCCGGGAGGCGGGTAAGGCGACCGTGAGCGAGGTCCCGGTGGTTCGAGATTTTGCTGATGTCTTCCCGGAGGAACTACCTGGGATACCTCCGGAGCGACAGGTGGAGTTCAGGATTGACCTCATTCCCGGTGCGGCTCCGATAGCCAAAGCACTATATCGGTTGGCTCCTCCCGAGATGCAGGAGTTGTCTACGCAGCTGCAGGAGCTGCTGGACAAGGGATTTATTCGACCGAGCAGTTCACCCTGGGGAGCCCCGATTCTGTTTGTAAGAAAGAAGGACGGGTCGCATCGGATGTGTATAGATTATCAGGAGCTGAACAAGGTAACGGTGAAGAACCGATACCCGCTTCCAAGGATTGACGACCTATTTGACCAGCTTCAGGGAGCATCTTGGTTCTCCAAGATTGACTTGCGTTCGGGGTATCATCAGATGAGGGTCAGGGAGGAGGATATGTAGAAGACTGCGTTTCGGACGCGCTATGGTCATTACGAGTTCGTGGTGATGCCGTTTGGGCTCACCAATGCTCCTGCCGCGTTCATGGACCTCATGAACCGCGTGTGTAGACCGATGCTGGATCGGTCTGTGATAGTCTTTATCGATGATATCTTGGTCTATTCCAAGACTCGGGAGGAACACGAGGAGCACCTGAGGGAGGTATTGGAGACCCTGAGGAGGGAGAGCTTGTATGCCAAGTTCTCCAAGTGTGAGTTTTGGTTGCGCGAGGTGCAATTTCTTGGACACCTCGTCAACCAGAACGGGATTCTGGTTGATCCGGCCAAGGTCGAGGCCGTGATGAGATGGGAGGTTCCGAAGTCTCCATCCGAGATTCGGAGCTTCCTGGGACTGGCGGGCTACTATCGGAGATTTATCTAAGATTTCTCCAAGATAGTCGTACCCCTGACACGACTGACGAAGAAAGCCGTGGTCTTTCGGTGGGGACCCGAGCAGCAGGCTGCGTTTGAGATGCTGAGACAGAAATTGTGTGAGGCACCGATCCTAGCCCTGCCTGAGGGCGTAGAGGATTTTGTGGTTTACTGCGATGCGTCCATTTCAAGGTTGGGCGCAGTTCTGATGCAGAGGGGGCATGTCATTGCCTACGCTTCGCGGCAGCTCAAGCCTCACGAGGCAAATTACCCGACGCACGATTTGGAGTTGGGGGCGGTGGTCTTTGCCCTCAAGATTTGGCGGCATTACCTCTACGGGGTTCGGTGTACCATCTACACGGACCACAAGAGTTTGAGGTACCTCATGGACCAGCCGAATCTGAATATGAGGCAGCGGCGGTGGTTGGACGTGGTGAAGGATTATGATTGCGAGATCCTTTACCACCCGGGGAAGGCCAATGTGGTGGCCGATGCGCTTAGCCGCAAGACGGTGCCGATCAAGGACGTCTGTTTGAGGATGACTGTGGTGACTCCCCTGTTGGAGCAGATTCGGGAGGCTCAACAGGAGGCTATCAAGGAGGAGCATCGGAAGAGCGAGCGTGTGGTGGGTCAGGTTTCCTCCTTTGATTATGATGGCAGAGGACTTTTGACATTACACCGTAGGGTGTGGGTGCCGTATCACGGTGGCGTGCGTCAGATTTTGATGGAGGAGGCGCACAAGTCCCGATTTTCTATTCATCCCGGGGCGACGAAGATGTATAAGGATCTTTGTCCGGATTATTGGTGGCCCTGCATGAAACGGGACGTGGCATGGTACGTCGAGCGGTGTTTGACCTGCAGGAAGGTCAAGGCCGAACATCAGAGACCGCATGGCAAGTTGCAGCCGTTGGACATTCCACTGTGGAAATGGGAAGATATCACGATGGATTTTATCACAAAGCTTCCCAGGACCGCACGTGGAGTGGATTCGATTTGGGTCATCGTGGATAGATTGACCAAGAGTGCTCACTTTATTCCGATTCAGGAGTGCATATCGGCCGAAAAATTGGCCGACATCTATATCAGGGAGATTGTGGCACGGCATGGGGTGCCAGTATCGGTAATCTCGGACAGGGATGTGCGTTTTACTTCCAGATTCTGGAAGAAATTCCATGACGAGTTGGGCACTCGTCTGCATTTTAGCACCGCCTTTCACCCGCAGACAAATGGTCAGAGTGAGCGGACCATCCAGACTTTGGAGGACATGTTGCGGGCGTGTGTACTGGATTTCGTTGGTAGCTGGGATACCTATCTTCCCTTGGCTGAGTTCTCCTACAACAACAGCTATCACGCGAGCATTGACCGACCACCGTTCGAGATGTTGTATGGGCGGAAGTGCAGAACCCCGATATGTTGGGGGGAGGTTGGCCAGAGAGTCATGGGAAGCACCGAGGTGGTGCTAGAGACGACCGAGAGGATCCAGCAGGTTCGGAGCAGACTTCAGACTGCACAGAGTCGGCAGAAAAGCTACGCCGATAGACGTCGATCCGACTTGGAGTTCCAAGTCGGGGATATGGTCCTCCTGAAAGTCTCACCTTGGAAAGGTGTCATTCGATTCAGGAAGCGGGGCAAGTTGGGCCCAAGATTCATCGGGCCGTTCAGGGTTGCAGCCCGGGTGGGCAAGGTGGCGTATAGGTTGGATCTACCAGCCGAGCTCAGTCAGATCCACAGCACCTTCCATGTTTCGCAGCTGCGGAAGTGCCTGATGGACGATTCAGCAGTAGTACCGTTGGAGGATATTCAGGTTGATGACAGCTTGAATTACATTGAGCGCCCAGTCGCAATACTTGACAGAAAGACCAAGACGTTGAGAAACAAGAGGGTGGAACTAGTAAAGGTGCAATGGCAGCACCGCAAGGGTTCGGAATGGACTTGGGAACCGATGGACGAGATGATGGAGCATTACCCCGAGCTGTTTCAGGATCGGGCAGCAGACTTCGAGGACGAAGTCTAAAATAAGTGGGGGAGATTTGTAGCACCTGGTTTCCGGTATGTGAATTTTATTTGAGCATTGCCCTAATTTAGCCTTGGACTCGGCGAGTCATAAGGTCCGACTCGCCGAGTAGGGACGAGACTCAGGACACGTTTAAGTGGGTGACTCGGCGAGTCCATATCCTGGACTCGGCGAGTCACCGTTGCTGGATGAAACCCTAAGTTTCAAGGGTTTGCACCCTATTTAAACCCTCATTCCGCCCCAACTCGTCCCCATTCACCCCCAGAACTCCCCCAACATCGTTTTCCCTTGTTTCCTTGAGAGATTGAAGTGTTCTTGGTGTATTCTTGAAGGTTTTGAGGAGAAAGAGGAGTAGATCAAGAAGAAGAGAAGGAGATCAGCCATCTTTGTGTCATTTCAACATTTTCCTTGAGGTATATCTCGTTTTTCCCCTGTTTCTATGCTTAGGATTTCATTTGGGACACCCTTGAGCAATTCTTCAAGCTTGTTTGTGCTTATTGTCTCGTAATAAGTGGATTAACCTTTAGATCTAGGCAAGATTAAGCTCCAGGAGCTCAGATCTGTTAGCTTTATGGCCCCATGTGGCTTGTTCATCCTAGATCTACCCTTTTGAGGCATTTTGCACCCTAAAATCCACATTAGTGAATATCCACACGTAAAGTTGGAAACTTTACGTGTGATTTGTGTCCTAGAAGCCCAGATCTATGAATGGCATGGACTGAAATCGAGTAAATCTATGTATTTGGTGGATGCATGGCGACGACTCGGCGAGTCGTATAGGTGACTCGGCGAGTCTGGTCGCGAGTCACGGATTTGGTCCCTTCATGATGTGTCGAGTCGAGCCGTGAGTCACAGGGGGTGACTCGGTAAGTTGGGAGCTGAACTCACCCATGTTAGGACTCGGCGAGTCAATGCCCTGACTCGGCGAGTCCAAGGCAATCTTCATAGATCAAGAACAGACTCGGCGAGTTGTTCATACAACTCGGCGAGTCTTAGCATAAAGTGTTCTTCGGATGAAGATGAACTCGACGAGTTGTTCATACAACTCGGCGAGTAGGATGAAGGAGTTGAATGACAGTTAAAAGGTGAACTCGTCGAGTCATAGCCCGACTCGACGAGTAGAACCAGGGACCCAGGACAATGGTTTGCTAGGGACTCGGCGAGTGGAGATCCACTCGGCGAGTCGGGTCAACTGAAAGTTGACTCTAGCATTGGCTTAGAGCTAGACCGGGGATAAAATGGTCATTTTATCTAAAGGACAGTTAGCAGTGTCTAATTGAGTATGTTGTGGGAATTGCAGCCGGAGGACTCCCGGAGCAGCAGCAGCCAGTTAGTTCCCGATCAGTTCAGCAGCTACTTTGAGGTGAGTTACCTCCCAGTAGTGGTGGATCTAAGGCCACACTGCCGGCCCACCAGTAGGAGATGTATGATAGATGATTGTCTTTGTGATATCATCTAGGTTTGCTATTACCTGTTATGTTACATGCTATCATGATACGTTATATGCAATAGTAGTAGAGTACGGTCGATAGGACCGCTGGGTAGTCAGACACCCCAGAATTATCTGACTGTATGTGATGGTATGCTTGTATGTTGATCTATTATGATATGCAATAGAGGTAGCGGGAGGGGACCAGTCCCCGAGGATCGGTTGTTAGGACCGATGGGTAGTCAGCACCCCAGAATGGCTTGACATGGGTAGTCAACACCCCAGAATGGCTGGACACGGGTAAGACGGCACCCCAGAATGGCCGTATGGGTAGGTCGGCACCCCAGAATAGCCTGGCAGTACGTATGTTATGTGTTTGTATGGTATGTGGTACGTTGGGGGAACTCACTAAGCTTTGTGCTTACGTTTACAGTTTTGTTTTCAGGTACCTCTGCACCAAAGGGGAAGGAGCCGGCGCGGTAGCGGCACGTCATACACACACTCTTCGGTTTCCGCATTTACGAGATTTACTGGGATTGTACTCTGATATTTTGATGAGATGTATGGTTTGACCTTTTAGAACATGGTTGCGATGTGTTATGGTGTGATCAAACAATGTTTTTATTTATTAATGTTTTCTAAAGTAATATTCTAAAATGAAATTTTCGGACGTAAAAATTGGGTCGTTACAGAGTACATTATGCTTCCCCTGTTAGCTCGATCATGTATGATATGACGTGTACTTGCCTTGATGTGGCCTTCGCTTTGAGCATGATTAGCAGATGTCAAGGGAACCCTCGTAGAGCACATTGGATAGTAGTAAAGAACATTATCAAGTACCTACAAAGGACTAAGGAATGGTTCCTTATCCTTAGTGGGGGTGATGATTTGAGAGTGTAAGGGTATAGTGATGCTAATTTTTTGACCGACCGAGATAATTTCCGCTCTAAGTTGGGCTGGGTCTTTACCCTAAATGGAGGAGCAGTGACTTGGAAAAGTTCCAAGCAGGAGACGTAGTTGATTCAACATGTAAATCAGAGTACATGGCAGCAAGTGAAGCATCAAAGGAGGCAATATGGATAAAGAACTTCATTGGAGACCTTGGAGTTGTATTGGCCATAAAGGAGACTATGGAGATTTTCTGTGATAACGAAGGTATGGTTTCCTTGACCAAGGAACAAAGGGATCATGGCAAATCCAGGCATATCGACAGAAAATATCATTTCATTAGACATCGGGTAGAAAAGGGACTCCTCGTAGTAAAGATGGTATCGTCATAGGAGAACCCATTAGATCCCCTTACGTAGGGACTGAGTAGGGTTAAGCACTTACAGTACGCTAGGAGCATTAGGCTGAAGGAGAATATTAGTTTTAGTGTTTAGATAGTTTTTTGGAAACTTGTAATAGATAAATTGTAATTAACATTTGATGATTAAATAAAGGAGTATTATTTACAAGTAAATTTATTGTCTTGTGTTAATTATTTACTATATTGTTTCACTTTGCATGTTTTGACTTCCTAAATAATAAGATTATTTAAACTATCCACAGTCAATCATATGTTGGAAGTAAGTATGAAAGAAGATTGTCATGAATTGGCTTGTAGATTGTCTAAGCGTTTAGACATAGCAAAGGTTTGCTGCAATGCTCATAAGTGCTCCTGAAATAAGATTTGAGTATTGGATTAAAACTCTCACTCACATGAATCACTTCATAGAATTTAATCACGAGTGATTGTGAGACGATAAAATCATATAGTCTTTAAACCTAGATATATGAGTTGTTGTTTACGATTTGGTTGTGCATTGATAATGCGTAAACACATCAGTAACTTGATGTTATAAAACGTATTGATGTGTACGATTTGATGAGTAAATAGTACAAGCATATAAGTCGAAGTTTATTTGTTCCTTTTATCCTATGAGGTTAAAAGTGATATCTTGGGCCCCTCGATAATTTTGTTTTGACTTATGTGTCGAGCCTGGTCAGGACTGAATTGATGTGTTCAATTAAGTTCTATGTCAGACAAATCAGAGATCGAGAAATAAACTGTTGGAAAATAAGTATGACTATGTTCCATGTAATTTTCCACACGATATCTTGAGAATGGAGGACTATACAATCCCTTATCTAAAGGACGTGTCAGAGTTTAACAACGGATTTTGAGAGCTACGATTGCTAATCAGATTTTGAATTTGTACTTGCATTTATAGTTATTAGACTTATCCAAGTGGGAGACTGTTGGATTAGGTGTCTAAGCCTATAACTATATTTGGTATCTACTTGACCCGATTGTAGCATGGTCCTTTTGGGTTTCCTTCACCAAAGAAACTTGACTCGATGAATAATGGAGAAAGAGGTTAGTATGGTTTATTAATATATTATATGAATAATATACTAAAGGAGAAATCATATTGTTTAATTAATATTGATCAAGAATTAACTTAGAATTAATTTTGTGGTCAAAAGAGATTAATTAAATCAAGGGGACTGATACTATAATTATAAGATAGTTACAAAGTTGGGCTTAGGATCCATAAGGAAGCAATTGACGAATTCTATGTAGGAGTCCACATAGAAATCATCCAAGGGGCCTTCTAGAAGGATCATTTGGGTTGCTTAAGGACTAAGCAACTGGATTAGGGTTTGGACAGATTCCCTAACTGCTCAGTTATATAAGGAACCCTTGGGAAGCCAAAATCGGCCACTAAACCCTAAAAAGGATAGCCAGCCGACTTTTGAGCCTCCTCCCTCTCTCTCTCTCTTTCTATCTCTTTCTCTCTCTCTATCTCTCTCTCTCTCTCACTCACTCTCTAATATTCTCCAATTGCTTTGGTGTTTGTGATCTATTAGAGGCATCGCATTTGAGGTGCTAGGTTTTCAAAAGCTCAAGGTTATCAAGCTATAATCAAAGGTAACACTCTCACTTGTTTATTAGATGTAGTTTTCGATTTTTGTATGCTAGTTATAGGGTTTACAAGCTTTGGATGATTATTGCATGTACAATTAGAAAAACATAGATTCAAAGCTTTAGGGTTCGCATGTACACCATAGGATTGATGTTTTACTCATAACCCAACAGTTGCCTTATGCATGCAAATTGTACACAATATAGGATCAAATAAACGGTTGAATAATGATTCTACCCTAAGCCCACAACCAAACAAGGAACAAGAAATAAGGCTAAATCAATCATTCTTAGGTTATATGATACTAACCGTATACAATTTTTGAACATAGACTTAGAAAATAACTTTGTCAATATTGATTCCAAGTAATTCATATCATCCGAACTCTCTTAGACTACAAGGCATCACACAAATCAGGAAATGCTATCATACGATTCCTAAAGATATCATTATCCCTACTCTAGCATGCAATTTACATAACACGCATACTAGTCATAATACATAGCTATGGGTGTTTTGGGAGTCACTTACTTGAGCTCGACTTATTGCACACATCATACCCCTTTTCTTTATAAAAATCTTATTAGAAAACTCATTTTTATTTTGAAAAGATTATCAATTCCTCAATTTGAGTTCTGACACACCCGAGAGTGTGCATGAATCCCTCAAACCAACGCTCTGATACCAACTTGTAAAGTCCCAAAACTAGAGATAAAAATTTTCATTTTTAAAATTTTCAAACCATACATCATGTGTCTCAAAACCATCATAAATAAAATGTATCAAAAACATCAGAGTAAAATGATCATCGATGCATAATCATAAGGGGATGTTGTGTGATCATGTTGGGCCTTTCCATTTCGAACTTAAAGTACCTGAAAATGTTAAACCACGAAACCGTAAGCATGAAGCTTAGCAAATTCCCCAAAATACCACATACCAAATAAATGGCCCCATCCCAAAAAACAAATGGTCTCGGCCCAACATACAAATAGGACCAACCCAACATACAAATAGGCTTAGGCCCAGCCCAACATACAAATAGGCCCAGCCTAGCATAACATGCAAGAGTCACAAAGACAACTAGCACAATCCAGTGGTCCGGCATTGGTGCCTTCGACCCACGAGTATAGTGAGAAGACTCACTTCACTAATGAAATAAAACATCAATGGCTCGCAAAATCAGAAAATAGATGCTAAACGCCACCTAGTTCACCACACAAGATAAATTCTTAGGCCATCATTCTAAACTAGAACTTTAACTAAAAGTCATCGAGTCAAAAGTCAAACCTCAAAGTCAACGATCAAATATAAGGTCAAAATTGCCAACAACGGCCATCCATGTCATGGCCTTTCTTGACCACGTCGTGGGAACAAAATGTCAAAACAGTCGATGATTCTCAATTCACCACGTGTGGTAGCCTAAGGCCACGTTGGGGGGGCTAGTCTGAACAGCTCAATCGAGCTTACTCCGATTTCTTATGATTTCAAGAGCTCCAAAGCTCAGATCTGGTCCTTTCCAAGGTCTTAATGGATAAATTTTCCAACTTTATCCCTTAAGACATCCTTTTAAGTCTAAATCTAAATTCTAAAGTCTAAAAAGGCAACTTAATGCATCGGACTAGACCATTAAGCACTTAATCAAAGAAATCTTCAATCCAAAACTTCCAGAAGGACTTTAAGGACCCTAATGATCCCTAAAAATGAAAACTTTATAGACATGTATACCCCATGCATGTCCCTTTCAATTTAGGTCAAAAAGATGCAATATAACCTAGAATTCAAGCAAGGTCTCCAAATCACCACCATAACCTAGATCTGTGAGATATAAAGCTCTTGGGACATAGAGAAACCATAAAGTTGCAAACTTTATCTCTTCAACCAAAAAAATCACATCAAAGGGACCATAATATGATATAGAATCTAGATATACGAAGATAGACATGAAAAGGTGGAAACTTAAGGACTTGCAAAGGGTCCAAAAGATGCACACAAGTGAATGGGAGGTTTGCTTGCTATATCAAGGCACTAACTCTTCTTCTTCTTCTTCCTTCAAAACCACCAAGAACTTACAAAATGAGCACAAAAGCTTCCAAAAGGATTAGGGTTTCCAAAAGGAGTTGTTTGAGGGTGATGAAGGTTGAGGGTGGAGGAAACCCTAGCCTTAACTTCCTTTAAATAAGGCTTAATGTCTGGAAATCAGGGTTTTGGCCCAAAATGGTCGTCATGATGTGGCCACTTAGTCCCACAACGTAACACCCAATTAAAATATGTGGTCACAAATCAAATTGTCACGTCGTGGTGATGTCATCACCACGTCGTGGCAACCCATATTTTCATATAAATAAAATTCATACATCGGGATCCGGATGTTACATTGACCGTATGTGATTTATAATTATCACATTAAGCTAATTTACTTATAGAGAAAGTTTGATCCAAAATATTTTATTGAGGGTCTATCCCCGAAAGGGTTGGTGAAGACACCTCCGAATGACCTACATTTTTACTTGCTGTCACCTAAGCCGTAAATTGTTATTGTCTTTGACTTGATATTTAATTTATATTTTATTCAATCGTTTACCGTATATATAAAAATAATGTTCTACATAGACATACTTGAAATCATATATTAAATGACATAACTCGTATTCTAGCCCATAAATTAACTCGGTAAGTCCAAAGTTTACATACCAAATAATACAATGGAAAATCCTAAGAGATGTCTTGATCTTGTTTTGTATCTCCCTATGAGTCGAATTACAACACCACCCCAACCTTTCTTATATTCGGAGTCGGCAATTCCAAATACATCGTGGACATTGTAGATATTGGTCTTGAAGACCTCATGGTTGGATGTGAAGGGCGTATCAACGACCTGATTTTAAAACGATTAACAATGGTAGCAAGTACCTTTTTGAGTTTAACGAGGATGGTGCTTACACTTGTGCTTTCAACTAGCAAAATAAACATAAGAAATTTGAAGTTTTTAATCAAACAATTCGTAAGCTCTGCATCGGAGGGGTTATTAACGATTGTTTGTGGCAAGCAACGTTCACCGAGTTTGATTTTTTGGAAGAAACTTGGGAAATGATGTACACTTGGTTAAAAATTATTTTTTAGTTTTTAATTTTATATTATTTATTGTAATGATAAAACTAAAATTAAATAAGAAGTCCATAAACATAATTACAACGACATTTTTTTTCATCGCCACTCTTTTGAATATCATTGTTAACTATCGACTTTTCAAAGTAATGATGATGGAAATTACAATGTTGATTTCATTTGTATGAAGCTGCATAACTTAACCTATTAGCGATGGAATCTCACTGCTATTTCAGCAAAGATGTAGCTTTTTCACTCATGAAGTACTCAAAAACCATTATCAAATGAAGTAAAGGGTAACACTATTTACAGGAATTTGCTAACCGGCTTCTATATATAAAGTTATAAATCAACATAGACACATATTTTAATTCCCTATGAGTCTTCTATTTTTCTGTTAAATATTTAATTTAGTGGGAGGTTATTAGTTATTACCATAATTTTACAGAAGAAACAACATAAATACATAATTCTTTTTAGGAATAGTAATTCCATAAATTTTGAACATGGAACATGATTGGTTTAAATCTCTCAAGCTTACAGCATTAGCTACCAGCTTTAAGAAATTCAACATAAGACTGTGGCCTTATGTTGAACAAAAGAATTATGTTTTATATTTAACTGAAAACCAAAAAAAGTTTCCCAATCATTACGAATATTCTCAGTAATAACAAAACTCTTGATTTCAAACAATCTTCTAATACATCATCTTCCCTACTTCCAGGGTTTCGCATAGTGATGGTTGAAAGGTTAGATTTGGTTGGAGGCTTTGAAACCAAGAGTTTCACAATCATTTCAAATCTCTACAAATAACAAAATTCTTGATTTCATACACATTATCTTCCTCAAAGTCAAAGGTTACTTTCACGGTTTTTCAAAGCCGAATCCACAAGTTTGACTTTTTTCGCGTTCTCATTGTTGACAATGGAAAGTTTTGCAATGGAGGACTTGAGGTGAGAGATCTCATCATCTTCAGCGTTCCCTTTCCTCCTCCCTGCAATTTGCCTTCTTTGATTGGGTTTTTTGCTTTGTGGGGAAGATGAGTATCTTTGTATCCGACCATTTATAGCTTCTATGGTTGTGTGCAATGCATCCAATTCCACCCCTCTAAATCTATCTGCATAAATCCAATAGAACAATGGTCAGAGAGGGTTTTTTTTAAGAACACTATTGAATTGTGAAGAGAAAAACTTACCAAGCTCCATCTTGAACTCTCGTTCTGCTTTTGATAATGGTTTCTTGTGGATCCCTGGTAGGTTTTTTAGGTTTAACAACCGTTCTTCCAAGTGATCATGAGTCTGAATTACATGGTCTATTCGGTTCTCCAACTTTTCTTGTTTCTCTTCGACCTTTGCTAGCTTCTGTTGTGCCTCACGTAAGCGTGCGTGTTGGTCATCAATGATTTTCTTCAGTTGAGGCCCATGGTGTTTAAGCTCAAAGTAAACCTAAAAACCCACAAACAAAAAATTACTCATATCAATGGTCACCAAGCATAAAAAGTAAAAGTATCAAGATTTCCAAATCCCACATTGAAATTCTAGCTCCAAAGCAAAAAAGTGTATTTAAAGTGCCAAAAGATTAAAACTTTGAACAATACATAACAGAAAAACCAGTTCTCGAAACAATAGAACAAAAGATTAAAACTTTGAACAATACATAACAGAAAAACCAGTTCTCGAAACAATAGAACAGCCATACAACCATCAAGATCAAGATTCTATACAAAGAATAAGGACTTTCTATATTAAGTCGTTCAATCCGTCTATATTAGGCATCAAGATTTCAAAACCCACATCAAAATTATTACTCTAAAGCCAAAAAGAGTACTAAAAAGAGCTAAAAGATTCAAACTTTGAGCAACTTATAACAGAAATACCGGTTCTTGAACCGATACAACTATGATTTCAAGTTCCAACATCAAGATCAAGATTTTACAAAAATAAAAAGTTAAGATTTTCTTCTATTAAGTCGTTCTTTTCGCATTAAATCAAAAGGAAACACCAATATATAAGCTTATTTGCATCAAAGTCAAACCTTCTATTGAAATACAAGAACTTGCAAAGAGTTACCTTATGTGCATACTCCACATAGTTCTCATGAAAAAGCTTGAAGTACTGATGAAGAGTAGATCTCCCTTCAATGGAATCAGCAGCAACAGGATTCTGTGAAGTTGGAGGCACAATAACAACCTTTGGACCCATGAGTAATTCTTTACTTATAATAGTAGCATCCCCAACCTCTTCCAAATTTCCATTCCCAAATTTCTTTTCTTTATCAATACGAGCAGGAAGCAAAAGATTCCAACTTTCCATTCCAATCACAACACATTCAAAACCAGAAGTGAGCCCCACAATCCAAGAACATCCAAATGAGTCAGACAATGCCACAAAACCACAAAGAGCTGACACCGAGGATTCCACCTGACAAGTGCTCAAAACCGATTGCACAGTAGGAGCTCTGATGTCATCATCTATCCCGTTTTTCTGATTTGTAAAAGGAAGAAAATGTAACACTATCGAATCCACACCTCCATCATGAACCGAATATATTCTCTCAGGTATAAGTGGATCAACAAACAATGAAATTAAGGAACCGGATTCAGGTTTTCCAGGTAATGCTAAATCCACAGTCCCTAATTTCAACAAGGGTGGTGAATGTCCTAACCAAATATCATAATCAACTGAGAGCTCATTTGAATGTGTTTCACATATCATGGCAATACCAATTATTCGATCATGAGAATTAACAGATAAACGAGGCTGGTTGCCAGGTGTCCAAACGGGCTGTATTTCATCGGCTAATGCATCTATTTGTAACTGTCCACTACTAAAAGCTGTAACAATAACTGAATCTTTGCTTACTGCTTTGTAAAGAAAACTAACTGCTCTCCCCTCACACTCTGAAACCTTCGATTCAGAGAGATCCTCTTCCTTACCATGGTAAACTTTATGAAGAGGCCCCTGTATTTTCAGATTGTTCAGTGGCTAAATTAAATCAATAATATGGTGAAAGTAAAAGTGGTAAGAGGAATACCTGTAAGGAAACAGATGAATCAAATAAGGCGTAAGGATGGGATTTTAGTGCAGGTTGATTCCCACCTTCAGCTGCTTGTTCAGCCAAATCAGGAAATGTAGCTTCTAACCAAGAAATTGCCAGGTTGGCATTACTAACAGCTTTAGAGCTACTGGCTTTGAGTCCAAATGTTTGAGCATCATTATATATCTCCAATACAGACTCCCATTTGTACACACTGTAATAGCATAAATAACTTAATAACATAAGCCAATCGATTTCCAATATAATAAAAACCTTAAAAAGCAAGATATTATTGCAACTAACCTCCCGAAAGGAACAACTGGACATAAGATGTAAACTGAACCATCGCTAAATAAAATAAAGACCTGTAAAATTAAACATTTATGATCATGTGTTAGTAAAACAATGTAGACAAAAACACATAAGATTTAAGAATAATGAAACAGTTAACGCACACTAAATCGGTCCCACAAATGATCACCACCAAATGAAAAGTCAACAGGGCATATTGATGAAGCATTCCTTGATCTACCACGTTCAACTGGCTGTAAATAATATTCTTGTTCTGGTTGTTCAAGAGCCACAGACAAATCATAAAGCCTACAGAATGTACAATCAGTGAATATTACAATTAAATAGAAAACACAAAAATTGTCCAAGAAATTGAAGTTCTACGCAATTCAACTAAAGATATTCTTGAAAAAGAATGTTGAACCTGAAAACTGAATCAGAAGATAGAATTCCAAGATGAGTGTCGCTATAAGGATGCCATGAAACTTTTAAAGTCCTTATGGCATTGTTTGTGTTGAAGTAAACATCTGAGCCAACAGATACTGTCCTGCAGATCAGTAGAACAAAAACATGATTTAATCATGTAGTAAGCTACATTACATATGGCTGTTTTTCCCATTAAGTTATAACAGTTTACAAACTAATTCAAAACATATGACAAAATGCTTACAGATATATTTTACTACCTGCAAATAACAGCACTGTCTTTTGATGAAGAACTTCCATAAAGGTACATAACTCGTATGCCATCTGATCCCTCTAAGAGTAAAGCTGATCCATGTCTATTAATGGTAATTCTGTCCACCTTGAAATTGAGCTCAACATCTGCTCGCATCACCTACAAATGTATAAAACTTCAGAATAAGAATGAAAGCAAAGACAGTAAATTGTACCCACAAAAGTTCTCTTTTGTTTCATTTTCCTCAAATAACATCTTTGTCTTTTGTCTGCTTAAATACATCCTTCTTTGTAGTATAAATTAATCATCTTTAAGCCAATTCCATACATACACTCTGTTAATACTTAATACATTGTTACATTTGACTTCCATTTTTCATAGGTTAAAAATGTATCAAATAGTAATCTATCACAGCTTGCTCCCAGTAATGAATGCCTTTAAATATTAAATGTAAACCTAAAGAATTTTCATGCTAAAGAGAGTGAGCAACCGGAGGTAAAACTGCAAAACATACAAGAATCTGATTCCATTTTTTTCGCATATCCAGTACATTTGCATTTGAAAACATGTTAAGCTAAAAAACTCAGGAATCCCTTGATGTGAATAATAAAATATGAGAATAGTTAAAGTAAAGTAGTTCCTATGAAAGGGAAGAGTACAATGTGATACAGAATCGTCAAAACAGTAAAACCTGAAACGTGCGAGTGTGTTTTGATAAGAGGTAGAAAGACCTTGGTAGGGGAAGCGGCGAGGACGGAAGTGGGTTCTGGTTCACCGAATCGAAGAGAAATTCGATGTAGGGATTGCGTATTTATGTCCCAGTAGTAGAGGCGAGAAGCTCCGTCCCAAGCCATGAGATTCCGTTTCTTCGGGACATCATTCGATGAATGAGTGGTTGTGGCGTTGGAGAAAATGGGGTGACTCTGAAGAGGAACCCATTCCACCTCTTCGTTTGCCGGAGTAGCCGATGACGGCGACCGTGACTGTGACTGTGACGGTGGTGTTAGCGACCGCGATTGTGACGGTGGTGTTAGCGACCGTGATTGTGACGGTGGTGTTAGGGCTCCTTTGCTGCTAGGTTCTGGTATATCGAAATTAAACCTCATTTCTTTGTAAGATTCGCCGGGGTCTCTTTTGCCCTATGTCTCTCTCGCTTTTACACAAACACTTGGTTTAAGTTCAAATCGCCGGCCGGTGAATCCCTCCTTTTTTTTGGAAGGCTTAAATTGTGTGCAGCGGGCATAAGAGGTTCTTAGTTCGAACGACGACGTAAGTGGTTATCATTTTCGCTAAATTACTAGGAACCCCTCAAACTATTTTATTAGTTCCTCAACCACCCCCTCTGATATTTGATTGAAAGAATCTCTTCACCATAGTTCAAAAACTAAAATTGTTGCTAGGGTGCTATTACTTGGATTTCACAAGTACGTAAATGTTTTCTTATAAAATAGTTTTTTTAGTGCAAACATGTTCATAGAAATCAAAAGGGAGACGTTTTTAAGATATTGATATAAGTCAAATTTGATCATTGAGTGGTTCTTAAGAGATATTTTTGTAATTTTCTTCCTTCTTTGTATATTCAAATATGAATTATTTGGTATAGTTATGTTTGGTACAAAACTTAGAATTTTAAGGACTAAAGTAATTGTGTATCCTATTAATGTATGAGAGTTATTAATAGGTTTACGTGGTTTGAAAACCCCATCGTTATCAATAATCAATTTGAAATTCGATAAATCAAGTTTAATTAGGGATGTCAAAAACCCTTGTGGGACCCCGATACCGTATTTTTTTAAAAAATAGAGAGCAGGAGGGGTCGGCGAAGAAAAATTTTATGTTTTATTTTTTTTTTCTTTCTAACACGGAAACGCAAAAAACTTAAAATTTTCCTTTCATTTCCTTCAAACTTAGGAACAGGGAATAATAAATATTTTCCTTCACCTTCCTTTCTTTCTGTCAAAATTTTCCATCCCTTTTCTTTAATAAATTGATCAAAAAAAAAAAAAAACAACTCGGGAAGAATGAATAAGTTTAACATGATTTTATAAACTAACTTCGTTTTTTTAAAGATGAACAACCAGGAAAAATGAGGGGCAAAGTGTAAATTTTGAAGAAGTTGAGATACCCAAACTAGTCAGCAGCGGACCGGGTAAAGAGTACGCATCTAGACGTCTCCGGAAACCCCCAAAAGTTTTCTGCAAGAAAAACGACGCCGGTAAACGACAATCAAAAGGAGAACACCGGGGAATGGCGGAGAAATTGGCACCAGAGAAACGCCACAGCTTTTTCCATGGAAGTATGTCACTTTATGCCCATTCCTCTCAATTTTAACCCCTTGCATTTGATCCATTCGTGGAAAATCAGTAGCATTTGTTAGGGTTTCGTGAAACAGAAACACTAATTATGTCTAATATTTGAAATGAGTTGTTTATTAGGTCAGAAGGTTTTCGAATGGGATCAAACTCTAGATGAGGTTAATATGTACATCACTTTGCCTAATGGAGTTCCTACCAAGCTGTTTCACTGCAAGATTCAGTCCAAACATGTTGAAGTTGGAATCAAAGGCAATCCTCCATATCTGAATGTCTGTAGCCCATTTACCCGTTTGATTTGAAATTGCTATTTACATTAGCGTAAATATTCTTTGATGGCTTGTATCGCTTATTGGGTACAATTCTTGTGTGGGTTGTGCAGCATGATTTGACCTTGCCTGTAAAGACAGATTCTTCATTTTGGACAATTGGTAAGCATTTTCATTTTAATTAGTAATTTCTACTTAGTACTACTGTAAATGATTCATTGTGATACAAAAGAGTATTTTCCATGAGAGATCCCTTTCCCATGCATTGTGACTGAAACTAAGCAAATTTGAAGATGCAAATTTGGTGGAAATTTCTTGTTCCCTATCGAATCTTGAGTTACCATTTTGAAAAGGATTGAGAGAATTAAAGACAGATGTCTAGAAATCTCTCTTTGATGTAGACTCTGCAATGTGAAGCAGATTACCACAATTTTTGCAAGAAGCCTGTTTAGAACTAACTCCCTGATAAATCAAGATTTTCTCTTTTCAATTTCATATGCTCTGTTCTTGAACTATGAGCAAGATTTCTAGAACAAGATTTCTAGGTTCTAAAATCCTAGTAGCATCACCAAATACAATTGGGCCTTGTACAACACTGGGCCAAATACACAAAAGACTATTTAAAAACATATATGAGATTGAGGGCTAATAATTAAACCATAAAATTGATCTACTGAAAAGTGTGTAAAACAATGATGATGATTGTAATGTTTTGGTATATGACAGAGGATGATATACTGCACATCACTCTGCAAAAAAGGGATAAAGGTCAAACATGGTCATCTCCAATAGAAGGTCAAGGTCAGCTTGACCCCTATGCAGCTGATCTTGAACAGAAACGTCTCATGCTTCAGAGGTTTCAAGAAGAGGTACAAATTTCTCATATTAATAGCAAATAATAATAATAATATGTCTTTTTTAATTTCTAAAAACTCTATGAGAAATCTTTAACTAACTAACTAACTAACTTAACTGTTACTCCTTCCACAGAACCCAGGATTTGACTTTTCTCAGGCCCAATTCTCCGGGAACTGTCCTGATCCAAGAACATTCATGGGTGGCATCAGATCCGATTAGAAATCCTCCATTTCTTTCACTGAACATGATTGTACATTATTAAACACTTTACCTAAATAATCGTGTGTTTGTACAAGTATGTCTACAAATTGAACTTAATTCTACCCTAAAATGGGCATGCATGCATGTATGTGTCTATGGTGATTATCTATTTAGGAAAGTTTCAACCTAAAAAGGTGGTGACATAAATATAATTAGTTGGTTATGTATGCCTATGCCACTCTGGTTCCTAATCATGTTACATGTCCTTCCAAAACCCAAACACACCCACTTAAAATCTTTTTAATATATATATATATATATATATATATATATATATATATATATATATATATATATATATATATATATATATATATATATATATATATATATATATATATGCTGCTGATGTGGTTTCCTTTGTTTTATTATGCAAAACCTAATTATGGTAGTTGGATAAGTATGTCTCACTGGAAAAAAAAAAAAACCTTTATGTTGAATTCCAGATAGACCTTACCTCATAAAGTTGTGTCTTTTACATAATAGGACCATTATTCCCTTTTATCAATATGATAGCCTGTAACATATATGTAAAAAATCTGCAAGCTTCTGTCACAACTTTGTGGACCATTTTTTTAATTGTATATAATAGAATGCTTTGTTGTAGTATAATATATATATAAACAGGTAAGCAAATCCGATGCTTTTGAGGATGATATCGGTGTTGCTTTTGTGTTTGTGTTTGTGTGTTGTGATGTAAGAGATTATTGGAGTTGTTTTTAAGAATATCCATCCAGCTAAAGATTTATTTGTCGTATGCTAAATGGATTACTTAATAAAATGAAAATAGAATATTAGATAAAATGATAAATGAACACCGTTTAAAGAATAGACTTGTTGATATATTAGTTGGTATGTGTTTGGTTGTAGTCAGTTGTATCGAGTTATATGGTAGGACTTCGTGGTGGCATTTGGCCGGTATTTTGAATTTGGTGCTTATGATAATTATGAGTATATTCGTCTCAATATTTATTTAATTAATTGGCTGTCTAAGTTTAATGATGTTTCTGTTTTTATTCAAAAACTATTTGGAAAATCTCAACATATTTTTTTGGAAATACAATTAAGAGTTTTTAGTTGTTCTATCAATAATAAAAATAATTTGTTAAAGTAAAGTCAAATCAAAAATTAAAGATTTTTTAAAACTAAAGATTTCGGATTCAAAGAGCTTTAGTTGCATATTATATGATTTCAGTAGTTCTTTAATTATATATATTTAACACATTCATTATTTATATGGTTAAAAGTTGGAATTGGTTCTTTAATTATTATTTATGAACCAGTTTAGTGATTTAACTTTTTTAGACGTAAGACCATTTGATTTTTAAAACTCTATCAAATAGACATGTTACCATACATTTTTATTACATATTATCCCCAAGTTTTAATTCTTATTACCATTGTAGTCTCAATTTTTTTTACAAATTTTTTGAGTCTTTAAATTTTTTACATCTTCGTTTTGATACGTATTTTATTTTGTTTTAACATGTTTTTATTTCGTTTTTACATTTCTTTTTTAATTCGTTTTTACTTTGAGTTTGAATGTTTTTTACTTCATTTTTTTACAAAATTTATTTTCCTAAAACTTTATTTTTCATATTTTTTTTAATCATTTTTACGTCTTTATTTTTTTGACAACCTCATTTTTTACAGTTTCATTTCTTTACCACTTAGATTTTATTTTTATTCCAGATTACAACATATATTATTATGAATAGGCTAACCGTAAAAAAACAATGTAAATGGCAATAACTATAGCAAGCGAAGTTGTAAAAGAAACAAAGTAAAAAAAAAATCAATGGACTTCTAGCTAGAGATATCAAATGTTGTCTTTTTTTTGAAGTAGATGGTTCAAGTTTCATTTGATATATAAATAAAATTAAAAGTAGACTGGATTTTCCTTTTGAAAAATATGAATTAACTTGAGTAAAAACCATGTGAAAGTTTGTAGCAAAACAAAGTTGTAAAATAAAATAAAATTAATAAATAAATAAAATAATAATAATAAATACAGGTAAAAACAAAGTTGTAATAACTTTAAAGTTGTGACACAAATTTGTAATAAAAAATAAAATATAGGGTAATTTTCTAAATAAAATAAAGAATGGTTAACCTGAGCATGTCACAAGAAAATTGATATAATTTTGAAAATTAGTAACATTATTAAATGACTAAATGAATACATATAAACAATATCGTAGTTATTTTAACCTTTAACTGTTATCAATATTCAAATTGACAAGAAAAATGTTATTAGGCCAAACCAATTTGAGTGTTTGGTAAAATTAGTTGGCTTTTATTTGTGCACAATTGTACAGAAACAATAAATATTAACTTTTAAAGATGCAAAATTAAATAAAAATTAATAGCAAACAGGTCTCAGAAGCTACTTAAAGTGTATCTTTTGAATTATGACTTTGTTGATTAATAAAAAAATAAAACTCAAACTACCAACAAAGTTTCTATTATTTGGAATTTTTTTCTTAAAAACTAAAAATTAAAAGTTTCAAAAATCTCTCGAAAGATAACGTACAAGCACACTCCTTGCATGTTTTGACCGCTTGTTCTGATTGTTACACTTGCACAACATGTCGGACCAAGCGAGCAGCCGAGTTTGACACATTCATCAACCAACTTGCCACTTTGCATCAACCATACCTTCTTTTACAAATTAGAATCTCTTTTTCAGTGGGTATATTTATTTTGCAATAAAAACCAATTTCTTTACAAAATATACCAAAAATATTTACTTTCTTTCTTGCTGTTCACATAGCCGAAGAATCTTGACATCAACATGCTCGCATTATATTTTATTATATTATATTTCTTGATCGTTGTTGAATTTTGAATTATAATGGCGGCTTTACTCGGGACTATATTATTAGACAAACCAAAGATCATGGAAACGCATTTGTTTGACAAAATTGTGTGTAAATATTTCATCATCTAATAATAAACACGAAAAAAATCTATACATGTTTTTTTCATGGAAGACAGATCAAACCCGATACTTGTACCTCCATTTCTATAAAGATAAAAAGAAAAAAAAACACAATAAAACCCGTAGTTTACAATATATGTACCCAAACTTAATCTTAATCGTGTATATAATGGAGAGGATCATCTATCTTGGGTTATAATATATCTCTTCATATCTGACCATCAAATTACTGTTCTCCTTCGGAAAACCTGCAAAAACAAACATATAAACTACATTCAACTTCTATTTTATGTAACCTACCAATACCATACATTAAAATAAAAAAAAAAAATAATTAAAAACAGAGGATCCTAGATTCCCTTGAAAGCTAACCCTAACTGAAATCTTGGACAAAAGTGATGTGAGTAAGGTGCCAAATGTTAAGGGGCGTGGCACATGGCCATGAGTCATGCCTGAATTTGGCTCAACAACATGACACATTTTCAAGGAAAAAAGTAATCTTTTTTCAGATATCAAGCAATCTGCTCCCTAGGGAAAGGTGTTGGCATGGCCATTTGATAAATATATTTATATTTATATATTTATCAAATGGCCCACTAAATGGGACAACTCAAACCACAAACCACATGTACAGTACAAGTCAGTGATGCATGTGGGGGAAAGATTCTGTTACCTGAAACTTGTAAATGTGAATCTGGGCTGGCCATTGAAAAGATTGGTGTTGAGATGACATTGGAACAGTTTATGCGTCAACTTTTAGTTTTGCAGTTTCACTTTCACCCTTTCATCTTGAAGAATCTTTTTTGTATACCTTGGATACCCATTCTTGAATGTCGACACCTGATCAAAATAAAAAACTAATCTTGTTAAATTTCATCAAATCTTGGATGATATTGCTAAAGTTATACCTAAAGGAAGGGTATCGTTATCTTCTAACGAGTTTAAATAAAGTTCCTAATAAAACACTTTCGGTGTAATATAATTTTATGCATCTTATTCCATAAATATTAGGGCTAATTTACCAATTCATCGTACTTTTGTTTCAATTCGTTACTATTTTTTTTATCAGTTTATGCAAATAATTTATGTTACATTCTTGATGTCGACAACGAAATATTAATATAACTATATAGAGATTATATATTGAAGTCCCCGTCTTAGGTTTCGATGTCGAGGAAAATTTTAAAATTAATAAGATATTTTATGAGGTAAAAGAAAATCAAAACGCGTATAAAGTCAATTTCTTGAAGGGTCAAAATCAACTTATTGATAACCCTACAATCTCGACATTCTCCTCTCTTGCAGTTGTCTATGGAGGGTCCCCGCATTGATGAGTTGTACATTAACAAAATGTCCCTAACTTTGCCAAAAGTCCTATGAAATTACTTTCAATAAATTCGATGGCTTTTTCTTAATTACTATATTTTAAATAAATAGGCATGAAATATTAGACTTAGATATGATATATATATCTCAAAAATCTAAATTCCTCTCTACCAACGTGAATAGTCAACAATCGACAACGGCAAAACAAGAAAAACGTTTCACGTCTTTATGTAACTGGGACCCACTTACAAGCCGTACAGCATATTGTACATGTAGTTATGCATAGGGTACAACTTCCTGATGCATGATGCAATATTTAGAGATATATAGAACAAAAGTGGACTCGAGGTGGGTTTTTTGATATGTTTAATGGGTATCAATCTTTTACTTATTTTGTAGATTTAGTATTGATTTAGTATTGATTTTTTTTTTTTATATTTAACTTTGATTATATAGAGCTGTGATTGTGAAGAATCTTGATTAATGGAGGAAACCGGACTTACAGCTTCGACGTCGATTTTGTAGACAAGAAGCTTGCGTCGTTCTCTGCAACTAGTCCGGTAAGCCACCACGATGTGGCCAACGGCCAATGAAAGCGAACAAATAAACAAAGCCACCTCCGCTGCGGAGAAACCGCTACTTCTGCCGCCGAACACATACGACGCTTTTACCGATACAAACAACAAAGAAACCACCGAACAAACAGTCGTGATTCCCAAGTATGGACCCCTTGATAGCCCCGGACCATCGCATAGTCCATACACACCTACCAAGTTCACAAAACCCCCCGATCAGATTCAGCTAAGTGTTAAGAACACAAATTAAGAAATCGTTAATTTTATAGAGAGATGTTAAATTGATTACTTACAGAGAATGATTGCGGATCTGATTATGGAAATTAGAGGGATATCGATCAAAGAGTATCGAAAATCGTAGTTACTCAAATGGGACGATAGGGTTTGGAGTAAGGAGAACGCTGGTGAGGGATCAGGGAACGGAGAATCCGACGGCGCTGAAAGAGAAGCCGATAATAGAGCTGTGGGAAGTAAAGCATCGGCGACGGCGAACAGTATCGGAGCAGAGAAAAACAGAAACGATATAATCATGGTTACCAAAAAGAAGACTGTTTTGAATCCTCTCAAAGCTTTCTTACTTCTTTCGTCTTTCAAAAACCCCATGATTATGTGTTGTGGCTTACCGGAAGTGCGTGTTGATTTGGAGGTATAAAAATGGAGGTTAAGGGAAGGGGGGAGGAAAATGGGGAGGGAGGGAGGAAGGTGGATTTGACTAGAGGAGGAGCAAAAGCGAAAGCAGACTTATGGGAAAATCAATGGGGGCAAAGGAGGGTCAAATAGGGAAAACACTTTCTCTCTCATCAACGCTTTCTCTCTCTATACATTCTAGAATTGTTTAATAGTAAACCGTATGGAATGTGTGTGGGAGGTGGGGTGGGGTGGGGTGGGGTCATGTACTCATGTGTAAAATTTAACGGCAATTACCTGAACAAATCAACTTCTTAAACTACATGTAACTGGATTTCTTGGTTATCAGTTATCTAGAAGCTATGTTTTCTCTTCTTTGTTTTTAACTTTTGATTATTATTATTTTTCTACCATCGACTATCAATGACAATAATCAATATCGTTACATATTCAATTGCGTTAATTTTACTTATAATCATTTTTAAGTACTTATCTTTATTTATACATATACATTTTAAATATATAGATATATTTAATATTTAGCTTGAATCAATCTAAAAATCTTGATTTAAACTTTATATTCTGTTGAAATGTTTGATTAATTTTGGTAAAGGCCAATTTGAAACTGACATCGGCATTCGGCGTTATGATTGGTTTATTTATATTAATTCAATTGTTTTTCATAACATGTCTATTTATATAAATGTTGTTTACAAAAATAATGTGTTAGCTAATAACTAATACCAAAGGATTTATACTTTATAGTCTAACAATGTTAGGCGTTGTTATCTTTTTTTGAGGTCAAAATTCAAATCTTGTAGAATTATTTCATGGGTAAATTACATTTGCCCAATAAAAACTAATAATTAAATGGTTAGAAGTTTTAATATTTAACTGGTATTTTATTTTTTTAATTTAATTATATTTAAAATGATTATTTGAAATAAATTTTAGGCTAATATTTTAATTAAAATTTTAAATGGTTACCATAATCTAACCTCCAAGTCATCCTTGAATTGAAACGTTCTTGTGAGCTAAACCAATAATTGGAGTTTATCATTTTCAATGATTTTTTTAATGCAATTATTTAATTAGAAAACAAATTCATGTATGTCTTTCGGATCATTTTAATTTACTGGATTAGTCTAAAACCATCACATAAATAAAAAAAAATGTTTAATTCACTCAACTGTTCACTGAAATGATATTATGGGGAAACAATCTTTGTCAATGTTTATGCATCCTAACTTCCTGCTGAAAAAAAAAAAAAAAAAAAAAAAAAAAAAAAAAAAAAAAAAGTCTATGGTCCAACCTGGTGAACCTAATATCTTCACGACCGGGTAATTGGGTTGTATTCGGTGATTTCAATGTGGTGAGAAACCCAGCAGAAAGACTCAACTCCGCTTAGCTTTTGATTTCAACAATTTTATACATGATGTTGGACTCCTTGACTTGAAAATGGGTGGGATATTAAGGGATAAGATAATATACACGTTTAACATATTCAGTATATTCACTTGTATGTACTTAGTCATAGTCAATAGTATTCATCTCCTGTAAATGTTCCTAGTTTATCTCTAGATTAGGTTATATTCCTTGGTTATATATGCTAACCTATTGTACGTAATTATTATTCAATTTAATACAATTAAAGCATTGCTTTATATGGTATCAGAGCACTCTTGCTCTCACGAGACCTAAATCGATCCGCACACCCTTCCTCACTCAATCGATCAACTATTATCAATGGCCACTAAAAACACCACTCAAATTACCGTCGCTACTCACCTCACAATCAAACTCACACCAAACAACTATCCAGTATGGAGGGAACAGGTTGAATGAACCTTAATCAGCCTTGAACTCAACAGTCATATCACATCTACTCCACCGACGATAACCCTCACAGACAAAGAGGGCAAAACAACAACAAATCCATACTACCACCCATGGTATTACAAAGATCAAATGATCTTCAGTGCTATGCTAGGGAGTTGTTCAGATGCAATACAACCCTTAGTCTCCTCGGCTACAACGACTTGAGAAGCTTGGAACCGACTAAATTCAAGTTTTGCCTTATCCTCCAGGTCACGCATCATCTCCCTTAAATACAGATTAGTCAAAAACCCTAAAGGGACTCGGTCAATCACTAAATACCTCCAGGAGATGCGAGCAATTGCCGATGACTTGGCACTTGCACAAAGTCCCGTCTTGGAAGAAGACCTCGTGGTACATATCCTCTCACAATTAAGAGATGACTATACATAATTGCTGCTGCAATCAAGGTTAGAGACACCCCTCTCTCATACTCAGAACTCTTTGATCGCCTCACTAATTTCGAATGAACACTCAAAGAAAGCTATCCCTTATCCGAAACAATTCCAACCACAATAAACTACATATCTCGAAATATAGGATTTAAAAACAGGTCCAACAATAACAACAACTCCTACAATCGTAACAACCAATCACTTACCTCCTATCAGTCACGGGGAGCACAACACTCATCATTGACATATACATGATTTGCTAGAACAATTCCACATGGACGGGGCCAAAGATGTCACCACCTCGTTAAACTCCTTGGTCTCTCTCACCTTGCATGACGGGTCCGCAAACACAGATTTGACACCCTATCATAAACTAGTGGGCTCTCTCCAGTACTTGGCCTTCACCCGGACCGATATCTCCTTTGCGGTCAAAAAGTTGTCACCGTTCATGCATGCGCCCTCTGAAGCTCATTGGCAGTCATTAAAAAGGGTACTTTGCTATCTCAAATGTATGATTCATCATGGACTTTATCTGCACAGGAACTCTTCGCTAACCCTTACAGCCTTCTCGGACTCTGATCGGGGTGGAATTGAATATGGGGGTCTCTCTACCACAGCCTACATGTTGTTCCTTGGTTCTAACATCATATCTTGGAGACCGGCCAGACAAAAGTCAGTCTCTCGGTCATCAACGGAGGCGGAATATAAAGCTTTGGCCAATGCAGCCTCCGAAGTTATGTGGGTTCAAAATCTTCTAAGTAAACTAGGCGTGAAATCATCTCTGGTGCCTACCCTCTATTGTGACAACACGGGTGCAACATACTCATGTGCCAACCCTATTTATCATTCTTGCATGAAGCACGTCGCACAAGACTACCACTTTGTTCGCGAAAAAGTTCAAGATGGCTCTCTCATTGTCAGACATGTTAACTCCTTTGATCAGCTTGTTGATGCATTGACCATACTACTCTCCCGCGGTCCTTTCCAGCGACTACGTTCCAAGATTGGCGTATCCGATGGATCCTCCATCTTGCGGGGGTGTATTAAGGGATAAGGTACTATACATGTTTTACATATTCAGTATATTCACCTATATGTATTTAATAATTGTCAATAGTATTTATCTCCTGTAAATGTTCCTACTTTATCTCTAGATTAGGTTATATTCCTTGGTTATATATGCTAGCCTGTTGTACGTAATTATTATTCAATTTAATACAATTAAAGCATTGCTTTATATGGGAGATGGTTCACCTACTTCTGCGATGATGGTTATAAACTCAGTAAGATCGGTCATATTCTCATTTGTTCAAACTTCATGTCACACTTTCCTACTGCTTCGGTCATCGCCTTACCCAACAAATATTCTAATCACTACCCGATCATACTCGGAACAAACTTCGTGGATTTTGGAGCACCGCCTTTTCGTTTTTTCAAATCATGGCTCTTTCTTGAAGATATTGATCATTACATTCTTAATGTGTGGTCAAATTACAACGGAGGTGGGCCGACTAACAAATATATGTCGGGCAAACTCAAGGCCCTTAAATCTGCCATTAGCGATTGGAGGCGTATTGAAATCGAGAACGAACAAAAAGAATTGAAGAAAATGAAAATTATTGGTGATTTTAGTGTCACAATGTAATTTTATGTAAATGGAACTAACATTTGAGCTAAGGGGCTTCTTAATTTGTACTCTAATATATGTACGGGTTCGTGCAAAATGCATACATGTATAAGATCGAATTAGAATCCAGTTCGACGGCTAGTCGGGGGTCCGAGGCTAGCGCCCCTGGGTCGTGGGTTTCTAAAAGGGCAGCGCCCTTTTGGTGGGGTCTAGGGGCAGCGCCCCTAGCGATATCCAAGGGGCAGTGCCCCTGGCTAGAAAATTCAACTTCTTGAGGGTGATTATGGTAAAACTAACAAAACTTGTTAGTTTTGGTAACCCTAAATCCTCATTAAATCCGGATTATCCTGACTTGATTCCAAAGAAACTAATGACGACCCAACCTTAATAAAAACCCTAATCTTGTTTAATATATAAATGGCTCTTCAGTCTCAGAAGAGGGTTACGAATTTTAGCTCTCATTTTCATCAAACTCTCACAGAATCTCTCTAGCAAATTGGCTTACGATTTTTGTGTCTAGAATCGTAAGTGTCCACTTGGATTATCTTAGGCTGAATTTCTTACAACTCAGGCATAGGGTAGAAATATCAGTTCGGAAAGTGTTCTCACGATCCAAGTTGGTATCCAGATCTCCACCATAAACCTTATTATTTCTTACAAAAATCAAGGTGAGGGAAATTAACCAAGTTGTTGAAACAAGACTTCGTTCTGATCAGGAGAAGAAATTTAGAAAGGAATGTAAAAAAAAAAATTGGAACTCTAAAGACTTGCAAAGGTCGACCTACAACCAAAAGGCAAAGATTAAATGGCTTAAAAACGGAGACAAGAACTCTAGATTCTTTTACTAATCCCTTAAACTCAAAAACAGGAAGGATAATATTCATGGGCTTATAGTGAACAGGATTTGGGTCACCGAGGCACAACCTACAAAAGTGGAGACCTTACATTTTTTCTGTGATAAATTTCATGAAAATCATACTCCCCCCCCCCCCCCCTTCTCATTAATTCCAACTTTAAAATACTATGCGAGGAAGACCATATTTTCTTGGAAATTGACTTTGAGGTGGAAGAAAATAAGGATGCAATTTGAAATTGCGGTAATGATAAGGACCCGGAGTTTGATGCAAGTAGATATCATGAATTTTATAGATATTTTGAAGCTGGTAGGCGTCTTGTTAGAGGGTGTTGCTATTCTTTAATCACTCTAGTTCCCAAATGCAAAGATCCTCTGACTCTAAATGATTGCAGGCCAATTAGCCTTATTGGTTGTAAGTACAAAATTCTTGCAAAGGCTTTGACTTCTCGTGTGAAAAAGGTCATCGACTCCATCATTGATGAGGAAAATGGTTTCATAAAGGGCAAAATATCATGGCTGGTCTAATGATCATCAATGAGATATGCGCTTGGGCTAAACGAGCTAAGAAAAATGCCTTCCTTTTTAAATTCGATTTCAAGAAGGCTTTCGATTCCTTAAATTGGAACTATCTGTACTCTGTTATGGCTCAAATAGGTTCAGTGACCGTTGACGATTTTGGATTAGAGGATGTCTTGCCTCCACCTATGCTTATATTCTCATCAATGGCTCCTCGACCAATGAATTCAAAATCACCAAAGGAGTACGGCAAGGATACCCCATGTCCCATTTCCTTTTTATCATAGTCATGGAGGATTTGAATGTCGCCATGAGCTACACTTGCCAGAGCTCGTTGTTCCAAGGGATTAAAATACCCAACACGGGTCCTTCGATTTCACACTTTTTTTATGCTGACGATGATCTTTTTATAGGTGATTGAAGTAACTCGAATTTTGTCAACCTAGCTCGTATTCTTAGATGTGTCCATGCCACCTTCGGTCTTAAAGTAAATTTCTCCAAGTCAAAAGTATACGATATTAATGTTTCAAGCAACGATATGGGCCTCTTGTGTGAATATTCTTGGATGTGAGCCAACCTCCTTCCCCTTCACATATCTAGGCATTCCGATTGGATCTAACATGTGTCTCAAGCATAACTGGTAGACGGTAATTAATCAGGTACAAAATAAACTTTCGGTTTGGAAGGCCAAGACCCTCTCTTTTGGGGATAAGCTTACTGTGGTCAAATCTGTTCTAGGTAGCCTCCCCTTCTTTTATTTCTCCATATTCAAAACTCCGGTCTCTATTATCGAGTACATTGAAAAAGTTCGTAGGTGGTTTCCATGGGGTGGGAGTGAGGAAAAACATAAGATTCATTGAGTCGCTTGGAGGGTTTTTCTCATTAGTAACGATGATGGTGGGTTGGGGGTTGGGTCCCTGAAAAGTAGCAACATTGCTCTCCTTTGCAAGTGGTTATGACACCTCAAAACAGAATGCAACTCTTTTTGGACCCACGTTATCACCGATATTTATAATATTTTGAGAAAATCAACCACAAATCTGGCAAAAAAAAGCCTTCTCGGGTGTTTGGAGCCATATTCTTAAGATGATATATGTTCTTGCGGAGTTTGATATTGAACTATCTAATATTTTCTCTTGTAAGGTTGACTCTAGTGATCGAACACTCTTTTGGCTATATAATTGGCATGGTAATGAGGTTTTTGCCAATGGATTCCCTAATATCTTTAAGCTTGATAAAAAGAAGTCAAGCTTTATATCAAAGTGTATATCCTACACGGGTATCATGTGATCCTTAAAAGAACTCCCCGGCAACACTACTGAAGCTTACGAACTTAATATGCTTCAAGGGCTCATTAGTAACTGTGTCCCCAATGTTGATGATGACAGGTGGATTTCTAATCTTGTCGTTGAAGGAAAATTTTATGTTCATGATCTTAGACACTTTATTGACTCTAAACTAACCTCCGGAGTCATCAATATGAAAGTATAGACTAATATGGCCCCAATTAAGGTAATTGGTTTTATTTGGAGGGCTTGTTTGGACTGTCCCTAGCCCTCTCATGTAGATGCCTAAACCTCCCCTCCACCATCTGCCAATATTATGACACAGATACAGATACTACTGATCACATGCTTGTGGGTTGTTCTTTCTCTCATGAGGTTTTGAGTTGGATTTTCAACTGGTGTCGTATCCCCATTCAAAACCTCACCACTGTGATCGAAGTCATCGCTTTTGCAACCAAATGGGGTAATTGTCCGAAGAAACGAAGGATCTTCATTACCATTATGTATCGTTGTTTTTTGAGTTTATGTAAGGTTGGAAATGAAAATATGTTCAATCAAATCAAGACTTCTCCCACAAGAAAGGCGGATTTCATTATAACTATGGTATTTGATTGGATCAAATTTAGGGGTAATTTTGGTTCTTGTAAGTGGGTTGATTGGTGTTGCTTCCCCTTTAGCATTTTGTAATCTTATTGTTTTTGTTGTTTTTAGCCATGCCTTGACCTCTTAGGCAGTGATCTGTTTATTTATATAAACATGCCGTTTCAAAAAAAAAAAAAAAAAAAAAAAAAAAACTCCAAAGATTCTACACTTTAATGAACGTGTTTAACTTATTTCAAAATCTGACCATTGATCAAATTATATTATCCCCAACTCCCATAATAAAAATGATGACTTTGAAACTCGGTGCTATGCCTTCAAAAATAAGAATCTACCTAGATGCATACACTGAACCCGTCAAAACTCACATTACCCAAGTTAGAACAAGAATAATATCACCATATATTATCTTCTTAAAAGTTAAATCCACGTGTTGCGAGAAGGTTGACCAACTCTTTTGGATCAATTGGTTTCTTAAATGAATAAAACAATTTTACTTTCCAATTGAAAACAAAAAACAACATCGAAACACTTGTTTCATGCCAATTGCCAAATGCTTAGCTTTGGAAGTTACTTAAACAGATGCAAAAGCGGATGGAGTGGAACCGACCCGTACTCTTCACACATGCAGTTCATTCTTCTATGTATCCCTATATATATATATATATATATATATATATATATATATATATATATATATATATATATATATATATATATATATATATATATATATATATATATATATATAGAGAGAGAGAGAGAGAGAGAGAGAGAGAGAGAGATATGTAGGATCATGTGGAAATAAAACTTTAGTGAGAAACCTAAGAAATGAGACCATTTACATATTTTTTTGACGGAATAAATAATGAATCATGATGCAAGAATAACTTAAATTAGAAAAAAAAATGATCGGAAAAAAGCATCAACAATTTATTTTTGTGAATCTTCAAACCGTTTTTTGGGGAGATTTTTTGTGAATCATAATTTTTGTATCATCTATTGGTTAATGTCGATGATTCGTCAAAAAATGGATTATCGAATCGACCTACTAACCTGCGTGCTAATTAGATGAGCGGGTGAGGATGGGAAACTTTTCTCATTTTTTGTGGGACACAACACCCTTTCCCTCACCTAAACTTAAGGAATAGGTGGGAAGCTTCCATTGCTATTTTGTTTTGTTTTTTTTTATTTAAATAAAATTAATTCTTTTTTATGATTTTTAATTTTTAAAAATAAGAAGCATTTCATTAATTAAAATTAAAATTAAAATTACATTAAACCTAAAATATCACTCTTCCTTCGACATTTGGCATAACTTCGTTTTCGTTGTACTAACATATCACTCTTCCTTCGCCTTCAAGAATCATATTATGCAATATGATACATGCATACATTATATGTTGTAACCTTTTCACTTCATATAACCTTGCCTCGACTGCTAGTACTTGCAAACGTCTCTTAAGTACACCAAATGTTCGCTCCACACTTCCTAGCTAACTCTTGCGCCTTTTTAAACTTTTTCCTTTTCTGGTCGTTAGGACATGTAAACGATTTCACAACAATAGACAATGGAGGATATATACCGTCATGAAACATCTCAAAAATATAGTACAAAATTTTCATTTTTAAATCATTAATAAAACCATAAATCATCCATCATCATAAAGAAAATCAAGAACCATGTATCTCTAAACATCATGTCAACTATTGTATCAAAATCAAATAAGAAAAAATCAAAGCCTAAAAAAAATCCTAGGCTGAAATTGCGGTGTGTGTGCCATGCGATCATCCCGAGCCATTCCCCTTGCTAGTGGAAATACCTGAAACCAAAACTGAAAACTGTAAGTATGAAGCTTAGTGAGCTCCCCCAAACTATCACATACCATACCATAACACATAATAACACATACTGGGCCTCGCCCACTGCATCGGACCCCGCCCAACATCGGACTAATCAGGCATCGGGCCCTCCAGGTATCGACCTGAAGTCCGACATCAGGCCCCGCCCAGCATCGGACCGAAGTCTGGAATACATATCATAGCAACAAACACATAACACATAAGCATATAACATATAAACATAATAGACTTCCTCGGGCTTGCACCGGCATCGGACCGACGTCCGGTACACATAACATATAAGCTAATTCTGCATCGGGCTTACCCCGACATCGGGATTGCCCCGTAATACATAACACATAACATGAATGAATCACAAAGACATCAAGCATACATATACTCCTCTCGGGACCACTCCGACATTGGACCGAAGTCCGGAACATATAAGCTGCATCCCGCTAACTCCGGCATCGGGCCTAAGCTCGAAATATACTGACATACATAAGCGCGCTGACATTGGGGCCTTCGACCCGTTCCTACTTGAGGAAAACTCACCTCGTAAGGCTGACTGCTGACACTCGAGTGAAAGATTTCTCACTACTGCTCCAACTACTCCCTGACTATCAACTACATAATACACTTAATCAAAATCTGATAATCCTTGACCATTTTACCCTTGGTCAAAGTCAACATCCATGTCAAAGTCAAAGTCAAGGTCAACTCTCAGTCAACCCCAACTCATTGAGTTATCTCCTAACTCGACGAGTTCATGCACTACTCAAACTCGTAGTCAACTAAATCAACTCGTCGATTCCCTTCCCATACTCATTGTGTTCTTCCTGTCATAACATTGGGACATATCAACTCTAACTCGTCGAGTCCCTCTTGGGACTCGTCAAGTTATTCTGCTTCCGATTCCTTATCCAACTCACTGAGTCATCTCCTAAACTCAATGATTGCACTCACAACCAGAAAAGGGGTTAGGGTTCACGACCCGACTCACCAAGTCCAAGAACAACTCATCGAGTTCTCCATGTAACATATCCGTTTAGTCGATTCTAATCTATTCCAATGCTTCTAACTCATAGATCTGGACTCCGTGTTTTGAAAACCGGACCGAACCGGCCAGTTCGACCTGTTCAACCGGGAACCGGATCTTAAAGGCTAAAAAACCGGTATTCGTGTGAACCGTTGAAAACCAGTGAAAACCAGTCAAAACCGGAAATTTTAAAAAATATTTATTTTTTTCATTTTTTGTAATTTTTATATAATTAAATATAATTATGACATCATCCGGTTTTTCCGGTTTTTGAGACCGGTCCAACCGGTTGGACCACTTGAACCATTGAACCAGTAAGACGACCGGTTCAGTCTCCGGTCCGGTTTTCAAAACCTTGTTTGGACTCCTTAGACTAGCATTACACGTAAAGTTGCTAACTTTACGTGCATGCATGGTGCTATGAAGCTAAAACACCCAATACAAGCCAAAATGAAGGTATAAGTCATAGAATGGAGTCATGGCTGAATAAAGGTGGCAACTTTGAGCTTTTAAGGCTCAAAAGTGTCCAGATCTGAAGCACTTTCGTCCCCAAGAGTTCAAATCCCGTAATGACATTGGAAATTGCCCAAAAATAACAGCATACAAGCTAGGAAGGAGATATAAGGGAATAGCAGCCAAGGTATAAGCTTTATACCTCTATGAAGACAGAAATGAGTCCTTAACTCTGGATCTCCAACCTTCCTTCTACAACTCCAAGCCTTTGCTTCCTTCTTCTAGCTTTAAATCACAAAAATGGCAACAAAAATAGCTCAATATCACACAAGGCTAAGTATGGTTTCGAGCGTGGGATATGGAGGTGATGGAGGTTGTGGTGGAGACATGTTATGATGCTTAAATAGGGTGCAAACCCTAAAGATTAGGGTTTCCTCCTGACGGACCTACTCATCAAGTCCAGGCTTACGAATCGTCGAGTAGATCACTTAAGACCCGCATCCAATCTGGCATCTACTCGATGAGTTAGGGTTACCAACTCGTTGAGTAGCTCTAAAAATAAATACTTAAATAGCTTAAAATGTGTACCAGGTATGGGGCATTATAATTCTCCCCCACTTGGCTTAGACTTCGTCCTCGAAGTCTGTTGTGTCTGAAAACAACTCCGGGTAGTGCTCCTTCATCTCATCCTCTGGCTCCCAAGTCCACTCCGAGCCCTTGTGGTGTTTCCCCTGCACCTTCACTAGCTTGACCCTCTTGTTCCTCAGCTCCTTCATATTGTGATCCATAATCGCCACCGATCTCTCAATGTAATTCAGGCTGTCATTAACCTGAATATCCTATAAGGGTATAACCGATGTGTCGTCCAATAAGCATATCCGTAACTGGGAAATATGGAAAGTGTTGTGTATCTGGTTGATCTCGACGGGTAGATCCAGTCTGTACGCTACCTTGCCCATCCGGGTTATGACTCTGAAGGGGTTGATATACCTGGGGCACTTCCTGAGCTATAATCCGCTCGTAGTACTTGGCGCTCCTCCCTCAGGCCCTCAACCCGTGCCTCTCAGATATGCTCCAACAATGGAGTAATAAATGTCTTCCTCAAACAGATGTCTCGAATCGGGTTCGCTACCTCCTTGCGGCTGAAGGCGTTAGCCACTACGTTGGCCTTGCCCGGGTGGTAAAGGATCTCACAGTCATAATCCTTTACCACATCTAACCACCGACGCTGCTTCATGTTCAGATTCGGCTGATCAATGAGGTACCTCAAACTCTTGTGGTCCGTGTAAATTGTACAATAGACCCCATAGAGGTAATGTCGTTAAATATTGAGGGCGAATACCATAACCCCTAGATCTAAATCGTGTGTCGGATAGTTAGTCTCGTGGGGCTTCAACTATCTCGATGCATAAGCTATCACATGACAACACTGCTCCCATGCCTGTGATCAAAGCATCACATTAGAATGGGATTTTGGTCGACCCGGCCAAGATTAAGGTGGTTATGAGTTGGGAGGTGCCGATATCCCCCACCGAGATCAGGAGTTTTCTAGGGTTGGCCGGCTATTATTGGAGATTTATTAGAGATTTCCAAGATCACCGTTCCTCTCACCAGAGATTGTGTGAAGCTCCGGTGTTATCCCTTTCTGAGGGAATGGAGGACTTTGTGGTTTATTGTGATGCATCTATATCGGGGTTAGGAGCGATGCTTATGCAGAGAGGGCACGTGATAGCATATGCATCGAGGTGGCTGAAGCCTCATGAGACGAGGTATCCCACCCACGATTTAGAGTTGGGGGCAGTAGTGTTCTCCCTCAAGATCTGGCGCCATTATTTGTACGGGGTTCGGTGTACCATATACACGGACCACAATCGCTTGAAGTATCTAATGGATCAGCCCAACTTGAACATGTGCCAGAGAAAGTGGTTGGGCGTGGTAAAGGATTTCTACTATGAGATTCTATATCCACCGGGCAAGAATAACGTGGTAGCCGATGCCCTAAGTCGCAAGACGAAGAGTGCCCCGATTCGGGATATATGCATGAGGATGACAGTGATGACTCCAATATTGGATACCATTCAGGAGGACCAGACGGAGGCTATGAGACCAAAAAACTGCAAGAGGGAGCGGGTGATTGGGCAAGTATCAAAGTTCGTAACGGATGGCCAAGGTTCTTGACCTTCCAAGGTCGGGTTTGGGTGCCCTTTTTGGGTGGGGCATGTAGAATACTGATGGAGGAGGCACATAGATCGAGATTCTCGATCCATCATGGGGCCACTAATATGTATTTGGATCTGAAGAGAGACTATTGGTGGCCCTGTATGAAGAGGGATGTTGCTTGGGTGGTTGAGAAGTGCTTGACCTACCGCCAGGTCAAGGCAGAGCACCAACGCCCTCATGGTTCATTGCAGCCTTTGGAGATTCCCCAGTGGAAGTGGGAGCAGATCTCGATGGACTTTATCACCAAATTACCGAGAACGGCGCGTGGAGTTGACGCAATCTGGGTGATTGTGGATCGGTTGACGAAGAGTGCTCACTTATTTGCTATTAGTGAGAGCTCTTCATTTGAGAGGCTGTCAGAGATTTATGTGTGAGAGGTAGTAGCTCGGCCTGGAGTCTCGATGTCCATAGTGTTGGACCAGGATATGCGTTTTACTTCCATATTCTGGAAGAATTTCCAGGAGGAGTTGGGGACGCGATTGCATTTTAGTACCGCCAACCACCCACAAACAAACGGACAGAGCGAGCGAACGATTCAGATGCTCGAGGACATGCTTCGAGCATGTGTTATGAACTTCGGTGGGAGTTGGGACACATACCTACCCTTGGCTGAGTTTTCTTACAACAACAGTCATCACTCGAGCATTAGTATGCCTACCTTTGCGCTCCTGTATGGGAGAAGGTGTCGCACTCCCATCTTTTGGGGAGAGGTGGGGCAAAGAGTTATGGAAGCACTGAGATAGTGCTGAAGATGCCTGAGTAGATTCAGCAGGTTAGACAAAGGTTATTGACGACCCAGAGTCGCCAGAGGAGTTATGCGGATAGGCGATGTTCCGAGCTAAAGTTCCAGGTCAGAGATTTTGTACTCCTGAAAGTTTCCCCATTGAAAGGGGTGATTTGGTTCACAAAACAGGGAAAGTTGGGACCCTGATACATCATTCCTTTCAGAGTGATCGCCAAAGTGCGGATGGTAGCTTACCGTTTGGCGCTGCCTGAAGAGTTGAGTCAGATTCAAAACACCCTCCACGTGTCCCAGTTGCGGAAGTGTGTGGCCGACGAGATGGCAGTGGTACCACTAGAGGATATTCAGGTGGATGCGAGCCTGAATTACATCGAGAGGCCGATCGGGATAAGAAGGTGAAGGTTTTGAGGAGCAAGGAAGTGCTCCAGGTCCAGGTCCAGTGGTAACATCGGAAGGGATCTGATCTGACTTGGGAGCCAAATTCAGAGATGTGAGAGCAGTATCCTGAGCTATTTGCAGAGCAAGACTTCGAGGACGAAGTCTAATTCTAGTGTGGGAGAATTGTAACATCCGGTTTTCCAGGTATATTAATTTAAGTATTTATTTTAAGGATTTTGGGTGGACTTGACGATTTGGTGCCTCAACTCGTCGAGTGGGATCGCGACTTGGTGACGTATTTAATGAATGGACTTGACGAGTCGGGTATCTGACTCGCCGAGTCAGTGCTGCTGAGTGAAACCCTAATTGCTCGGGTTTGTGGCCTATTTAAAGGCTCTTATGGCCTCCATTTGCGGCCACACTTTCCCTTGAGAGACCCTAATCGATCCAGAGAGCTTAGAAAGAGAGAAAGAGCAAATTTCTTCATTTTGGTGCACCCTTGCAAAGAAGGAGAGTTTTCAAGCTTAGCTGTCTTGAGGGGCTCAGATCTTTCACTATATCGTTCAAGGCTGAGGTTGGATGTATGAATCTATACCCGTTTTCATATGTCTAGTAGATCTCTTGAAGTTAGGGTTTCTTTACCCTCTTTTAAGTCAAGTTATCAAATATGTGAAGTCCCTTTGAGGCCTAGACATCAAATCTGGAGCTTGAGAGGTCCAAAGAGCCCCAAGAACCCAGACACCATTATGAGGGCTATTTTGTCAAATAGAGCTAGATGAGTGATGCATGGATGTAAAGGTTGAACCTTTATGTGATTAATGAGCCTTGAGTGCATAGATTCGAAGTTTGGGAAGGTATCTTGCGCTAAATCGACTAAATGCAAAAGACTATGAATAGACTCGCCGAGTCGAGCTGCTGACTCGGCGAGTAGCCTAGGGTTTTGTCCCAATGAACCGAGTCAGATGGTGACCCGTCGAGTTAGGGGTTAGCTCGTCGAGTTGGAACTTGCTGGGGTTGCCATGAATCGACTGGACTCGACGAGTCTCCCGAGTGCACTCGACGAGTTTGGTCAAAAGTTGGACCGTTGACTTATCTTGACTTTAGAGTTTGGTCAAAATGAGTAAAAGAGGTCAGGGAGGGGTAGAATGGTCTTCTACCCACTTTTCAAAGATAAGAGTAGAATATTAATTAGAAATATTAACTTGTGATAGGCGGAGGCTAGACCCAGGATTTCGGGCACAAGATTTTTACTAGCTATCTTACGAGATGAGTCTTCTCACTATACTTTACCTAGAGTGGTAACTATGTGTGACCATAGGATCGTATGTGCTTGTTTGAGTTATGCCTGATTGTGTGATATGTATTGTATGGTGTATTACTTGTCGCTTAGATTGGACCGAAGGGTCCAATGAACTATGAGGTTGGAGGGTTCTCAATCAGACCGGACCAGAGGGTCTAACGAGCTACACGACTGGAGGGTCCCGTTGAGACACATGGACCAGAGGGTCTTACAGAGTATAGGCCCGGGTGGCAAATTTGTTTTATGTGGTATTTTTGGGAACTCACTAAGCATTCGTGCTTACAGTGTTATGTGTTATGTGTTTCAGGTACCTCGGGAGATAGTGGAAAGACGCCGGTATGATTGTACACACATACACACACACGCAGTCGAGATGGAACATGTTGGAGGATCCTAGATTTGAATAATTGTTTTGAAAACTTGGTGTTTGTTTTTGAGAATTAATGATAAGACATATGTTTTATGAATTTTAAAATTGAAAATTTTGGTTTGAAAAATTATGTCGTTACATTATATATATATATATATATATATATATATATATATATATATATATATATATATATATATATATATATATATATATATATATATATATATATATAAATGAGTAAATTACACGGATAGTCCCTATGGTTCGGGGTAATTTTCATGTTTGGTCCTTGAATTTTTTTTCTAACTCGGACAATCCTCACCGTATGTTTTAGTTGCATCTATGCTCCCTATCAGACATAAAATGACTATTTTGCACTTAATAATCATTTTTTTTGTTTTTGTTAAATCCTTAATCAAAATAAAATAATAAATATAAAAAGAATATAATATGGACGAACTACTTCTTTCTTAACCAACCCACGTTTTGCTCTCATCTGATACAACCTCCACACAACCTTTTATTCCACCTCCATCGTTTCCTTGCACTGAAGGCTGCATCACCCCTCTCATTTCTTGCCAGAACAAATGTTTAACTTTGCTTCTTTGGTTGGAAAGCTCTCTGCCGCTGACTTTTGGTCCGATCATCTTCTTCGCGATCGTTTCCAATTCTTGTGCCATCGTCGCCTGTTCTTGTGCCATCTCCGCCTGTTTTTGCTCCATCATCGCATGTTCTTGTGCCACCACCTACATTACCCCTCGTCTTTCTATTGTTGTTTGGGAGTGAGATTTACATGTTTATTTAATTCCGTTTGGACTGGTTCTTGAGAGATTTTGCTTCTAATTTTTTTGAATAAAGGAGTTTGGTGCTACTGACGAGAGAGGGGGTATATTTTAGGAATCTATGAGGTTGTATGAATTTTCCACTGGTAACTTCTACAACTAGAGCATTATCAAGTTTATCTACAGGCACTGCTATTCTTTCACCAAATTTATGTGATACAATGTAGTAGTTTGCTCCCGAATCAAATAGTATATTAGTAGGTAATCCATTTGAAAGAAAGGTGCCTGAAGCGACATCCGCTGCATCCTTCTCAACTTCCAGCTTCTTTTGGAAGGCCCTCGCCTTCGGCTTCAGTGGAACATTAGGCTTTTTTGCCTCCTTCTTTAGGCAGTCCCTCGAGATGTGCCCCTCCTCATTACACCCATAACAAAATTTCTTGCTGAGGGTGCATTCTTTGGCATAGTGCCCAGGCTTTCCACATTTAAAACAAGTGACCTCCCCGTCACATTTCCCATGGTGCTTCTTCTTGCATTTGTCACACCACTTGGCTTCACCCCCTCTAAACTTCTTTGTAGTAGACTTTGAGAACTTGATTTTGTTGATGAATTTCGACGATCCATCCAATTTCCTTTTCTCACAAACCTCTGCTCTCCCCAGACCATTCTCTCTTATCTAGGTCTTAACATTCTTAGCAGCCCATACGACGACTTTCAAAGTGGTTGCTTGCTTGACCATTGGACCAAAGTCCACTGGTAATCCGTGGGTAAACTTGTTAACCTTGGAGAGTTCGGTTGGAACTAGGTACGGAACAAGCTTCATCTTCTCTGTAAAACTCACAACATATTCTATGACACTCATTGATCCCTTCTTTAGATTCTGGAACTCATTGTTGATTTCCAGAAGATCCTACCCAAAGCAATATTGCATCTTCAGTTGCACCAGGAAATCATCCCAAGACATCTTGCTAGATTCTCCCTCTGGCATTGAATCATCTACTAGCTTCCACCAGCTCAACACTCCAGATTTTAACAAGGGAACTGAAAAAGCAATCTTTTGCCTATTGCTACGTTCACAACTCTTAAACATTGTTTCCATCTCGGATATCTAGTCCATAACTTTCACTGGTGTTGGGCTTCCAGAAAGACACGGTGGTTTGGATGCCATGAAATCCTTGTATTTCCATCCACGTTTGTCGTTTCCTCCATCCTGGTTATTCCTTCTAACCATTGGCCGTTCAGCTTGACTAACGGTCCTACTGAAGTTTCCTTTCTCTGATTGCCCATCATTCAATTCGGGTTGTTCAACTGGTATCGTAGGTTCATCCTGATTTTGTAGCAGTAATCATCTTGTCCCCATCATTTGACGATCCAACATCATTTGGATCATCGCTTGCTCCCTGACCATCGTCACTAGCTCAGGAGTAGCTGTTACAATAGGTACTTGCTCAATCACTTGGGGTTGAGGCTGTTGATTCCTATTTTCGCTCTTGTTTCCGATTCCACTTTGGGTTCTTTCCATTGTGATGTATACACCAAAGTAGGTGAATTTAGATCTTTATTTAGACATTTAAATCATCCTTATCACTCTGAAACGTTACATGGTAGTTATAATATCATAGTCGTACATTTAGAATCCTGAATACATAAGCTTTCCATATCCGGTCGGCAATAGACCATAGATCCGAACAAATACTAGCATATAAAGCATCTTTATAGCTATAACATAAATCATTTAGCACATAAAATCATATGAGGCATATTTCCTAAAATAAGCTAGTGCTCGTGTCTAAAATATATGTAACGCCCTGTTTGAAATTACTCGGTTAGAGCCTCGGAAACCAAAGGGGTAGGGGCGATTCGGTCTTTTATGGATCTCGGGATTTATTGCAACAACCCAAAATTTTCAACAAAATTTAACTTTCCAAAAACAACCCATTTTAATCACATTATTACAAAAAGGTTTTTAATACATTTATTATCAGAGTATTCCTATAAACATAACATGAAACATAAACACGAGGAGCGGTACGATCACGCCTTCGCCTTGCCACGGTCTCCTGAAGAACCTGAAAAAAACATTAAACCACAACTGTAAGCCCGAAAGCTTAGTGAGATACCCCCAAAATACCAACCACATATACCATACACATATAACATGTCATATCATAACCGATCACAGAACAACCATGCATATCGGGTCTACTGTGTGACTGATCCGCCGTATCGGGCCTTCAGTCCACCGGGTCCACCCTCCGAGTCTAGTCATGTCCCTCGAGTCTGCAGTGTGGTTGGTCCGCCCGCATCGGGCCTTCAACCCACCTGGTCCACTCTCTGAGTCTACAATATGACTGGTCCGCCCGCATTGGGCCTTCAGTCGGCCTGGTCCACTCTCCGAGCCTCGACACGTCTGGTCCGCCCTCGTAGGGCCTACAGCCTATCCGGACCGCTCGTTGGGCCTTCGGAACAACCGGTCCACCCTAGGTATCTTGACCTACAACACAAAGCAGAACCCGCCTCAACCCAACTCCAATCCAAACAACCATGTGCACATAAACATACAATCATATAACAGTTCACAGTCAACAAGCTGATCAAACAGATCACATAGCATATCATCATCCTAACCAGGATACCGACCTAATCGGTCATTATCATATACCATCCTAGCTACCAGGATGCAAGCATATCAAAGCAATAACATAACAACAAATACCCGGATCTCAATCCGATAAAGGGCCGGCCTTGGTGCCTTAGACCCTATTGATATAGTGAGGATAACTCACCTCGCGATTGTCGATACTCTGAACTGAAGAAGCAGATTCTCGAATTACCAACTCACCGCAAATTTCTGAACTAGCCAACATAACACACATACACATTAGGCTAAGCATACATCCACTTATCGGGCCCAGGCCAAAGTCCAAATCTTATGCAAAGTCCAATATTGGCCCAATTTACCAAATTGGGCTCACCTCACCAAATGGGCCTAGATCCAAGGTCCATAAACAGTCCAAAATTTCCCAGATGTAGCCCAAAAACCACCAACCCACAAACGGCCCAAACTCTAAAGCCCAACATTAAAGTCCAATCAGGGGGGTACGTTGGGCGTACCCTCCTTGGTACGCGGGGCGTACACGTTGAATCATAGATGAGGATTGGAGCACTAGCCCGCTACGCGGGGCGTATTCACAGCGTAACCTCACTGCTCAAAAACATCACTTAACGACTTAATGGTTTAAGCTCTTAAGCCCAAACTTTGGATCCTTAGGCCAAATATGATTAGAATTCATAAAGTCTCAAACTTTATCACTTGGGACGTCCATAAAGCTCTTAATCCAAGGTCTTAACCCATTAAGACCTACATAACTCACACATGGAACAACCACAGCCCTTGGGACCTCATTTTTCTCACTTAAGACCTCTCCAAAGGTCTGAAAGGACAGATAATCTCGGCCAACACAAAGCATGAGTCAAGATGAGGACTTTTGGGACAAGAAAGATGCTAAAACTTCACAACACTTAAATCTATGCAAAATAATTGACAAGCAAGAAGCTTTATACCTCAAATAAGCTCCATAGGATGATATCTCTTCAGATCTACAAGCTCCAATCGTTCCTTTCCTTCTTTGACAACTTCTCCTTTCTTCTTCTAGCTTTTCTTTTGCCAAAAATGATCTTTCCAAGGCCAAACACACCCAACAATGGCGGGAATACGGGTTTCTAGCGTTTCTGAGGTTAAGGGTGAGCTTATGGAGGCTAAGGTATGAACCAACATGTTCCTTATATAGTGGCTGACCCTAAAATTAGGGTTTGGGGTTTCTGAGAGTACGTTGGGCGTACTCACCTAGCCACCCCGCATTTTTCCTCTACTACGTTGGGCGTACGTCCAGCTTACGCTGGGCGTACGTCCAGCTTACGATGGGCGTACCCAGCCAAACTTCAAGACACATGCATGGCTTGCATGGAACCCCTTTTTCCACTTTTCCATTAAGAGCTATAATTAATTATCATTTTCAAAACACCACAACTTCTCTACTCTAAGCCCGCTCCCAATAGACTTTACATTCACACGAGGGTGACGAGAAGCCCTATGCTTCTAACAACATACACCAGTCCGAAACCTTCTCGGATAAAACCCATTTCCGAAAAAGGACCAGAATTACCCTTCCTCTTAAATCTCAGGGACTCATAATTAAATACTTTAAGAACGGGGTGTTACATTTATCCGAAAGGTTTTAGGCTTGGAGGTGTTGAGGGGAGCGTAGGGCTTCCCGCCACCTTTGCGTGGATATAAAGTTCGTCGGAAACAGACGTGGAATAAAGGAGTTAGGACACTCGATATTTTTTGTCGATTTAACCCCCTAATGGAAATTAATGACAAGATGATACCATACATGCAAGGTGGCCAGCTCGAGAGTACACCCAGCGTATGTGTAGAAAATGGCCACGGGTGATTGGAGACGTACGCCCAGTATACTAGGAGTATGTCCAACGTACGCCTCCTTCTCATCCTTAAACCCCTCTTCGAAACCCTAACCCTAATAGTGAGAGTGTAAGCTTGTAAGGCCATCTTGGAGTGCATTTTCGTGTTCTTAAAGAGGAGTGATCATCTTGGAGTTTCATTGATCAGTGAAGAGCTTTTGGATCCAGATTCTCCATCTCATTTGCAAGTCTTAGAAGGTATAAAGTTTCTACCTTGTTATCTTACAGCTTGAGATCTAGATTAGGGCTTGTTTGGTGTTTTTGTGAGCTTTTGGACTATCTCTTGGGAGTTGAGCAACTCCAGAGCTTAGGGAGAGTAGATCTGAGGTCCTTTGGTCTATCTACTTCATAAAAATGCAATCTTGATGAGTATTCTAACCTCACGCATGGATCAAGACCATTGGAAAGGTCTTCATGGGTTGTTGAGAGCATATGGAGCATGCAAAGGCATAAAGTTGCCAACTTTATGCTTTAAGACGTCTTAATGGACCTAAATCTGAAGTTTGATGTTGGAAATCCTGAGTATTAAGCACTTAATGGAAAAGTAGCTTAACAGAGGAGTACGCTGGGCGTACATAAGAAGTAGGCCCCGCATACTCATTAGTTTTGGGCTTGTAGTATTTTGGGCCTCGGGTTGGGCCAAGCAATGGACTTTGGGTCTTTGGGTTTCAGTGGGCCATCAGGAGTCAGATGTTTTGGGCCAGGAATATGTGTTGGGCTTAGGGTAAGACCCATTAAAGGGATTGGGCCAAATTGAGCAAGTTGGGTCATTGGTGGACCACTAGTAGGCGTGGAAAGCCTACTTAGTGTTGGGTTTTATTTTGAGGATTGGGCCTTAGTTTTGGATCATACTGGGCCAGGGGGAAAATTGTCATTTTACCCCCATGCATGGATTAAGGATTGTGGTATGGGCCCAAGTTGCTAATTGGGTATATTGTTTTGGTATTGATGGTCAGGGCAACATCTAAGGATTTCTTCAGGAAGCTTCTACATCCGAGGTGAGTCTTCTCACCATACCAATGGGTCTAAGGCACCAAGGCCGACCCATTTTATGATAGTTGGTATACTTGCTATGTAAAGGTGTGTGATATGTATGTATGCATGATATGCAGTAGAGATAGCCTTTGTGGCTAATGGTAGAGATAGCCTTATGGTTGATGGTAGAGATAGCCTTGTGACTGATGGTAGAGATAGCCTTATTGCTAATGGTAGTGATAGCGTTTGTTGCTAATGGTAGTGATAGCTTTATAGCTAGTTGATATATGTGTTATGTGGTAAAGGTAGCTTGATAGTTAATTTATATGTGTATGTGGTAGAGGTAGCTTTTATTGCTAGCATGTTATGTGGTTTGTGTGTGGGGTATGCCTTGGGGAACTCACTAAGCTTCGTGCTTACAAGTTTGTTTATGGTTTCAGGTACCTCAAATTCCAGGGGGCAAGGGTAAGGCATTATGGCGCAGCGTGCACTCTCTCGCAGATTTTGGGACATTATGATGTTTGAAATTAAAGTTGTATTAGACTTATGTTTTGAAAACAATTATAACTGGATCTCTTAATGTATGACATCATGGCTGCTTATTCTAAAAATGAAAATTTTACTTTGAAAATTGGGTCGTTACAATATAGTAGACACTCATCTCACAATCATCGCTTAGCATTCTAAGTTTAAGTCTAGAAATCCTACAAATTCCTAGTTCGCTTAAACTAATGCTCTGATACCAACTGTGACATCCCCAATTTCACGGCCATAAAAGTCCGATTTTTTTATTCTTTATTCGAAAACCAGAGTACCCTTTTATTGAAAAGTATTACAGATTTTTTTCCCAAAAGACAAATTCCTAGAAATCCTATAATCCATAATCCCTCGTCAAGTCATCCAACTATGCTCTTGTGTCACTACCTGTAATACAAGAAACTGAGTGGGCCATGGTTGGGAGCCTGGTGAGCACATAGTGTTTTCAACCCACAATAAATAAGTCTATTAATTTCATAAAACCCAACAAATCCGACTATACGTTCCCGTTATCCCCACTTTACGTCCTAAAGCATCTAATATAAGGGAGCTAGCCTAAGGATTTTCATCGGAGTGGATACTACTGCAAAAGGGGTTCCTCAGCAATAATTGTCCGTAAGGCAACCATGAGGGGGATAGAGTACATTGGTGAACACATCGTTCAGAAAGACCTACAGGTTGTGAGCCTGCTAGCGTTCCAATGGACTGTCTATAATAGTCCGTGGTCATCATCTATACTCCGCTAGATGACTAGATTATCTTCAACATCGAGGCCTCTAATCATTTTATCACACATCGTCTATTTCATCTACCTATGTTTTACCCCAACATTTTTGTAGATATAAAATACATATATAGTTTAAATCATTTAAAACTTTTATAAAAATGTTCATCCAACATAGATATCAAGTAAACAGATAATATGCACACATAACACGTAATTATATAAAATATTTCATATTTATGTGTAAGATGAAAGTAACTATGCACTCACATGTTAAGGTGGCGATTCTGAACTTAGACAACGCTTTGCTTAATTTATTTTCCTTCGACCAAACCTAGTATCATTACTATTAGATTTTAGTCTAATATTCATTGCGACTAATTATTAGTCTAGATTTATCATTAACTCAGAGTCTACTTCATGATCTATTAAGTAAGGAACAACCAGGTAGGATTATATCATGGGTAGTGTTTGTTTGGTATACGAAGTATACTGTTTGAAAATCCCACTTTAAACACCTCACTAAATCACAGCGTAGACATCATCCCCGTAAATAGATCAATCAATATAACGACTTTGAATTACGGATAAATCTTATTTATAGGTTCATAATAACGATATTAAATTTAAACATAAGCTATATTTAAAGTAGGGAATGCGTATCTCACTTACAACCAATTTTGCTAAAAACCGGACTTCGCTAGAGCAGAGCTTTTGAGCCGAAAAGCTCTTTTTCTCGGAGGCGTCAGGCGGGGGGAGGGGGGGGGGGGGGAGGTGTGAAGAAATGAGGGTGGAAGGGGTTCTATTTAGAGGCTGAAATATGGCTCAACTTGGTGCCACATGTCACCATCTGGTGGCAAGACTTGGGGAGAAAACAGTGGCCCAGATTCACCAACGTTACCCCCTTCGCAGCAGCACCCTGCCAACTTCTAAACCCCGTAACTTTCGCATACGAGTTCCGTTTTTGACCGATTTTAAACTAAACAGTATGAGAATATTACAATGTTAATGACCGTGTAAAATTCATAACTTCTACATACGGACTCCGTTTTCGACTCTCCTTTTTATCGTTAAGCTCCTATCAATGAGATATTCAATTCTCATTTAGGTTGTGTCGGTTAAAAATCACTTGATATGAAATTCAAATTCCGGGTTGTGTACTGCTATGCGAAATCTTAGAAAAACCATAACTTCCTCATATGAAGTCAGATTTTGACGTTCTTTTTATGCATGCTCTCGGTTTAACGTATACTACAACTTTCATTTAGATATATAAGGCTAAAAAGTAGTTTATCAAAAATTCACTTTTTACGATTCCCGGTCCCGTGCTGGTTTTGCCATGAAACTTCGACATGTCATAACTTTTTCGTTATAACTCAGATTTCTGCATTCTTTCTACTTTCGGAATCCTTGTCATGACCACTACCATTTTCTTCATAGATATTGGGTTTATCTATACTTTTATTTTTGTTATTTATTTTTACTCTTAATTTATTATATTTTATAAATAATTATAATGCACATAAAATCACATAATTCACATAATATTCAGGTAATTCCTCTTTATTACTTCAAAGTGGGTTACAATAGTTGATCGTGACTATTACATCATTACATTAATGCTTAGCTTAGAAACTAGGACGTTACATTTTGAAACCGAGAAATCAATGCCACCACCTGCATCCCATACCAAACCTATGTGTGATTTCAATGAAATTGAATTGAGGTTGCAGAGAGTTTAGTTGGTTTTTGTAAGTGAGTGTAAATGTAGATGTATGTTGGGAGGGAAATAAAGTTGGGTTACATTGAGGAGGGGGTAGTTAGAAGAAAAATGTGTGTGGTAAGGAGCGGAGGTGTATCGCAAGTGCATAGCTAAAGGAGGGCGGGGGAACGACATAAGAAAACCGCCATTAGTGGTTGGAGAGTTATTTGTATCCTGAAGCTTACATGGTTGAAGGTACCTTATGCGAGTAAACCTAATAGTGGAGGAAGAGACACTCCAAATAAAAGCGACGTTGGTGTTGATACTCTAGAAGCCAAACGTATTGAATAGATGAATTTTATGAGGCTGAAATTCAAGTTGAATGTACAAATAGTTTGCTTATGCATGATATTTCAATTAGAAATAACAAGTTTCTCAGGATTTGAGAAACTAATGAATTAACTACTAAATAAAGACTAAAGATACGATCAATTTCATTTTTCGTTTGTAGGATGGTATGAATGCAGTGTGACTGAGATCATTTTTAGTTTGTAAGACCTTACGAGCCCAATACATATATTTGTTCAAAATCAATTCTCGTGTGACCAAGATCGTTTTCGTTTTGTTTGCAAGATCGTGTGATTATATAAAAAGGTTGATATTTTAACAAAATTGCTTTCAAACAATAGATAGCAAAATATTATTTACTAAGCTATCTTTTTTCAAATAAAAAAAGGAACAGATTAATAAAAATATAAACATGGGATTCTTCATTGAGCAGATTAATAAAAATATCTACAAAGTAAAATATAAACATGGGATTCTTCATTGAGCTATGATAGTTTTGGATGGACTCGAGTAATTCAAAACACGTATGTTTCTTCTGTTATGATCATAAAATATCAAACACCCATCATTTTCTTCATATAAATAATAATAAAAAAACAAAAATATTTTGGCGTGGCTGAAGACATTTGTAGGTGAATGAATGCATGATTCATCCACATGGCTATGAACGATCCGCCGCCTGCGGCCGGGGGCTAAACCATGTAATTAGACCAGTCAAGGGTCAACACATGAAACATGAAACATACCCACCCTCAACTTTTCCAACAACACATATATGATTCCAATATATTTTTATAGTTTCTCAATGGTTTGATTATTATTATATATAGCAATAAAATATTATTTTCATATTTAAATATTTAAACAGCTCTTCTATTCGATTGGATTAATCAGTTAGCAAAACTGAGCATTTAAAAAAGCATCAAACATATTTTGTAATTATCTGACTGTTTAACGTTGTGACTAATTAGAATATTTGATGGCTATCTCATTTAAGTGAAATCACATGTTTTAAGTGTTCCAGGGCTAAAATTAGTCGTTTCAAAAGGACAACATATTTTGCACGACTTTATTCTTTCATCCACATGTGAACAAGAAATATAAATCATGAAAAAACGTTGAAAAAGTAAATTTTGAAAAATATAATGTATTTTATATATTTTTAGATATTGTAAAAGTGGAATTTTGAAAATTATACGTTGTGCCCTTGTCATCCAGAACTTTGAACTGGTTATTCAACAACAAACTACACACACACACGAACTAAGTTGAATAAACTGAATGCTGAGTCATTTTACCAAACCAAATATATAACTTTTTTTCTAATAAAAAATAAAATAAAAATAGTGGTACAAAAATTAGCCAAGAAAAGAAGTTTGATACGTATTAACAAATATATCAGGAAAGCATATAAACCTTTAAGGGGGAATTTAAGTGGACATGAGATGTGTGATGTGTCGATGAAGAATCCTTGTTTCCATAAACTAGTTTCAAGAGCTCATGCATGTTGAAAGCTTTATGTGTTATATAAGATGACCCTCAAAAGTCAAAACTATAAAATCAAAAGTTATATATCTAGGTTATAGCCTTCTTTGTTAGAATTTTGGTGTTTCAAATGCTTAGAAAAATTGAGAGTCATGATTTCACTATCAAATGAAACTATTTCAATGGTACTTTGGAAATCTCAATTTGATAAACTTTAGTAACCTTTCAAGAATAGAAAACAAATGAAGTTAATGATATTCTTGTATCAAATTTGTATAACCACTTATTTAAATCTGTCAAAACTATCATATGACAGTTTTGTAACCATCACAAAACTGTCACTAACAAACTTTAAAGTTGGGTCTAGGATTAGGATAAAAACCGGGTTAATATTCAAAATTTCGATTTTCATGCATTTTTTTTATAAAACAATATTAATCCAAATAACAGGATACCTTAATTCTTAATAAACTCAAAACAAAAATTTATTCGATTATATTTATTAACAAATCATTTATATTATACTTAAATAATGTTCGTGATGCAAATGACCATGATTGTTTCCGGACATTTGGTTATTACTTTGTGCAAATTTGGAGCAACATGAGTGATTGTGAAATTGAAATGTAATTTGTCTAGATTAAAAGAATTTTAATTATCATATTTTATTGATTGTGAGTGAAGTGATTGAGAGGAAATAGGAAAGAAATACAAAAAAGTCGAAACACGGATTACACACTTAAACAATGATGTCATCATTGGCCTAAAATATATCAAAGAGTGGGACCGGAACCATCTTTAGATCCCGACACATGGATTGTAACATACCCATCCCCATGAGTCATGACGCGGTACTCATGAACTTATCACTTTCATTTCTAAAAAAATCTTAGTATCATTTTGTTAAAGGGAAAAATGATAAAAAAAGACAAATTATATAAATACTTAAAAAAGCCAAAACTTAAGAGATAATCTTAATATCTTAATAGCTAATAGTCATCAAAAACCAACTACAATTTCGCCTCGGAAAGACGTAGACTACGATTTTTGTTGGCTGTGATTTCGTCTTGGCCCAAAGCGATGAGCCCAACGTATACACATACCCAAAAGGCGACCTCATTTTTCACTGTGTGGGCTATGGACAGGAGATGAAAGGCCTAATATATTCTTCCACGATGAAAAGAGAAATTAAATTACTTCAAATTTTTATTTTATGCTTATAAATATTTTTATTCATTAATATTATGGTACGTGTCATTATTTCATCATCCAATTAATTTTATTTGATATATTTTAAAGATACTCTTAATGACATAGTTAAGTAAATATAAAAAGGTGACACATGTAATGATTTTAATTGTTAGGAATATTTGTAGGTAAAAAAAGTAGGAGACAATTTAATTTCTCAAATAAAAAATTGATTAATTGTAAAATCATTGCTTTTTTAATTAAAATGAGATTGAAAATTTTGTTTTATAAAACGAAAAAACATATGCCGAAGCTAAAAAACACATTTTTTTTTTCAAAACCTGAAAAATAATCAAATATTTTCTTTAAAAATAACAGGCGGAACCGGTAAAAATCAGTAGAAATCACAGATGAACTTATGTCATCTACAATTTTATGAATTTTCGTTTTTATAGTACTTTTTTATATGGGCCAGATCACAGCCACCTAGGACCAAATCATAGCCAATAGGGTGATACCGTAGCCCATTAAAGTAATTACAATTTCGAGGGGCCAACTACGATTTAGATGGCTATTGGAGGTACTTATTTGAACTTTTGGCTATTTTAGAAAATATGAATGTATATAATTATGTTATTTTTTGTCGTTTTCTCTTTATTAAAAGACTAAAGATTAGAAATGTGCATAAGAAATTATACAAAAGAAAATAAATAGGTTAAGTGATGAGTTAAAATAATCGAGGGGTTTTCTAATATGTGCCTAAAAACACAGATAAGAAGTATTAATTATGAAAAATATTACCATAATTAAATTCGAAATACATTTATTATGGAAATTATTAATACACTTCACATTTAATTATGGTAATATTTCTTATTATTAATGTATTTTATAATTAATTTTGGTAATATATATCATCAACTAATGCTTCTTATATGTGCCCTTAGGGCACATATTAGAAAACACCAATAATATAAATCGAAATCATAAAATTTTAAGGTGAACTAAAATTGGATTATGTCACTCATCTACGAAGTTTGTTGTCCAGTTTAGATAAGTTTCAAATGTATAACTAGATATTTGGTTCTTATTATAAAGGGGGTAAGATAATAAGTTACAATTAATTTAAAATGTATGTTTATGATGTTTTCTTTGAAAGTGATTTTCAAATGTTTACGATTTATACTTCATTTTTTCAATTGTGAAATCGTGATCGGAATATGTAACATCTAGTGAGATGGGCCGGGCTTATATTTAAAGGAAATGACAAAATTTAGGTACCAATGTCTTGTTGGCCCAATATATTTAACTAGTAATGATTCCAATCAATTAATTTACATGGATACATGATTTTATATTTTGGTAGAAGTAAAACGAAATATGACTTTTTCTCTTTCGATGTAATCGTCTCATATGACAAAACATTAAAAAAGCAACATCATAAAAAAGAAAAGAATTAAAGAAAAGCACGAATGTAAGATCAAAATTCGTTGTATGTTAGGTTATACAATGCACAAAGATGAGCATATATTGATTTTCAGATTTATAGAGCATTCAAATCATCTTGCCCAAAAAATATAAGAGCCATTGGAGACTAATACATGAAATTACATGTAGATTATTGTGATAGTTATGTTTTTTGGGGTTATATGTTACTTTATAAACTTGTACAAGAGAAGATATTCAAGGTTAGGGGCGGACGCAGGATTCCATAGTAGGGGTTGCACGGTAGTAGAAAAAATAAAATTTTTTAAAAATTTCGAAATTTTTTCCACTACGGCCGGAAAATTTAGGGGTTGCCGGTGCTGCCCCGGAACCCCCTAAATCCACCACTATCAAGTTCCCAAAATATTATGTAGTGACAGAACGTAACATTTTAAAGTATACTAAATGAAAAGTTAATAACTCAATATGTTTCCCCACTATCTAGAGATGCTTGAATTGCTAAATTTGGAATGGTAATATAAAGAGCTAGTATCATAAAAAAAAATCCTATATTTGGATTTTTATTCGGATTAAAATCAAGTTTTATATATATATATATATATATATATATATATATATATATATATATATATATATATATATATATATATATATATATATATATATATATATATATTTCCTGATTTGGCCATAGAAACAGATTTATCTGTAATTTTCTGATTTAGACAAATTTTTTTTTCAGAAAAATCCTCAACTTTTTTTTTTTCCGAAAATACCTCAACTTATTTTTCCAAAAAAACCTCAAACTTTTTTTTGAAAAAAAACCATCAACTCGTTTTTCCGAAATTTTTTGTTAATTGGGAGAGTTTATTATTATTATTATTATTATTATTATTATTATATTTTCCGGGAAAAAAGTACAAATATGAGGCAGTGATATTGCTTTGATAAAAAATAAGTTAAGGTATTTTCGGAAAAGAAAATGATGAAATACATATGATGCTTGCAATTTGTTTGAATTTTTTTATGAGGTTGTGATATTGTTTTGATAAAAAAAATTAAATACGAATGAATAAATATAACTTTAGAAAAATATATTTATAAATATGTTTCTACTTTCATATACCGGAGACATTTGGGAAGAAGGAAAAATATTAGATAGTTGGGAACACAAGAAGACTACAAGTATTTCTAAAGCTACTTATTTATCATATATAGAATACAAGATTTTTATATACCCTGTGAAACTAGTGCTATATCTATTCATACTTACACCAAAACCGTAAGACGGGAAATAGAATGATGGATCCGAAACCTGAAGTTTATGGTTTCTCAAGTTTAGAAAGCATATGGTTCGGTTTTTGGTGGATTGGATTTTTTTGCAGTTTTTACTATGTGATTAGGTTTTTGAAATTAGAAACCAAAATCATTATAATCTATTACTTTAGTTTTGTGTCGTTTTTTTGAGTCATAAAATTGAGTTGTGTTTCATACGTGTAGACGTGTAGTTGACAATAATACCCAACTAATGCAAAATGACAATAATAGATTTAACGGGAGGTTATCTGTGTTTACGAATTAGCTTGAAGGGACCCTACGATGCAAAAACCGAGACAGAGACTGTCAATGAATCATCAAGATTCAAGACTATATCTGCAACGTTTTTAAGCCGACAGTGACCATTTTTTTTTTTTTTTTTTTTAAAACTTATTCTTTGTTTAGATCATACTAAATAATCAGTTACAATTATTTTGTATTTTGTTTGTAATTTATTCTTAGTTCCCTCCCTCTCCCTTCCCTAGTACTGTGTATATCAGCTCGATGAAGGCTTTGTGAATAGGATATCTGTGTTTAAGAATTAGCTTGAAGAATTTAGAGATGAAACTCAAAACTATATACAGTTATACAAATAATTAAACTGAAGAAATATTGTTTCAGAGATTTGATGAATTATTTCTTTAGGTTCTTGTCCAACATGTTGGATGTCCCTCAAAACCCACTCGACAAGGTTAAAGCGTACCCCGCCGGTTACAAATTAAGACTAGACAAAAAGATCTATCAATAGTCTTCGCTTCTCACTTTGTGTATGAATCCCTTCTATAATGATTACGTGAGAAGAATGAACTTCAACTTTCCTGAAACCAATTTGCAAATTGGATTTAAATTCATGAGTAAATTACACAAATGGTCCCTATGGTTTATGGTAATTTGCATGTTTGATCCCTAACTTATTTTTTTAACTCGGAAGATCCTTAATGTTTGTTTTTGTTATGTGCTTGATCTCTATCTTACCTAAAAAAACTATTTTGCCACTGATTTTTTAATTTATTTAAATAAATACACCTCCAATCCCACCTCCCTTACCCACCCCAACATTTTTCCCTATTTAAATAATAGTCTTTTTAGGTAAGACAGTAGAGACTTTCCGAATTAAAAAAATAAGTTAGGAACCAAACATACAAATTATCCTAAACCATAGGGATCATTTGTGTAATTTAGTCTAAAATCATATATGAGAGCTTCAATAGGCCAAAATTAAACATAATGAAAGCCAAAAGAGTATTTTTTGTATAACGATCACATAAACCTTTTGGATCAGAATCAAAGAAAACTGCATCCAACAAATGAAATAGGAAGTGATTTCAGTTTTTATTTTATTTTATTTTTTGTTATATACAACAATTTATGTATTATATAATTGTACAATACAACATTTTAAAATACTAATAATTGTGTATGGAGAAAAATCATTGTATACAAATCATCTCCCAAATAAAATGCATTAGAAAAAAACCGACTTCAGTTTCAGATATCAAAGAGTTAATAGTACTCCTTGAACATATTAAAATATTTGCTTAGATGAGATCATAAAAGAAGCTTCCTCAATGATGTTCTTGCTCATTAATCAAGTCAAATTGTCTTACACCGTCACACATATTCAAGCCCTGGCCCTGTAAAAGTTTGAGGGCCTAAATATTAATCTGTTGTACACATTCCTATGTATTGATAAAAGATGATTATATTATTTATATATATTTATCATTTATAAAAATAAACGAATAAAGTATAGTACATCTTGCTAACGTGGTGAACCAAAATAAAAGTTACTCGAATCCCAGAATAAGTTAGCTTTATTTTTTTCCACCTGGAGTAACTTTTTAAAAGCTACCGTATGTATTTTGCTGTTTATTTTTATATAAACATAGTTATAATATAACATTAATCTATTGCAGTTGTACTTAATTTAGTTTTGCAAGTCATTTATATGTAAAATTTTTAGAATACAGTAGTAATACTGTAATAATGTATTGTACTCTCATGCAGTCTCATCGATTATAATAGTAGGGTCCAATCTAGGATACTTGCGATCAAGTCTCAGAAATAAGCTTTTTTAAAATCAAATTCACCTAGAAGATTAATTTTCTTACTATTTGCATATGAAATTTGATAACTTGAGGATACCTCTTTTTTGGTAGTTGCCCCTTATCCTTAACGATGTTTAGACTTTGGAGTAACAGTGCATGTTTAACGCATTAACTAATTATTGTCCCTCCCCCAAAACACTTGTATTTGGTTCCCATTTATTATTGGATCACAAATGGATAGATTACAATAATTTGACTACTACATGACACAACCAACACATATAAATGTTGTCCAACATAGTCAACCATTTAAAAAAAAAATCTCATACTTCAATTTGCAGACTATGGAAAATCCTCAAGGCACACTACATGTTATCTACAAACATTTAAATCCCATCCAACCAACTTGCCATCAATTTCTTCCATTGCATAATTCTTTGTTTATTGCGTTGACAACAATAATTGGTTTGAAGTGTGACGATCTTTTTAAGCCACCAAACTTTTCAATAAGTCAGAAGCATGTCATTATAAAATGACTTGTTTTAACTTGTTACCATTAGAGTTGTTCAAGTGTCGTTCATTAAAAGTGTTACTCCTTCGTCAGAACCTATTTGATGGCGAGGTTAATCAAGGATTGAATTCTTCGTTATTTATCCAACTCATCAACCTCAATTTCCTTGACCTTCAATCGAATAGTTTCAAAGGTGTATGGAATTTCGAGACTTTGTTATCAAGCCTACCAAACCTTACAGGACTCGATCTCTCCTATAGTGGCTTAACTGTTCTCAGCGACAATTCTACTGCCTATGTCAACCCTAATTTTTGGTTCTTAAATTTGGCATCTTGCAACCTAAATGCGTTTCCAAAGTCCTTACGAGCTATGAAAAATCTTCAATATTTATTATTATATGGCAACAACATACAGGGTCGCATCCCCGATTTGGCTGGAGAGATAGGAGGAAATCGGTTGATTGCTGCGGATCTCTCAAATAACTCCATAACAGGCTTGCCACAGTTTCAATGGGATGGAATAACTCAACTATCTTTCCAGTCCAACATGATTCAAGGACCATTCCCTCCATCGATTTGCAACATGAGCAATCTACAATATCTCGATCTATCCAATAATAGTTTTAATGGAGTGATTCCACAATGCATTGGAAACATCAGTTCTCTTGGGATGCTACATTTAGGGGCCAATCTTTTTAATGGCACCATTCCAAATGCATGCACAGATTATGGACAGTTGACGTGGTTCATTTTGAATAAAAATCAATTTGAAGGAGAGGTTCCCACTTCTTTGTCCAAATGTAGAAATCTGCAAATACTTGATTTGGGAAACAACCATTTGTATGGCACATTCCCTAGCTGGTTATCAGATCTTCCAGGGCTGCAGGTTCTTGTTCTCAAATCAAACAATTTTCATGGTTCGATTCAAACATCTTCAACAATTAAACTCCCATTTCCACTTCTGTGAATTCTCGACTTATCTCATAACCAGTTTGCAGGACATCTCCCAACGACTTGAAGTTACTGATGGTGATGGAGATGAAGATGAAGATGAGAGTGGGTTTACATGGAAAGTGGTGATGTTGGGATATGGATGTGGCGCCCTACCTGGATTGGTGATAGCATATGTCATGTTGCCAACTGGTAAACCAAAGTGGTTAAATGCAATATTCGATGCAACAGAGCATATGATTCAGACAAGAAAAAACAAAAGAAAAAGAAGATACATGTTTATCGGGAAATGAAACTAATACGTGTTACACATGTTTTCCTATCTAAATCTGAACATTTAGGGTGCATTTAGTTAAGAAAAAAAATAAACCGTTTCCGGAAAAAATTCCAAGAAAAACCGATAATTTTGAAAATACATTTAGTTCAACATTTTTTCTAAAATTTTTACAAAATTACAAAGAACTTAGAATATTTTGGAAAAACCGATAATCATTAGTTTTCATATTTTTTTCATTCCAATTTTTTTAGAATATAAGCACATATCCACCCCCATCCCATCCACTTCTACCAACCCCCACCCACCCTACCCCACCCTGCCTACCTCCACACTACCACCACTACCGTTTTCTAAAAATGAAAAAACTTGTTCTAAATCTTTCAATGAAAACTAAAAAAAGAAAATAAAAAATATTTTTCTGTAACTAAACGCAACCTTACTATTTTTGTTTTCCTTATCAATATTATAGATGCAGGTAGAGAAGATTACGTAAGGGCTTGATGTTTATTGTAAATTTAGGCGTTGGTCATGAAGATTCTTAGTTATACTTGGATTATTTATTTGTACATATATTACTTAAATTACTTGGTAGGTGGGAGTTTACCAACTTCATTGGAAGAAGTATTATTATCATAGGTTTGTTTATCATTACACTAATTTTACAAAATTAGACACAAAAATTAAATTAATGACTTATTTGATTGAATGATTTGTACTACCCAAGTCATTGGTGTAGAAGTAGAAATAGACCACAAGACAAACAATGAGTGGTGGAGACTTAAAGAGGTCACAGGATAAAGCCTATTAAAAAAAACAATAGTAAACTCAACACACTGTCTACAATATATACTTAGAAGACCCTTAAGTCATTCCAAAAGCCTTGCCATAATCAGTTAAATCCTAATCAACTTAACTGTTACAAATTTCTTCCTTTGTCACAATCTTTGCTCAATGCAACAACAATACATGGATAATGTTGATTCAAAATGTAATACAAATAAACTATTACAAGAAAACTTCTGAAAACAAAATATTGCAATTCAGATACACAAAAATATTAAAGTTACAATATAGCAAGTGTGAATCTGTATAGTAAATTAAAGAGAACGAGTTTAACAAAATTACTTAATCCCTATGGAACAATAGGATTGACCTGTTGTAAATCAAACTAATAGACATGCAATGAAACCGACAAATAATATTGAGAATTATATGTGGATTAGTTGCGATTAATAGATCCAATTATAATTAATATGTTTACCGAGTTTTGTCAAGAAATTAGATTAATCCTTTTACGTTAGATCTGATTATAAGAAAGATAGGAGAGTGTCCTGTTGTTAGACGAAATTAAAAGCAATACAATAATGTAAAACTGACCTATTGACGGTTGATCTTGAATTTTGAATAACTATATGGATTGGACTCCTATCCTTAAAGGAGCATCTCGAGACATTATGGCTTCAATAAAGGTCCTAGGATCATCATCCAAGTTAACGGCAAAGATGACCTCTCTCGTCAATTTCTTTTGCGTTCCTTCAACCAAATAAAAATAAAAATCATCTCCAAAACATTTTTCTATTCTAGCCCTAGTACTTCTCCTTGGTTCCTCCATAATAGGAGGAGGTGGGATTATTTCTCGAGACATACTTGTAGGTGTTGTATGACTGGAGTCTTCTTCATCCTTAGAAAACTTGTCCTCAAAGAATTACACATCTTTGGATTCCACAAAAACACTTGATTCAATATATAATAACTGTTAAGCCTCGCTATTGTGAGCATATCCAATAAATATACTCTTATTATCTTGTGCTCCCAATTTGGTTCGTTTAGGATTGGGAGTCTGATAATAAGCAACACACCCTACACTTTCAAATAGTCTAGGTTAGGCTTTCTACCTTTCTACAACTCATAAGGGCTTGTAGGAATCACACGACTAACGATCTTATTATGAACATAATAAACAATCAATACTGCTCCCCCTCCTACAAATTGTTCGGTTGACTTGATTGGTTCAACATATAGTTGACCATCTCACAAAGGGTTCAGTTCTTTCTTTCAGCCAAACCATTATGTTGGGGAGTATATGGTGAAGTTCTATCATGTTTGATTCCATTTTCTTTACAGAATGTGTCAAAGTCTTGGTCGAAATATTCTCTGCCTCTGTCCGAGCGAAGAATTTTGATGTGTCTATCAAGTTGATTTTCGACTTCAGTCTTATACCGTTTCAACAGTTTCATCTTTTGATCTCAGCAAACATGTAGATATCGACTAGAGTCATCACAAAATGTGATGAAATACCATTTTCCTCCTCGAGTAATTATTCCATTTAATTCACATATATCAGAATGAATCAACTCAAGTAATGATGTATTTCTCTTAACTGATGGAAATGGTTTCTTAGTAAATCTTAACTGATGCGGTCGGATGCCGGGGTGAGCCCGATGCTGAACAAGAGTCCGATGTCGGGTAAGCCGATGCCAGGATGTTTATACTCTGATATATTTGACAGATGTTATGTTATTCTTGAGATACACGATTTATGATTTTTATATGTTGAAAGATAATTATGGTTTTATCAATGAGTTAAAAATGAAAGTTTGGGCCTATATTTTTGGGATGTTTCAATTTCCATTGAGGGTGAGGCCACCGAGCTTCGTTGTTGCTGTAACGTTGCTGTTGAAGGCCAAGGCTACCATGACACGTCATGGTAGTGGATGATCGGAAGAAGCCATCTACGGGTGTTGTTGCTGCCGTTCCCGGTGGGAATCACCCAACACTTCTTCTTCTGTTCAATCGTCGTTCGTCGGCGCTACCTCAGCCTGCTGCTGTTAGCGTCGACTGTTAGAGTCGATGTTGCTGTCGTCCGCTGCATGCCACTAGGTGGGTGGTTGTGATCGTTTTGTTTTTAGCTTATGTTGACATGGGTTGCTGCTACGATCGAACGATGTATGTGCGAGTGTTGCTGGCCGGAAATCGAGGAAAGAACTACCATAGCCGCAACCATTAGGGATGAGCATGGGACGGAACTGGTATCGACCCGTACCATTCCTGATTTCCCGAAAACCGAATTTTATCAAAAATCAATCCCGAGTACCGAACCGAATTAACATCACCGGTACCAGTACCGGGAATGGTACCGGTTTTCAGTATTAGTACCAGTACCGATGGTACCGAATCCCGAATTTCATGTATTTGAGTACCGAGTACCGTCCCATATTTTCAAATTCGATACGTATCGGTATCAGTTCCGGTACGGTACTGGTATAGGATCGGGATTTAGGACAAACTGCTCATCCCTAGCAGCCATGGTGCCCGCCGCCTGCGGCCATCTTTCGTCGCTACCAGCCACTATGGAAGGTGGCTGTGTGCGTGTTATACTGTGTATCTAGGTGTGTGTTGGTGTATAATATTGTATGTACATTGTATTGCGGGACTATTCAAGGAAAACAACCTGTCACCTCTGTGAGGTGGTGGTTGCCACCTCACGCCGCCATTCTGCCACCACCAGCCGATACCATGGGTGGCTATGTGCTTTTGTGTGTGTGATTGTTATTTTGGGATGCTTGGACATTTTTAGCCAAAAATCATAACCACCACCATGAGGTGGTGGCCGCCACCATGAGCCGCCATTGACCACCACTACCCGAGGTGGTAGTGGGTGGTGCCCGACCTATTTAACCCTAATTGACCTAAAAACCTAACTATTTGACTAATTGGCTCACGATTGGGTTGGAAACCCTAATTAGGGTTTAGAAAACCCAAATTTTGGAGATGTTTATTTTGGATTAGTCGGGACCGCGTTTGGACCGTTGGATTTGGAATTTTGAATTACACTCGGCCACATTGTATGTTTGGACTAGTGGAGTGGTGGGCTTAATGGATTAAGTCCTTAATGGGTTAAGTAGAAACACTTAACCCTAATTGTCATTTTATGTGAAAAACCCTAATTGGGTTTGGGTTTGGGTTCTTGTTGGGCCATTTCTTGGACTGGGTTGCGGTGGGCCTTCATGCGCCAAATTGGAACAAGTTTATGGACTAAGGAAAATATTGGGCTTTAGGATAAGGCCCATTAGAAGGGCTTGGGCCCTATTTGGAAATTAGCTATAGGTGCGCCATAATTGGGCCTTGATGATTATGAGATAGTAGGCCATCAGAATGCCAAGTATTTGGACTAAAATAAATGGTTGGGCCTTAAAATAAGTCTTTGTAGATGTTTGGGCCCAATTTGAAAATTTGGGACATATGTTGGGCCTTGATTCATTGATTGGTTTTTGGGCATTCAGAGTGTGAGTTTGGACCTTAGTTTTGGACCAAGTTAGGTTAATGGTAAAATAGTCCATTTACCCCAAGCATAGACTTATGGTTATGTATTGAAACCCAATTATTAATTGGGTGTTGTTTTGATGTTGAAAGTTTGACAATCTGTCAACCAACAGCTAGAGTTTATCCGCGGTACTTCAGAGAGTGTGGGGTGAGTTTCTTCACCATTCCAACGGGTCGAAGGCACCAAGGCCGACCCAATATGTGTTTTGTGCTATGCTAGCTTTTATGTAATACGTGATATGCTAGTTGTTTATGAGATATGTGATATTATAGCAGTCGTTATAGTACTCATATGGAAGACCCCTAGGGGTTCTCAAGGCAGTTAGGTGTAAGAACTTGGAGGGTTTCCATGGCACCCTTATATGATTTCATGTATGACCTATATGGCTTGTTTGACATATCCTTTTAGTTATGTGACATGCTAGTTGTCTTCGTGGTATGTGATATGCTAGTTGTCTTTGTGATACTTGCATAGAAGACCTCGGGGGGGGGGGGGGGGGGGTTCCCGGGGCACTTAGGTGTAAGACCTTGGAGGGTTTCCACGGCATCCTAGGTAAAGACCTCGGGTGGTTCCCGAGGCACTTAGGTGTAAGACCTTAGAGGGTTTCCAAGGCATCCTAAATAAAGACCTCAGGGGGTTCCCGAGGCACATAGGGTTTAAGACCTTGGAGGGTTTCCATGGCATCCTTAGTTAAGACCATATGGGGGTTCCGATGACATTGGGCTAAGACCATGTGGGGGTTCCCATGGCACCCGATGTAAGACCATGGAAGGTTTCTAGGGAATCCTTATATGTTTGCAATTTTAGCTAATATGTTTGTATGTATGGTTTGAGTGGTAGTTAGTAAAGACCATGTGGGGGTTCCCATGGCAGTAAGCTAAGACCCTAGAGGGTTTCTAGGGCACCCAGAGTAAGACCCTGGAGGGTTTCCAGGGCATCCCTATATGTTATATGCATGACTTGTGTAGTTGATACGATTTATGTGATTATGTGTGTAAGACCCTGGAGGGTTTCCATGGCATTCTATGCGTGGCATATATTGCTTATGTGATTGATATGGCCTATGTGATTGATATGGTTTATGTAGTTATGTGGATTAGGTGGATTATGTGGGTATGCTCTGGGGAACTCACTAAGCTTCGTGCTTACAGTTTTGTTTATGGTTTCAGGTATCATCAGTTTGAAAAGGAAGGGCCCGAGTTGAATTGATTTTAGGATGAACTATTTAATTAGAAAAGATTTTAGAAAGCTTGGATTTAAAAGATATATGTGTTTTGACTGTATTGAAAAATGAAAAATTTACCATTGATTTTTAGGTCGTTACAAGTTGGTATCAGAGCCTTGGTTTGATGGATTCAGACATACTTTCGGGTGTGTCTGAACTCAAATGAGGATTTGTAAAGTTTTCAAAAGAAAAATGTTTTCAAGAAAATAATTTCCTGAGATTAGAGAATGGTGTGGTGCAAGCAATCTGCTGAGCTCAAGTAAGTTTCCCCATAATACTGATATATGTTATTTGTTATGTCTTGATTTTTGAGTCTGAGATGCATGCTAGTTTGGGCTAGGAGAGATGCCTTTATATGTTGTATGAGCTGGTAGACTTGCATGCTAGTGCTGAGTAGTCAGCGATAGATTGGCCTGATATGTGATGCCAGTAGCCTTGGAGGTACTGTGTGCTATGCTGGAATGAAAATTACTATTGGTATCAGTAACTGCTAAGTGTTTGATTTAAACATTGTATACGGTTAGGATCTTATAGTCTTAGAATAATGATTTGGCCTTATTTCCTGTTTTATGTATAATTTGCATGCATAAGGCAGCCAAAAGTGAGGGTGAATGTGGACAACATGGGCTGTGGTATGTGGGCCGAATGTTCTATGATAGTTTCATAGGTTGGAGATTATCCTAATGTAAGCCTAGGATGAGATTAGTGACAGGAGTCACCTGTTTGTGAATTGTATGTGTGGATAGAACTGCTTGATTGGAGTATGGTGGTTAGTTTTCCGGTGTTTCGAATGCTGCTTGCTTTGTGCTTTGTAGGACTCTTAGCAATGTGAGTTAGCTACTAAGTGAATATGTTAAGTCAAATATGGCAAAGGCTGGATAATCTCAGAGTGATGGACTTGACCTTATTGCGCAACTCTCGTCTGAGTTCAACCGTTTGAGGGTTGACTCTTTTACTCGAAGGATCGATTATCTGATCTCTATTGTATGTGGCTATATTCATGAGGTAGCTAGTTGAAATTAATGGAAGTTCTTCAGCAGATGATGGCAGGGTGAGGTTGGGAACCTAGGAAAGCCTAGGATATGTTGCAGTGGGTTGGTAGTATGGTTCAGTGATAACTGTCATAATGGTTTGAAGAAGTGACTTAGAGGATTCAGGAGGATTTCTAAGGGAAGTATGGATAGGTGTGGAAGGTAGTATTGGGCCCGTACTACTGAAAGCACAGGATCCATACTCGAATCGGTGAGAGTCTTAGAGAATCTAAGGATCTTATGGGAAGGTAGTCAATGAATAATACCGAGGGGAGAAAAGAATTGAGAGAAATTGCGGAACTCCCTGTCCCAATCAATTTGTACGATTTTGAGTTTTGTTTGAAATTGTCTTCAGCCATGACAAGAAAGCTTTTAAAGGTTGGGAAAACATCATATTTTAATTTTAGAGGAAAGAACCACAAAAGCTAGAGTAACGATCAAAAACAAGTATGGCCATCAAAGGAAGTAATGGATGCTCAACCCCACACATCAAAAAATACAAGATCTAAGATATGATAACTTTTGTAAGAAAAAGGTGGTAAGTGTAGCTTAGACGATTTTCCAATCAAACACGAGTCACAAACAGAAGGAGAACATTATTTTACAAAGGAAACTAATATTTAGATAACATAGATTGTAAAAGCTGAAAGTGGGGATGTCCAAGCCGTTGATATGTAACATTCCATTTAAAGTTAATTAATTAAATAATAAACTCTAAAGCCCCGAGATGTAATTATTCTTTATTATTTTATATTGTTGTATCCAAAATTAATAATATTTAGCGAGGTGTTGGTTTAAGGGAGTTAAATGTCATAATATTGGATTTTGGGTGTTAAAAGTGTAATTTATGGATTTATTCTGTAAGATTCTCAGAAGCCAGGGGTGTTTGGTATCTTTTACAAGCTAAGGGGCTGCATGGTAACTTTTAGGCTTGTGTTGAAAAGAGTATGTAAGAGAGGGACTAGTTGTGTCAATTTTTGTATGAAGTTAGGAGCATGGTGACGGGATTTTAAACCCGATACCTCCCTACCCGTTGGATGGATGCGCCTCAAGAAACCCTAACCCTAATGAACACTATTCAGCCACCACCTTCATGTTAACCACATCCGGCGTCGCCACCCTTATTCCTCCCATCCATCCGCCACCTCTGTGACACAATGGTGAACCACTGACGACCCCTTGTGACTCCGACGATGGGCTTGAAGGCCAATACCATGGCTACTATTATTGTTCCTTCCTCCGAGACGTGTGTCGGCACCGTCTTCTACCATTTCCGTTAAGAGCGAGGCCACCAAGCTCTGTTGTTGCTATAACGCTGCTGTTGACGACCAAGGCTATCATGACACGTCATGGTAGTGGATGATCAGAACAAGCCATCTACGGGTGCTGTTGTTGCCATTCCCGGTGGGAGTCGCCCACCCTTCTCCTTCTGTTTCATCATCGTTCGTTGGTGCTACCTCAGTTCGCCGCCGCTAGCGTCGACTGTTAGAGTCGTTGTTGCTGTCATCCACTGCACGCCACCAAGTGGGTGGCTGTGCTCATTTTGTTTTAGAATATGTTGATATGGGTTGCTGCTACGATTGAGCAGTGTATGTGTGAGTGTTGTTGGCCAGAAATCGAGGAAAGAACCACCATGGCTGCTAGCCATGGTGGCCGCCGCCTGCTGCCATCTTCCGTCGCCACCAACCGCCGTGGAAGGTGGCTGTGTTCGTGATTTACTGTGTATCTAGGTGTGTGTTGGTGTATAATATTATATGTATATTATATGGTCGGACTATACAAGGAAAACAACTCGTCACCGCCGTGAGGTGGTGGTTGCCACCTCACGCCGCCATTCTGTCGCCACCAGCCGCCACCTTGGGTGGCTGTGTGCTTTTGTGTTTGTGATTGTTATTTTGGGATGCTTAGACATTTTTAGCAAAAAATCATAACCACCACCACCACCACGAGGTGGTGGCCGCCACCGTGAGCCGCTATTGACCACCATTACCCGAGGTGGTAGTGGGTGATGCCTGACTTATTTATCCCTGATTGACCTAAAAACCTAACCATTCGACTAATTGGATCACGATTGGGTTGGAAACCCTAACTAGGGTTTAGAAAACCCTATTTTTTTAAACATGTATTTTGGATTAGTCGGGATCGCTTGGACCGTTGGATTTGGAATTTTGAATTACACTCAGCCACATTGTATGTTTGGACTAGTGGAGTGGTGGACTTAATGGATTATGTCCTTAATGGGTTAAGTAGGAACACTTAACTCTGATCGTCATTTTATGTGAAAAACCCTAATTGGGTTTGGGTTCTTGTTGGGCCATTTCTTGGATTGGGTTGTGCTTGGCCTTCATGGGCCAAATGGGAACAATTTTATGAACTAAGGAAATTATTAGGCTTTAAGATAAGGCCCATTGGAAAGGCTTGGTTCCAATTTGGAAATTTGGGCCATAATTGAGCATTGATAATTATGAGATATTGGACCATCAGAATGCCAAGTGTTTGGACTAGAATACATGGGTGGGCCTTAAAATAAGTTAATGTAGAGGTTTGGGCCCAATTTGGAAAGTTGGGCTATATGTTGGGCCTTGGTTTATTGAATACTTTTGGGCCTTTAGAGTGTGTGTTTGGACCTTGGTTTTGGACCAAGTTAGGTTAAGGGTAAAATAGTCTTTTTACCCCAAGCATGGACTTATGGTTATGTATTGAAACCCAATTATTAATTAGGTGTTATTTTGATGTTGACAGTTTGGAAATCTGTCAATTAGCAGCTAGAGTTTATCTGCGGGACTTCAGAGAGTGTGAAGTGAGTCTCCTCACCATACTAATGGATCGAAGGCACCAAGGCCGACCCATTATGTGTTATGTGCTATGCTAGTTTTTATGTGATACATTATATGCTAGTTGTTTATGAGATATGTGATATGCTAGCAGTCGTTATAGTACTCGTATGAAAGACCCCGGGGGGTCCCGAGGTAGTTGGGTGTAAGACCTTGGAGGGTTTCCATGACATCCTTATATGATTTCATGTATGGCCTATATGGCTTGTTTGACATATCCTTTTAGTTATGTGACATGCTAGTTATCTTTGTGGTATGTGATATGCTAGTTGTCTTTGTGATACTTGCATGGAAGACTTCGGAGGGTTCCCGGGGCACTTAGGTATAAGACCTTGGAAGGTTTCCATGGCATCCTAGGTAAAGACCTCGGGGGGTTCCTGATGAACTAAGGAGTAAGATCTTAGAGGGTTTCCAAGGCATCCTAAGTAAAGACCTCAGGGGGTTCTTGAGGCACTAGGGTTTAAGACCTTGGAGGGTTTCCATGGCATCCTTAGTTAAGACCATGTGGGGGTTCCCATGACATTGGGCTATGACCATGTGGGGGTTTCCATGGCACCCAATGTAAGACCTTAGAGTGTTTCCAAGGCATCCTTATATGTTTGCTTGTCTAACTTTTATGTTTATATGTATGTTTTGATTGGTAGTTAGTGAAGATCATGTGGGGGTTCCCATGACAGTGGGCTAAGACCCTGTAGGGTTTCTAGGGCACCCGGAGTAAGACCCTAGAGGGTTTCTAGGGGATCCCTATATGTTATATGCACGACTTATGTAGTACTGTAGTTGATACGGTTTATGTGATTATGTGTAAGACCCTGGAGGGTTTCCACGCCATCATATGCATGGATTATATTGCTTATGTGATTGATATGGTTTATGCAGTTATGTGGATTATGCTCTGGGGAACTCACTAAGCTTCGTGCTTACAGTTTTGTTTGTGGTTTCATGTATCATTAGTTTAAAAAAGAAGGGTCTGGCTTGATCGCAACGCACATACCCATGTTTTCCGTAATATTTGATTTTGGGATGAACTTTGATAAATGTTTTTAGTTAGCAAAGATTTTGGAAAGCTTGGATTTAAAAGATATATGTGTTTTGACTGAATTGAAAAATGAAATTTTTACCCTTGATTTTTGGGTCGTTACATGATACCAGATCTGGGAGGAAGCACGAACAACATAAAACACAATATTAGGAATTAGTTGAATAAGAGGTAGGCAGACTGAGTAAATCCTACGACTACTTGGACCAGTGATGAGGATAGTGTGGATAGCTGAGTCCTTGACAGTAAAAAAAGAAGAAGCATGAAATTCAAAATAAACATGGTTGTCAATTAAGATAAATTTTTTGAACATAAAGAAGATTGTGTTTTATATCAGGAACATGAAGGATATGTTTTAAAGAGAAAAAATTGTTAGGTGAGTAAAGTTTTGAGGAACCAACATGAACGATGGGTAGACCTTTACCGTTGCCAACATGGAGATTGTCTTCACCATAATAGGGCTCGGTTTTGTTAAAGCTATGTAAGTCATGTATAAGATGCTAACTAGATCCTGTGTCGGTCATCCATGAGGTAGACGCTTGGGAGGTGTGATCTGTATAGTTGGTTGAAGGTGGTGGCCTTTGGAATGTTTTTGGATCATAGTTTGAACATTGGGAAAGAATGTGACCTATGCCACACCTGTAACAAGTTCCATAAACAATGTTCTGATTAGAAGCCCAAGAAAATTGGTTTCGGTTATCTCCCTTCTAATTTCTAATGTGGAAGTCACCTTGTGTACGGTTGTAATTCCCTCGACCACGACAGTTTGATTGTCCTTGGCCATGAGTGTTTCCATAATGCTTGAGTAGAATTATTGTTTGTTGATTCAATTTGAAGGCTAAGTTGTGAAAAGAGTTTCTGTAAATTCTATAATTAATTTGATGATAGGGAAGCAAAGGATGTTGTTGTTGTGTTGCGGCTGGTTGAGGCTGTTGTTAATGCTTGAACAGGTGGGACTTCGGGTGCTGATTTGTGTACCATGTAGTCGTGATCTGAAGAGTGTGGAGCATAGGCTCGCTGAAGAGAAAACCAGAGCTCACGAGATGTAACACCCTGAACATGTTGGAATGAGGATTCAGGATCCAAATTGCATAATCAGGATTGACAACTTCAGAAACTGTGGCTTCTTTTCTGGTTGTAGCTGTGGTTGTAGTAGTTGATACCATGTACACATATATGGAGCCCAAGATTGTCTTTTCAAAAGAACCTTGTAGAGAGAATAGGGTCTCTAACATGTATAGCCACTGTGTCACACCGATGTGGGATACACTAACACTCACTCTCAGAATCAGATGCTCGATAAGGATAGACAGAGATGTACTAAGTCACGGGGTACGAGACACCGACTCTAATACCAATTAAAACTTGATAATTTTATTATGTATATTGATCACATACATATGACATGAATATATAATAGATGCATTTACACTCTACACCCTATATTATTAACTTATATTATTATAATCTAACATCAACCAACAGCACATAACTACTAAACTTGATTTGGACTTGGAATTACAACAATGATATGATGTTTAGACAGAATTAGCAACACAATTAATATTGTTGATGGGATGAACTAATAACGCAATAAAGTACATGTACTTGTACAAGAGTTAAACAGCCAAAAAAGACAAGTGAGAAATAAGCTACACAGAGCACAATCAAGAACCTGCAAAACACCCTGGATGAGCATCATTTTTTCTAAGATGACTTATACATATATACATTATAAATCTATCTATACAGATTTTAAACAAGATCAACGCAGCCTGCAACGCAGCCTGCAGCCTATATTATTAATATGTTAGTCAATGAATATAAACATCAGGGAAATATTGATAGATAAGTTGACAAAATATTTTTTTTTAAAAATAAAATCTATAAGTGGGGCCACATTAATTAGGGGCATCTCTCCCCCAGCTATAATACTGTACACCCATCCCTATTTCTAGAATCTGGATCACATTTATTGCTGGATAACAAAACAAGCTACAACACAATAATTTGACTACTACGACACAATCGATACATATAAATAATGTCCATCATAGTCAACCATTTTGAAAAAAAAAATCCCATACATGATAATACAAACAATTAATTAATCGCATCCAACCTCTTTGCTACTGATTGACAATAATTATTGGTTTATCGCTAGCATTTCATGCAAGTAAGGTGCAAGCATAACATTATAAAATGTTTTTTTTTTTCAACCTATTCGATCAAAATACCATATCTATTTGTAGCAAGTGTAAAAGTTCTTAAAAATTCTATAAAAATGAGTAATTCAAAGTTGCTTCTCTCATTTTTCCTTTTTCTTTTCTTTCCCTTTATCTGTTTTGCTTCTTCTTCTTCTTCTTCTTCTTTCAATACCACTCCCAAATGCTCTCATCAGCAGACCCTTGAGTTGCTTCTCTTTAAACAAAACCTTTCTTCAATGCATGCCCCAGATGATTTGGCATGTCGTCGTTTGCTTGGTTCTGATTATCATCCAATTATGATGAACTGGAGCATGAATACTGATTGTTGCACGTGGGATGGTATCACATGCAACCACTTCACTGGTGATGTTATTGGTATAGACCTCAGTTGTGGGATGCTACAAGGTATCATCCACCCTAACACCTCCCTCTTTAATCTTCCTCATCTCCAGAAACTAAACCTTGCTTACAATGATTTCACTTCCTCCCAATTTCCACCTGAAATTGGTAGGTTTTCCAATAGTCTCACACATCTAAACATCTCTTCATGTGGGCTTGTCGGCGATATTCCTGAGGAAATCTTGTTCCTTCCTAAATTGGTTTCTCTTGATCTCTCTTCAAACAATGGATTGAAAATGAATCCGTATGTTTTAAGGAATCTGTTGCGAAATTCCACTCATTTGAGAGAGGTTGTCATGGCTCATGTTGATATAGGTTGGGTTTTACCCACTTCTCTTAATATCTCTTCTTCTCTAAAATCACTAGATCTTAGTTGGACTGGTTTGCAAGGGAAATTACCTGATAACATCTTCAATCTTCCATATTTGGAAAAACTTGACTTGGCAAACAATTGGTACCTTACTGGTCCATTGCCCAATGTTAACAAGAGCATTAACATCCCTCTAAAGTATTTGGGTCTCTCATCCACCAATTTATCAGGAGATACATTAGACTCAATCGGACATCTCACGTCCTTGAAATATTTAGATCTTTCTTCTTGTAGTTTGCTGGGGGCGTTTCCCAAATCCTTATTTAACCTTACACATCTTACCACTCTTAATGTAGAAGGTAACATGCTTAATGGAACGTTGCCTTCTTCGTTGTTTACTCTTCCCTTAATAGAAGACGTTGTTCTTGGTTTTAACTTGTTTAGTGGAGGCTTACCATCAGAGTTGTTCAAGTGTCGGTCATTAAAACAGTTAATCCTTCGAGCGAACCAATTAGATGGCGAGATTAATCAAGCCTCCACTCCTTTGTTATTCATCCAACTCATCTACCTCAGTCTCCTTGACCTTCAATCGAATAATTTCAGAGGTGTATGGAATTTCGAAACCTTGTTATCAAGCCTACCAAACCTTACAGGACTCGATCTCTCCTATAGTGGCTTAACTATTCACAGCGACGATTCCCCTACCTATGTCAACCCTAATTTCTGGTTTTTAAATTTGGCATCTTGCAACCTAAATGTGTTTCCAGAGTCCTTACGAGCTATGAAAAATCTTCAATATTTATTATTATATGGCAACAACATACGGGGTGACATACCTGATTGGGTAGGGGAGATAGGAGGAAATCGGTTGATTGCTGTGGATCTCTCAAATAACTCTATTACAAGCTTGCCACAGTTTGAATGGGGTGGAGTAACTCAAATGTCCATCAAATCCAACAAGATTCAAGGACCATTCCCTCCATCAATTTGCAACATGAGAAATCTAGAATATCTTGATATGTCCAATAATAGATTTGATGGAGTGATTCCACAATGCTTTGGAAATATGAGCTCTCTTGGGATGATACATTTGGGGACCAATCTTTTTAATGGAACCATTCCAAATGTGTGCGCATATAATCCACAATTAAAGTGGCTTATTTTGAATGGAAATCAGTTTGATGGAGAGGTTCCCATTTTTTTATCCAAATGTAGAGATTTGGAAATACTTGATTTGGGAAACAACCGGTTGTATGGCACATTTCCTGGCTGGTTAGGAGACCTTCCAGGGCTGCAGGTTCTTGTTCTTAAATCAAACAATTTTCATGGTCCGATTCAAACATCTTCAACAATTAAACTCCCATTTTCACTTCTGCGAGTTCTTGACATATCTCATAACCAGTTTGCAGGACATCTCCCTGAGAAATATTTTCAATATTTCAATGCCATGAAGGATGCGATAAGGATGGGCTCGACACCAGAATATTTCGAATTCAATGGAAAATATTACTCTATAGTAGTTGGGGTGAAAGGTCATCAACTTCCATTTCCACAGCTTTTGGTTGACTACACAATTCTTGATCTATCCAGTAACAAATTTGAAGGAGAGATTCCTGACATCGTTGGCACTCTTAACTCACTTATAGTGCTCAACTTATCCCATAACAACCTCAATGGTGGAATCCCACATACTCTGGGTAGTCTCTTGGAGATTGAATCTTTGGATCTATCATGGAACAAACTTACAGGAGAGATCCCTCAAAGTCTTGCAGACATCAATAATCTTGCAGTGTTAGACCTCTCACAAAATCATCTTGTAGGCCGTATTCCACAAGGAACACAATTCAACACGTTTGAAGGGAGGTCTTTTGAAGGGAATTTGGGATTGTGTGGGTTTCCGTTGAACAAGCATTGTGAGCATTCACGTTCCCCACAACTTGAAGTTACTGATGGTGATGTAGATGAAGATGAGAGTGGGTTTACATGGAAAGTGGTGATGTTGGGATATGGATGTGGCACCCTACCTGGATTTGTTATAGCATATGTGATGTTGTCAACCAGAAAACCAAAGTGGTTAAATGCAATATTCGATGCAGCAGAGCATATGATCCAGACAAGGAAAAACAAAATAAGAAGAAGATACATATTTATTGGGAAGTAAACACCTTATTCTTTTTTTTTTTTTCATAGAGAAATTTATGTGTTCTTAGTTATGTTCCTTTTTTGTGTTTTTGGAATTTGGATTATTTTGTATATGTTTATTACTTAAGTTAGTTGGTAGGTGGGTGAACATGTTTTAATGGATGTAGAATCTTAATTAATAGCAGTTGAGTATACACTTTTGCTATTTTGATTGATTTATTGTTGTTGAATCTTAATCGGGAAATCTCCATTTGTGAGAACAATTATCATTCGTGAAAAGATCTCATTAGTCCATGGTCATCAAGCTTTTTTAACTCTTTGTCATGAAGCTCTAATGCATGCACGAACAATGGGTTATAAAGTTTTATTTACTGATCATTCATTATACGGTTTTGCTGATATTGGAAGCATTCATATGAACAAAGTACTCCAATTTACTTTAGCATTGGAGCATTCACGTTCCCCACAACTTGAAGTTACTGATGGTGATGATGGAGATGAAGATGAGAGTTGGTTTACATGGAAAGTGGTGATGTTGGGATATGGATGTGGCGGCCTGGATTCAAATTCGATCAGGATTCAGGAACAAGAGAATATGGGACTGTGTTTTCAAATTCGATCAGGATTCAGGAACAAGATGGAGGAAACGAAAGAAACAACACCAAGAGCAATCAATTCAGAGGCAATACCTTTTACATATGTAATTCGATTAGGAGCATAAACGAAGAACAAGCCACAATGTAGAAGGAAGCGATGGTGATGCAGGAAGAAACGGAGCCGGCGATGGGCGGAGGTGGGAGGAGACGACGCCTGGAATAATAGATGACGAAGAAGGAGACTGCCGTCGTTTGTGATACACGAAGGGTATAATTGTGGAATTGACCCAGTCAGCATCTCTTTCCCTCATTACCGAGTCAGGCATAATTGACCGAGTCAACGATTTTCACACTTATCAAACGACCGGACCGGGGTCAGAGAAAAACCTTGACCGGACCCAATCAGCACACAAACAAACAGTTAAAAAAAAAAAAAAAACTTGATCCTCTTGTTTTTTATACACGAGTCAAAATTGGAAGCACAACGTAATAAGAAAATTAAAGTCGAGGGTCCTATCCTATCCAATAAAAAAAAACATTTTGACCAAAACCATTGCTACAAATTAGTATCTGTTGATAGTTGTGAATGGATACATAAATACATTTTAAAAAGATGTTATTTTTTTTTCCCGCAATGACCAATAATAAAAGTAACAAATTTTATGGATGAACGAAATGGTAAGTTGGGATTCATATGTTTTTCTTTAAAACCTAAACTTTTAAACGTAATTATAATGCTCCAAGAATACATGGCTTATCTCAAACATTCAACTTTTCATTTATGTATGACGCAAACACAACGCCTTAAAAAGTAAAGTATGTGAACTCAATCCAGATTCGAATTATGTATGTACTTAATTGAGTGAGTTTTTGAACATTTGCTGTCCTAAAATAATGTTTTTGGGTTTCTTTAAGACGCTATAATTTTGTATGTATATATAGTGTTGAAAAGTCAAAATAAGCATACAGCATTAAGTAATCACTAAAGACCCCCCATTCTCCAATTCAGAGTCATGGATAACCCCCAAATTCCACAAGGACTTAAAATCCCAGCCAACTTGAGTGAAAGACTTCATCAAATAGTATTGTTTACAGCACATAAAACTGGAATTTCAACTTTATGCACAAGTTGCAAGAAGACTAGATGTAATCAAGGGCCTACACACCGTATTTAATTTCAAGAAAGAGACAACTCAAGTCTTCACTTCATATGCACCATTGGATCACAAAACAGATAAGAGCTTGTTGAATTACTTGGAAATAGCTAGGTAAGTGTTTGTTGAATTCACTCAGAAGATTGCTTTAGATTAGATTAGACATCTAAAAACCTTAATAATATGATTTACGTATGACTGAGGTATCATATTATCATAGAATCATTTAATTATAGTTAGGGATATTTTGGTAATTCTCTATGTACACTCAAAAATTAGTTATCTCAAGTTCAAATCTCAATAAAGACAATAATAGCTATTCGAAGGTGTCGGATAGCACCTCCAAACATATACTTTTTATACTAGAATTAAGTATATATACTTGAGCATGTTCAAATGTTTATAGCAGATTAAAGAGGATGAGTAATTCAAAGGTGGTTGTCTTCTTCTTCCCTTTCTTTTTCCTCATCTTTGTTGCTTCTTCCTCTTCTTTCAATGCCACCACTCACAAATGCTCTCCTCAACAGACCCTTGATTTGCTTCTCTTTAAACAAAACCTTTCCTCCATCAATTTCTCATTCGGTTACCCCCCATATTATTCCCCATGCCAAGATTGGCTTGGGTCTGATTATTATTATCCAATTATGATGAACTGGAATAAGAATACAGATTGTTGCAAGTGGAATGGTGTCACTTGTAATCACTACACGGGTGATGTTATAAGCATCGACTTGAGTTGTGGAATGCTACAAGGTACCCTCCATCCTAACACCTCCCTCTTTCGCCTTCCTCATCTCCAAACACTCAACCTTGCTTACAATGTTCTTACTGATTCCCAACTCCCACGTGACTTTTCTAATAGTCTCACACATCTCAACATCTCTCGATGTAGGTTTACAGGTGAAATCTCTTCGGAAATCTCATTTCCTCCTAATTTGGTCTCTCTTGATCTCTCTGGGAATAACGGATTGCAAATGCAACCTTATGTTTTGAAGAGTATACTGCGAAATTATACTCATTTGAGAGAGCTCTTGATTTCCGAACTTAATATTTTAGGTTGGGTTTTACCCACTTATCTTGATCTCACTTCTTCTCTAAAATCACTCGATCTTAGCTACACTGGTTTGCAAGGGAAGTTACCTGATAACATCTTGAATCTTCAATATTTAGAGAAACTTCACTTGAGAGGCAATTCGTTTGTCACTGGTCCAATACCCAAAGTCAACATGAGCATTAACGTCCCTCTCAAGTGGTTACATCTCTCCTTCACCAGCTTATCAGGAGAGATACCTGACTCGATTGGTCATCTCATATCTTTGAACCACCTGGGTCTCTCTTCATGTGGTTTAGTGGGGTCCCTTCCTAAATCCCTTGTTAACCTTAGGAATCTTACTACTCTTAATGTAGAAGGTAACATGCTTAAAGGAACGTTGCCTCCTTTATTGTTTACTCTTCCATTGCTAGAAAACCTTTATCTTGGTAATAACATGTTTAGTGGAGGATTGTCATTAGAGCTGTTCAAGTGTCGATCATTAAAGAGATTATCCCTTGACAACAATCAGTTGGAAGGGGAGATTAATGGAGGCTCCACATCACCATCAATCATCCAACTCATCAACCTCACTCACCTTGGCCTTTCATCAAATAATTTCACAGGTTTGTGGGAACTTGAAGTATTGCTATCAAGCCTACGAAACCTTCAATTGCTTATGCTATCTGATAGTGGCTTATCTGTTGTCTCCGACAATTCTTCCAGCTATGTCAACCCTGAATTTTCATTCTTAGGTTTGGCATCTTGCAAATTAAATTTGTTTCCAGAGTCCTTACGAGCCATGAAAAGTCTTTCATTTTTAGATTTATCAAATAATAGCATACATGGCCACATTCCTCATTGGGCAGGGGAGATCGGAGGAGATTTGTTGGATTATTTGGATCTCTCATATAACTCCATAACAAGCTTGCCACAATTTCAACAAGATGGAATAAATTTTCTGTATCTGCAGTCCAACCAGATTCAAGGACCATTCCCTCTATCAATTTGCAACCTGATAAATCTAATTTCTCTGGATATATCCAATAATAGCTTTAGTGGTGTGATTCCACAATGCTTGGGAAATATCAGCTTTTCTCTCGAGTATTTGAATCTCAAGTCCAATCTGATTCAAGGATTCTTCCCTCCATTAATTTGCAACCTCAGCGCTCTAACATTTCTGGATATGTCTGATAATAATTTTGGTGGAGTGATTCCACAATGCTTGGGAAATATCATCTCCTCTCTTTTGATGGTAGATATGGGCAACAATCATTTCCATGGCACTATTCCAAATGTGTATGAAGAGTGTGGACAATTAGAGGGGCTTATTTTCAATGGAAATCAATTACAAGGAGAAATCCCACGTTCCTTGTCCAAATGCCAATACTTGAAGGTTTTAGATCTGGGGAACAACCAATTAAATGACACATTCCCGGATTGGTTAGGCGATCTCCAAATGCTGCAAGTTCTTTCCCTTAAATCAAATAAGTTACATGGTGTTATTGAAACCTCGTCAACAATTAAAAGTGCATTTCCAAGCATGAGAGTTCTGGACTTATCTCATAATGAATTTGTAGGCCATCTTCCACGAGAGTATTTACAAAATTTCAATGCCATGAAGAACACGGTAATGAATAGCACAAAACCAAAATCTTTGCCAGTGGGTGGAAATTATTACTCTGTCAGTGTGGTGAAAGGCTTGGAGCAAGCGATTCCACAAATTTTGGTTGATTATGTAATTTTGGATCTATCGAACAACAAATTTGATGGGGAGATTCCGAGTGTAATCGGTTACCTTACTTCACTTATGGTGCTTGACCTATCCCACAATAGCCTCACAGGTCGAATTCCCTTTGTTTTAGGGAATCTCTCGGAGATTGAATCCTTAGATCTATCTTGGAACAAACTCAATGGAGAGATCCCTGGAAGCCTTGCAGAATTGAAATTTCTTAGATTCTTAAACCTCTCGCAAAACCATCTTATGGGACGGATTCCATCAGGAACGCAATTCGGTAAATTTGGCAATTCATTTGGAGGGAATCCGGAGCTCTGTGGTCTTCCTTTACCCAAAAAGTGTGGGCATCCAAATGAATAAAAAATTATATCTTGTGATTGGTATCTATTTTACATGTTTGTCTATTTTTTGAGAATTTGCCAAATGGTTTACTTTTTTTCTTTATCCAATTTTCTAGATATAGGCAACCAAACCCATCGGAGCACCTAGAACTTTTATATTTTGTAGTTGTTGATCTGTAAGTGCCAAGATCATGTTGTATATGAAGTTTGTTTGGTTTTATGTTGAATTTACAATTAGGATTATATTTCTTAGAGATGTATTAAAGGTTTTATATATTAAGTGATAATAATAGTACTTATAGGATTTGATTCAAAGCGCCTATGGCCTAGCGTATTAGGACTTTTGGTAAGGCGCCCCTCAGCCAATTGGCACCAAATTTTGGATTAAAAAGTGTGTTATTCAACGTGTGAAACATCAAGATCTCTAGTGATCATTAAGTCATAGTTCAGACTTCAGTGTGATGTAATTGAGCATAAAATAAGTTGTAAGACTTATTACATCATTGATATCATTTGGAAGAGTTATCAGTTATGGAAAGTTTGGGAGCATTTGGACCAAAGTATATTGCCTTAATAATTGAAAGAACCAGATTGTGGGCTTACTACTGCTCGTGTACTTCCCATCACTGCTTGTGTAGTAATTAGTCAAGATTTCATGTTTTTTCTATAACTCATGCTTGGCAGATCCGTTTCACTTCAAACCAATTACATTGTTCTTTTAATGATCTCCCTAGTTATTTAAGTGAATAGATGTGTTGTTGAGCTGAGTTTATTAAGAACTTAATGGAAGTCTTTAGTGATAAGTATAACTATCTATATAGGTGGACATTGAACGCATAAGTCATAACCATTAATGAGTTGAATTGTTAGTTTCGACAAGGTAATAAAGAGTACATATCCTTTAAAATAATATATTACATTATCTATATTAAATAATATTTGTTATTAAGTTCTAATTAGTTTTGTGCTAGTGAAAAATTTAGAAAAATATTCTAACTCAGAGAAATGGTTTGTTGATTTTTTTCAACAGAGAAATGGAAATGAATTGTGTAATGTGTGTTAGTGAAAATATTCTATTTTTAACTATTTTTATTTTTTATTATTTTTATTATATTAATTATATTAATTATATACAGGGTTGGTTGCCTTCAGTAAGTTCCCTCAATTAACGTCAATTTCTGGTTGATTTTTTCCCAAATGCGTGACTAAATCCTTGAAATTATATTAATCTTGTTATGTTCGCTTTGACTTGTGTCAAACATTCCTTTTCCTATGGTCAAATATAAGAATCTATGAATCAATTTTGAAATTGTGTTTCTCCAACTAGTGTTGGTTCCTCAGTAGATCAATCGATCTCACTTGAGCCACGACTCAACGTTGGAAAATTGACAGATTAAACCTTTAAATTTATATCCACGCAGTGTGAATTTTGTTATCGAACATATTGTGATTCGGTGTCAATAGGTTTGACTTCAAAAGATCAAAAATTGTAACTTCAATTTAGTTTTATCCTACCAGGTTACTTCAGTTCTTGCCCTAAACCATCATCATCACTTTAGGGGCATACATTATGTGTTACTTGCTTGTCTTATGTTGACCTTGGAAGACAATTTATGAGCATGTTTAAGACCAATTATGTTGCACATGTTTTTGACTCTTGCTTAAGAAGTTATGATTTTGTGGCATCCATGTATTATGTATATATGTCATGCCACTTCAATCAACATGATGCATATACATTTTATTTTTCTTGTTCATAAGTTTATATTTTCGTGGACCAAGACCATTGCTACAAAGTAATATCATTCATTCACATGCAAAATTGAATCAGAAAACAGATAAGAACTTGTTGCAGAAACTCTGTAGGTACCTTCTCCTCCAAATCTGAAACATTTTTGGCCCTAAAAAAATATAGAAAATTGTTTTTACACCTTATTAAATGTGTGCCTCTACATTTGAACTATGCATCACTTTTTTACATGTTACCTGTGTGCATTTATGCATGCTCTTCTGATATATAGGAGTTGAAAATTTTACACAATTAGATAACATAATTTATTTGAAGGCCTACCACATGCCAAATGCTAAATGCCAAAGAGCCAAAATATGTTCAATCTATCATCTCTCTCCCTTTTATTATCTATAGATTTTGCTCCAGATTTTCCTCTCCATCTAGTATCTTCATAATTTTTGTCCCCATTTGGAATCCAAATATAATTCAAAACATGCTATAATCTGATGAGCTACAAACCCATTAAGCCGCAAATCAAACAACTTAGGGGCTCAAGTAAGCTATTAAAACATCTCAAAACTAAAATTAAAAAACATATTAGGAGAAATAAAGAACTAAAACATGGTAATCAAGGAGTGCTACTCCTATGGAGTTGCGAACAAAAAAAAAAACGGAGGTATGTTAAAGATCATCACTAGCCCAATAAAACAAATATTATTTAGAAGACTTTAGCTTGTTCTAGAATGCTCTAGAAGATTCTAGAACATTATGGAAGACTATGGAAGACTATGGAAGACTCTGGAATATACCGGAAGAGTCTAGAATACTCTAGAACGACATGGAAGACCCTGGAAGGATATGGATCATTCTAGAAGACACTGGAGCAACCTAGACCTCTCCAGAACATGGTAGAATGTTCTAGAAACATATGGAAGGATGTAGAGTATGTTCTAGAGTTATCTAGTATGTAGTAAGTGTATGCTAGTATCTAGAATCTTCCTAAGAGGCCTATAAATAGGTATGGAGCTCATTTGCTCCAAACCATCCAAGAAAGCCTCAAAGAAAGCAAAGTGTGTAGTAGTCTCACAAAGTGTAAGTTCTTCTTAAGTGTCATAATAAAAGTCTTGTTGTTTCCCATATAAAAGAGTCGTGTTCAATAGTATAATTTTACAATTCACAAATAACTTGTATAGCCTAATTCGGTTGGCCATTCAGAAGTAAATGTACTTATGACTTGTGCAGATTGGTTTACCAGAAAAGTTTATCCGAATGTATAACTAAAAATCTCACCTATTAAAATAAAAACTGAGGGAAGCCTAAAAATCAAAATAAAAGTATTATTATATATGTAAAGACTTAATTCCTAATTAACTTCTTCTGGAAGAAGTTTCGTCAACTGATGTATTATCGATAAGTTAACTAGAAGTTGGAGATTTTTCACAATTAGAGAGAATTATAAATATTGAGGACCCCATTCAGAAGACCTGAACAACTCATACCTTATATTTAGAAAAAGAATTAGACCACAAACTATTGGATGTTGACTAGACCTTAAGCTCTCTGATTAACAACTCCAAGCAAATAATTGTAGTATAACCATGAATATATATATATATATATATATATATATATATATATATATATATATATATATGCGTATGTGTAAAAGTTTATAACAAATTAAAGAGGATGAGTAATTCAACGATGCATCTCTTCTTTTCCTTTTTCTTTTTCCTCATCCCTGTTTCTTCTTCCTCTTCTTTCAATGACACTCACAAATGCTCTCCTCAACAAGCCCTTGATTTACTTCTCTTTAAACAAAACCTTTCACCCATCAAATTTTCATACGATTATACCCAATGTGAATACTGGCTTGGTTCTGATTACTATCCAATTATGATGAACTGGAACAAGAATACGGACTGTTGTAAGTGGAATGGTGTGACTTGCAACCACTTCACGGGTGATGTTATCGGTGTCGACTTGAGTTGTGGTATGCTACAAGGTACCATCCACCCTAACTCCACCCTCTTTCGCCTTCCTCATCTCCAAACACTCAACCTTGCTTTCAATGATCTTACTGATTCCCAACTTCCACATGACTTTTCTAATAGTCTCACACATCTCAACGCTGGCCAAATTTCTAGGGAAATCTTAGTTCTTCCTAGATTGGTTTCTCTTGATGTCTCTTATAATTATAGATTGCAAATGCAACCTTACGTTTTGATGAGTCTGCTGCGAAATTCTACTCATTTGAGAGAGCTCTTGATTCCTGGAGTTCAGATACGTTGTGTTTTACCTACTTATCTTAATATCTCCTCTTCTCTACGATCACTCCATCTTAGCTATACTGGTTTGAAAGGGAAACTATCTAAAAGAATACACCTCAGATATGTGTGGGTTTTCTTCATGAAAGAAAAATCTGAAACATTCTCAAAGTTTCTAGAATTCAAGACAACGGTCGAAGGAGAAGTGAGAAAGAAGATTCAGTGTCTACGCTCAGACAATGGAGGAGAATACACCTCAGAAGAATTCAATCGCTATCTAAAAGAATGTGGTATACGTCATCAATTCACATGTGCCAACACACCTCAACAAAATGGTGTAGCTGAGAGAAAGAATCGACATCTTGCAGAAATTTGTCGAAGCATGCTACACGCGAAGAATGTCCCAGGAAGATTTTGGGCTGAAGCAATGCAAACTGCTGCCCATGTGATCAATAAACTTCCCCAACCAAGGTTAGGTTTCATTTCACCATTTGAGACACTATGGAACATGAAACCTACTGTTAGCTACTTCCGAGTATTTGGCTGCGTTTGCTACGTATTTGTGCCTAGTCATTTACGTAGCAAGTTTGACAAGAAAGCAGTCAGGTGTATATTTGTTGGATACGACAATCAAAGAAAAGGGTGGAGATGTTGTGATCCAACAAGTGGAAGATGCTACACTTCAAGAGATGTGGTGTTCGATGAAGCATCTTCATGGTGGTCCTCAGAGAAGAAAGTACTACCAGACTCGGAAAATATTGAAGAAGTTTTAAAACAAAAGATGGGGGAGCAAACTGCACATATTTGGTCAAGTGTTGATACACCTGATGATCCGAGCGACACTGATGTCATTGAGCAAGAAGTCTCTCAAACAAGTGATGCCGGTGAAAGGGAGCCGCCGCCTCCACAACTTCGAAGGACGGAAAGAATCCGAAAGCCTAATCCCAAGTATGCTAATGCGGACATTTTAGAAGACGGTGTTAAAGAGCCGGAGACATATGAAGAAGCAATTAAGAATAAAGCTTGGCAGAAGGCGATGGAAGAAGAAGTTACAGCCTTAGAGCAGAATTAAACTTGGGAACTAGTACCAAGACCAAGAGATTTAAAACCCATTTCCTGCAAGTGGGTTTATAAAATAAAGCGTCGCCCAGATGGATCAATTGAGAGATACAAGGCTCGTCTGGTGGCTCGAGGGTTCTCACAACAATATGGATTGGACTATGATGAAACATTTAGTCCAGTGGCGAAGATAACTACTGTACGGGTGCTGCTAGCTCTTGCGGCTAGTAAAGACTGGAAATTATGGCAGATGGATGTGAAGAATGCTTTCTTGCATGGAGAATTAGATCGGGAGATCTACATGAACCAACCAAAGGGATTTGAGGATGCAGTTAATCCCACTCATGTGTGCAAGCTGAGAAAAGCTCTTTACGGATTGAAGCAAGCACCAAGAGCCTGGTATGGTAAGATTGCTGAATTTCTTACCCGAAGTGGTTATTCAGTTGCACATGCAGACTCAAGCCTGTTCATCAAAGAAAAAGAAGGGAAGTTGGCAATTGTGTTGGTTTATGTGGATGACTTGATCATCACCGGGGATGACGAAAGAGAAATCCATCAAACAAGAGAAAATCTATTGGTACGATTCCAAATGAAAGAGCTGGGGGAGCTTAAACACTTCTTGGGGTTAGAAGTTGATCGTACAAAAGAAGGGTTGTTTCTCTGCCAACAAAAGTATACAAGAGATATACTTCAAAAGTTTGGCATGTTGGAGTGTAAGCCAATATCAACACCAATAGAGCCAAATGCCAAGATATGTGCTCATGAAGGAAAAGAGTTGGACGATGGAACGATGTATCGACAACTAGTAGGTAGTCTTATCTACCTAACTTTATCTCGGCCTGACATTGCTTATGCAGTTGGAGTTATGAGTCGATACATGCAAAGTCCGAAGAAACCTCATTTGGATGCTGCCTGACGGATCTTGAGATATGTCAAAGGTACGATTGACTATGGTCTCTTGTATAAAAGAGGAGAAGACTGCAAGTTGGTTGGATATTGTGATGCTGACTATGCAGGAGACCATGATACCCGAAGATCAACCACTGGGTATGTGTTCAAGCTTGGGTCGGGACCAATATCATGGTGTAGTAAAAGACAACCAACAGTATCATTGTCAACCACGGAAGCGGAGTACAAAGCAGCGGCCGTAGCAGCTCAAGAAAGTACATGGTTGGTACTCCTAATGGAGGACTTACATCAAAAAGTTGACTATGCAGTACCACTTCACTGTGACAACCAGTCTGCAATTCGGCTGGAAGAAAATCCAGTATTTCATGCTAGAACAAAGCATGTGGAAGTGCATTATCACTTTATCAGAGAGAAAGTCTTGATGGAAGAAATTGAGATGCGGCAGATCAAGACCGATAATCAAATAGCAGACTTGTTCACCAAAGGGCTGAGTACTGGAAAATGTGAAGGTTTTCGCTGTCAGCTTAACATGGTACGAAGAATGAGGGCTAGTGTTGAGGGGGAGTGTTAAAGATCATCACTAGCCCAATAAAACAAATATTATTTAGAAGACTTTAGCTTGTTCTAGAATGCTCTAGAAGATTCTAGAACATTATGGAAGACTATGGAAGACTATGGAAGACTCTGGAATATACCGGAAGAGTCTAGAATACTCTAGAACGACATGGAAGACCCTGGAAGGATATGGATCATTCTAGAAGACACTGGAGCAACCTAGACCTCTCCAGAACATGGTAGAATGTTCTAGAAACATATGGAAGGATGTAGAGTATGTTCTAGAGTTATCTAGTATGTAGTAAGTGTATGCTAGTATCTAGAATCTTCCTAAGAGGCCTATAAATAGGTATGGAGCTCATTTGCTCCAAACCATCCAAGAAAGCCTCAAAGAAAGCAAAGTGTGTAGTAGTCTCACAAAGTGTAAGTTCTTCTTAAGTGTCATAATAAAAGTCTTGTTGTTTCCCATATAAAAGAGTCGTGTTCAATAGTATAATTTTACAATTCACAAATAACTTGTATAGCCTAATTCGGTTGGCCATTCAGAAGTAAATGTACTTATGACTTGTGCAGATTGGTTTACCAGAAAAGTTTATCCGAATGTATAACTAAAAATCTCACCTATTAAAATAAAAACTGAGGGAAGCCTAAAAATCAAAATAAAAGTATTATTATATATGTAAAGACTTAATTCCTAATTAACTTCTTCTGGAAGAAGTTTCGTCAACTGATGTATTATCGATAAGTTAACTAGAAGTTGGAGATTTTTCACAATTAGAGAGAATTATAAATATTGAGGACCCCATTCAGAAGACCTGAACAACTCATACCTTATATTTAGAAAAAGAATTAGACCACAAACTATTGGATGTTGACTAGACCTTAAGCTCTCTGATTAACAACTCCAAGCAAATAATTGTAGTATAACCATGAATATATATATATATATATATATATATATATATATATATATATATATATGCGTATGTGTAAAAGTTTATAACAAATTAAAGAGGATGAGTAATTCAACGATGCATCTCTTCTTTTCCTTTTTCTTTTTCCTCATCCCTGTTTCTTCTTCCTCTTCTTTCAATGACACTCACAAATGCTCTCCTCAACAAGCCCTTGATTTACTTCTCTTTAAACAAAACCTTTCACCCATCAAATTTTCATACGATTATACCCAATGTGAATACTGGCTTGGTTCTGATTACTATCCAATTATGATGAACTGGAACAAGAATACGGACTGTTGTAAGTGGAATGGTGTGACTTGCAACCACTTCACGGGTGATGTTATCGGTGTCGACTTGAGTTGTGGTATGCTACAAGGTACCATCCACCCTAACTCCACCCTCTTTCGCCTTCCTCATCTCCAAACACTCAACCTTGCTTTCAATGATCTTACTGATTCCCAACTTCCACATGACTTTTCTAATAGTCTCACACATCTCAACGCTGGCCAAATTTCTAGGGAAATCTTAGTTCTTCCTAGATTGGTTTCTCTTGATGTCTCTTATAATTATAGATTGCAAATGCAACCTTACGTTTTGATGAGTCTGCTGCGAAATTCTACTCATTTGAGAGAGCTCTTGATTCCTGGAGTTCAGATACGTTGTGTTTTACCTACTTATCTTAATATCTCCTCTTCTCTACGATCACTCCATCTTAGCTATACTGGTTTGAAAGGGAAACTATCTAATAACATATTTAATCTTCGATATTTAGAAGAACTTGAGTTGTCTGGCAATTACTTAATTGGTCCATTGCCCAAAGTTAACACGAGCACTAACATCCCTCTCAAGTGTTTAGATCTCTCCTTCAACAACTTCTCAGGAGAAACACTAGACTCGATTGGCCATCTCACCTCCTTGAACTACTTGGATCTGTCTTCTTGTGGTTTGGTGGGGCCCCTTCCCAAATCCCTAGTTAACTTTAGGCACCTTAGAACTTTTGATCTATCACTTAACATGTTTAGTGGAGGCTTACCATCAGATTTCTTCGGTTGTCGATCATTAAAGATATTATCCCATGAGAACAATCAATCTGATGGAGAGATTAATCAAGGCTCCACCACAACATCATGTGTCCAATTTATTAACCTCACACACCTTGACCTTTCATGGAATAATTTCACAGGTGTATGGGATTTTGATGCATTGTTATCAAACCTACCAAACCTTCAATCACTTGATCTCTCTTATAGTGGCTTATCTGTTGTCTCCAACAATTCCTTCAGCTATGCCAATCCTGATTTTCTGATCTTAGGTTTGGCCTCTTGCAAGTTAAACATGTTTCCGGAGTCTTTACAAGTCATGAAAAATCTTACATTTTTAGATCTATCAAATAACGATATACATGGCCCCATTCCTGATTGGGCAGGGGAGATAGGAGCAAATAGGCTGTACTACTTGAATCTCTCACATAACTCAATATCAGGCTTGCCACAATTTCAATGGGATGTAATGGAAGATTTGTATTTGCAATCCAACCAGATCCAAGGAGCATTCCCTCCATCAATTTGCAACATGAGAAATCTATATGATTTGGATATATCCAACAATAGCTTTAGTGGAGTGATTCCAAAATGCTTGGGAAACATCAACTCTTCTCTAGAGTATTTGAATGTAAAGTCCAACCAAATTGAAGGATCATTCCCTTCATCAATTTGCAACTTGAGACATCTCTATTTTCTGGATATGTCCAATAATAGTTTTGATGGAGTGATCCCACAATGCTTGGGAAATATTATCCCCTCTCTTTCGATGGTAGATATTGGGAACAATCATTTTCATGGTAGCATCCCTGATGTGTACAAGGATTGTGAGCAATTAGAGGGACTTAATTTTAATGGAAATCAATTAAAGGGAAAGGTCCCAAGTTCCTTATCCAATTGTCAATCCTTGATTGTACTAGATTTGGGAAACAACCGGTTAAATGGAAAATTCCCCGGATGGTTAGGCGATCTTCCAAAGCTGCAGGTTCTCATCCTGAAATCAAACAAGTTGCATGGTGTCATTGAAACCTTTTCAACAAATAGAAGTGTATTTCTAAGTATGAGAGTCCTCGACTTATCTCATAATAGGTTTGTAGGCCATCTCCCACGAAAGTATTTGCAAAATTTTAGTGCCATGAAAAATGTGGTAAAGAATAGCACTAAACCAAAATATTTGTCTGCATATGCAAAATATTACTCTATCACTACCACAGTGAAAGGCGTGGAGCAAGAGTTTCCACAAATTTTGGTTGACTACATAATTATTGATATATCAAACAACAAATTTGAAGGGGAGATCCCGGACGTCATTGGTTCTCTTTCTTCACTCATAGTGCTTGACCTATCCCACAACCATCTCATAGGGCAGATTCCTTCTGTTTTAGGGAATCTTTCAGAGATTGAATCCTTGGACCGATCTTGGAACCAACTTACAGGAGAGATCCCTCAAAGCCTTGCAGACCTGACATTTCTTGGATACTTAAACCTCTCAGAAAACCATCTTAAGGGACGTATACCCGAAGGAACACAACTCAGTACATTTGAGACTTCATTTGGGGGGAATTCAGAACTGTGTGGTCGTCCATTACCCAAAAAGTGTGGGCATCCACTTGAAACACAACTTAAAGTTGATGAAGATATAGAGAGCGGATTTACATGGAGAGTGGTGATGATGGGGTATGGGTGTGGGACCATACTTGGATTAGTCATGGGTTATGTCATATTGTCTACCGGACAACCAAAATGGTTCAACGCAATTGTTGATGCAGCAGAGCACATAATCCACACAAGAAAAAACACGAGAAGATATGTGTATATTGGAAAATGAACTTAGTTTCTAACAAGTATTTATTTTACATGTTATTTTGTTGATCCAAAATGAGCTAAATGGCTTACACTGTTTTCTTTATCTAATCCTCTAATTACAGATTATAGGTAGATAATTAATAGGATCATTGCAAACTTGTGGATTATGCGGTTATTGATTTGTATGTGTCATGAATCATGATGGATGTCAAGCTTTTTTGGATTATTGAAATATTGTGATGAGACTTCCGTTGAATCATTCGTTATTTCAAAAAAAAAAATATATCATTTCACCATTATCGTGCAAAATGAGCAACAATCTTTTTATTATCATTTTTTAGTGGTTAGCATTTCACAACTTTTTAGTGGACCCTTCGAATCTTGCGATTGCTTGTTTGTATTTGAAATTTCACATTTTGAGGAAGTACTATCCAGAGTTGTTCGAGGCAACAGACTTCAAGGACGAAGTCTGATCCAAGTGGGGGAGAATTGTAACACCTGATGGTTCTATGGTATTATTTATTTAAATTTCTAAATCATGTAAGTTGTTTTGGGCTTAGTGGATTGGGACTTTTTGAGAGGGCTTAGTCGAGGTCGTACGTTGTTCGTAAGCCTGGTGTACGCAGGGCGTAAATGGAACACAAGGAACGCGAAGGCATGCACGTACGTACATCATACAGGGTGGTATGTGCGGCGTATGTGGTCAGACTCAAAACCCTAATTTATAGGGTTCAAGCCCTATATATTGTCATTAAGTCCCAAGTGTTAGCCTCCTTATCAACCTTCATTGCCCAGAAACCCTACTATTGAACCCTATAGCATCTTGGTGTGTTCTTGAACTTGTTGAGTATATTTTTGGTAGATTGGAGCCTTGGAAGGATGAAGAAGTTGGTGAAGAAGAGTTGTTGGAGCTTGAGCTTGAAGATCCGGATCATCATCATCATTTGACACTCATTTGAGGTATAAAGCTTAGAACTTGCTTTGTTAAAGCTTAGATCTCATTTGTTTGAGTTTTTGGACCCTTTTTATTCCCATAGATGAGATCTTGTGGATTATTTTCATTTCTAAAGCTTAGAGTTGCTACTCTTGGTGTTCTTTTAGTCCTAGAGTCAAAAAGTTGTCATCTCTGAAGCTTAGAAACATCAGTGCATGAGTTTGAGTTAATTTATTGGAAGTAGAGTGTTATATTTTCGGGTTTGGGTTCATTTGGGGCATGCAAAGCTACAAAGTTAATGACTTTATGGTTTAAGATGTTGCATATAACTCAAATATGTGATTGGGACCCTCAGACTTAAGTAATTTAGAGCTTAATGGAGAACTAGCTAAATGGGTGAGTATGTTGGGCATACAAGCTCGTATGCGTAGTGTAAAATCCATGCAACTTGTATGCTTAGCGTACAGATGAGTATGATCAACGTACTCAATGATTTAAGCTTTGTGTCTTTTGGGCCTCGGTTGGGCTACTTCCTTGGACGTTGCTGTTTTGGGCCTTAATAAGCCATCTGGAATGGATGGAGTGAGTTTATTAGGCCTAGGTGTAAGGCCCATAATTAGGGTTTGGGCCTAATTTGGAAAATTGGGCCATAAATGGGCCTTAGAGGAACAAGTGGGTTTGGGCCTTGACTTTGGATCATATTAGGTCAGGGGTAATGTAACACCGTAAATTTCAAAACAATTTTTTTCAAATTTTCATAAAACATAATTCATTTAATATTCATAAAACATAATTCATTTAATATTCATAAAACAACCATATTTAATTATCCAATTCAAGTAAATACAAAATCCCAAGATCCCAAATGTATAAACTCCGTGTGTGTGTGTACGGATCAAGCCGGCGCCTTCCCGCGGTCGTCACTAGTACCTGAAACAATAACATCAAACACTATAAGCACAAAGCTTAGTGAGTTCCCCAAATTACCATATATAACACATATTAGCCACTCGAGGCTATAACTCTGTGGGTCCGTGCACCCTAACTCTGTGAACCCTCAGGTTCTAACTCTGTAAACATGCACAATATAAATCACATAGAAATAATGCAGTACAACACATAACATACATAGCATACAAACACTCTATCACATAACTCTGGTTACCTACTCAAGGTAAAGTATAGTGAGGAGACTCACCTCGCGTCTCGGTAAGTCGTGAATCCTGAAATCACTAGTGCTCGATCCCCCGAGGTAAAGTCCTCCTCTAGATTGCTGATCTAAGCTTCAAATCCACGAAATAGCAACCTCCTTTGCTTCCTTTTGCCTAGAATCTTCTCCTTCTTTGCTAAATGACACACACAAGGTCAAGAATGCTTCCTCTCTCTCTCAAAACGTTCAAGCACACAAGGGTTTCTCTCTAAGGGTTGGGTGAGCACAAATGACGACCATAAGGCCCTTTAAATAGGCCGCAAACCCCGGAAATTAGGGTTTCACCACACAGCGTGGACTCGCCGAGTCCACTCTTGGACTCGTTGAGTCCGGACGCGAACCCGTGCCCAAATCCGCGATCCTACTCGGCCAGTCTGGGCTCCAACTCGCCGAGTCCACTCACAATTTCCATAAATAAATCCAAAATAAATACCTGAAATTTCCAAGCTGTTACAGGTAAAATGGTCATTTTACCCTAAAAATGGATTATTGGTTATGGATTGGAACCCAAGAGTTTATTGGGTGTTTGTAGCGACCCAATTTTAAAAATATATTTTTTTTAAATTTTTAATTAACCAAATATTTCCATAAAGTGTGAAGTAACATTAATCACCGTTTTCAAAATTCATAACATTAACATTTTATTCAAAATATCAGAGTGTACCATCCAAAACAAATGCTTGAGAGTGCACGTCGTGCCATTAAGCATTGCCCTTGCCCTTAAGTTCAGATGTACCTGAAACAAATCAACAAACCGTAAGCTAATGCTTAGTGAGTTCTCCAGAGCATACCACAAACATAATCCACATAAACACATATCATATCAGTTATAAAAGCTACATATACCATATAAGCCATCCATATAACATATAGGGGTGCTGTGGGCTCGTCCCCAGGGTCTAACTCCATGATGCCATGGGCTCCCCACATGGTCTTACACCTAAGTGCCATGGGCTCTCCTATGGTCTTTAATAAAAAAGCTATGGATTCCCCACATGGTCTTATATCCTGTTGCCATGGGCTCTCACATGGTCTTATATCCTGTTGCCATGGGCTCTCACATGGTCTTTAGTAGGAAAGCCATGGGCTCTCCACATGGTCTTACATCCAGGTGCCATGGGCTCTCCTATGGTCTCCCATACAAGCATACAACTAGCATACAATCCTAGCACATAACCAACTATCATGTCTCGTAATATAACTCCATCTAGAGTATCACATATCATAAATGGGTCGGCCTTGGTGCCTTCGACCCATTGGTATGATGAGGAGACTCACCTTTCAAATACTGAACTGATAAGCTAAGATCAGATATTTCCCACGCACTACTCCTCCTCAACTGCCTATAATCAACATGTGATTAACTTGTCATAATCCTAATAATATCCTCAAAGTTAAACTCGGTCCACCCTGGTCAAAGTCAAGGTCAACAGTCCATGTTGACCTCAACTCGCCGAGTGCATCCAACAACTCGTCGAGTTCCTCCTGAGTTCATTCCACTGAATCCCGAGCCAACTCGTCGAGTTCATCAAATGTCCAAAAAGCCTAATGTCCGCTCGGACCATACCATAATCCTTCACTGCACTCAATCAAAAACTCAAAAATGGGCAAACCCCACACCGACTCGTCGAGTCAACTAAGGGACTCGGCGAGTTCCTTTAGTCCCTTTCATGTTCAGCCCCTTTTTAGTGGGATCTAAGGTCTCAACCTCCATATCCAACCTCGCCTAGTGCAGATACCATGTAAAGTTGCCAACTTTATGTGTATGCAAGACCTTCCAAGGCTATATCATCAAAACTAAACTTCCTACAAGGTTTTGGTGCATGGAAAGGGTCTAAGCTAGATAAAGTGAGCAACTTTATGTTATTGGGGACCTAGAGTGGTCCAGATCTAGAACCATATCCTTGTGATAAGTCCGGATCTGAGTTTGACTCCAACTTGCACCAAAAATGTCCATTTACTTCCAAGAAAATGGATCTAAACAACTAGAGATCAAGGTCACGATTTTATACCTCAAGATGATGGCCAATACAAGGTAGATTTTGGATATGTTGTTCCTGTCCTTGCTCCTTCCTCTTCAAGCTCTAAAATCCTTCACAAAGGCACAAGTTTCACTCTCTAAGGTTCACACACTCTCAAGGAAGCTCAACTATACAACTAGGGTTTCTTTCTGGGTTGCAAGGATGGTGAAGGAGGCTGCAAATGAGCCATAAGCCCTTTAAATAGGGTGGTAACCCCTAAAGATTAGAGTTTCTTTCTACAACACCTACTCGACGAGTTGGAGCACCCAACTCGCCGAGTCCATGCACAAAACCCTAAAAGTTAGATAAATTGATTAATACATGGAACAGGTGTTACAATGTTATTTTTGTACTGTTAGCTCGAGGAGTCATCAGGACAACAACTAGTGATTTATTTCAGTGAGACTCAACATTCGATGTGAGTTTCCTTACTGGGTTTAGCGGGTCTAAGGTACTAAGGCCAACCTTCGATTGGTTATGTTATTATACTTGTTGTCTATGTGATACTTGTATGTGTTTGTATATGTATGTTTATTGGGCGGGGCCCATTATTCGAGTATGGGCGGGGCCTGTTATTCGATTGTGGGCGAAGCCTGTATCTTATTGGGTGGGGCCCGCTATGCGAGTGTGGGTGGGGCCCGTTATATGATATGTATGGTAAGCGGTATTTTTGGGAACTTACCAAGGGGAAGAGCTCGGGTTGACTGCATCGCACACACCATATGGATTCTGTTTATGGGACATACTCTGATTTTTATGATGTTTGACATGCTTATTTTATTGGGTTGTATGAACAATGTTTTGGAATACTATTTTTACTAAACAAAAATGAAATTTTTTGGGTCATAACTTTGGGATGTTACATGAAGGCTGAAAAATACCCTTAAACACGAATCATTGCCTTTAAATACATTGACAACCCTAAAAATCAGGGGGCTTAGGCCCGCCCCTCTTCCACTCTGTGGCGATTACCACGTCCAGGAAGACAATTCTGACGAGCTCTCTACCTAACTTACAATCATAATCCCTCATTGCATCTTCTTACAAGTGTATCCCACCTCAGAAATTCTCGATCTTTGCCCACAAATAGACTAAGTCGAGAAGGTAGAGATTGGTTCTAGAGCGAAGCGGACAAAGTAAATAGATGGTGAAGATGCATCAATGCCTTCAACATACACATTTTTGATCTCCCAAGTTGCTCCTCTTTTCGATTTGATGTCCCAAATTTCCCTTTTGAGTCCCATCTCTCTCTTCCATTTTTTTTTTCAAAATAAAGAAAAATAAAAAGATAAAAAAAATTAGAATATTTACATAAACTTGCAAGCTAGATCCCTTGTTTATTTTTTGTTAAAAATCATCCGTAACTTTGGTTTTTGTTTTGGTATTAATCCATGCCATGGTCCGTTTTCTATTTTTGTTAAAAATTATCTGTAGCTTTTGGTTGAATATTTAGGGGTGTTCGTTTGGATGGATCGGTTTGATCCGATCCAATCAAGTGAATCCAAATTGATTTCGGTTTTCAGAACATGGTTCCGAATAGTCCAAACTAAATTCAAATCCGATCCGAACCGAACCAATTACAATTCGGTTGGATCAACTTTTATAATTCGGTTTACAAAATTCGAAACATTTTAAAACGACATATAATTATAATATTAACCAACTTTACACAAGAAGCAAAAATAAATTATTTAGTTGTGATTTGAAATTTATAAACAACTAATAAGAAGATATACTATAGTTGATTATTTTATAGACAAAAAACTTTTGAGAGAAAATGTATATTAATGTTTTTTTTATCGGGTAAAACGTTTGAACCTATTTGAAAAAATAAATTACAAAATTAATAAATAACTATATGTATATATTATAAATAGATAAATTATAAATGTTTATTACGTTTTTTTGGAATATTTGGTTATGATTTTATAAACCAAACCAATCCAAAATAATAGCTCGATTTGGTAGAACACTCATCCAAAAATCCGAATATCCAAATCAAATAATCTAATCCAAATTGTGTAATCGGATATTTCTGTTTTAAACAACCCCAAATATTTGTTTGCCTACTCAACAAACAGGGATGTAGTCCCACTGCCTACAACCACCGCTACCCCAATGGTATGCGCGAAAACTACTAGGTGAACAAACATGCTGGCGGTAAATCGAAGTTCGCATTTGCTGCTACGCCCTTGAGCGCCGGCGCTGGTGCTGCGACTATAGGTCAATCCGACGATCCTGCCGCTTTTCTCAAGATTTACATCGCTCTCCCCCGTCCTCCTATTTCACCTTTCGCTCTCCTCTGCAACGATTGCCTTCGGTAAGTTCCCTTGACTAACATCAAATTCTGGTTGAATTTTTGTTCCAAATGCGTTTTCTTATGCTGTTGTTTCCTCTGTATGTGCACTTTGACTTGTGATGTTTCTTTCCCTATGGTAAAATATAAGGATCCTTGAATCACTTTTGAAAGTCCGATAATGTGTTTGTGCCTCGGTAGATTAATCTCTCCTTTTAATTAGGAAGAGCCACAGCTCAAGGGCAAAAATAGATGAATTAAACGGTCAAGTTTATGTCAACGTGTTGTAAGTTTTGTTCTTGAGCATTGTGATCTAGAATCAATGGGTTTGACTTCAAAGAGCAAGATGTAACTCCAATTTAGTTTGATCTTACCACGCGCTTCAGTTTTCTTTTCCTATCACGTTGCTTCAGTCCTTGGCCTAACATGATCGAGATCTAATTTAATATTTTGTAGTTAACAAACAACCAATTTATCCTCTGCCTCTTTGTTGCATTCTTTCTTTGCTCAAAATTCTGCATTTGGAGGCTGGATAGAATGGGCCATCTCCTCTCCCTACACATTCATCAGTCTTTTGTTTTGGTAAGGTTATAATGAATTAAACTGTTATTCTATGCCTGTTCAGGAGTGACTTTTGAAGGTTATAATGAATTAAGCTGCATTTGAGTCTTTTGTTTGCATGATTTGTGTTCTTTTTTTCTTTTCCACCACCACCACCTGGTTTTTGGGATTGGGATATTTCTGTAAGCTCGTTGTTGATGCTTTCGATTGCTTTGTTTTGATTCTTTTGTTGGCAACTAATATACGATTTATGAATCATGTTGCTTGGTTGTTGAATGTTTGTTATTTTTTTTACACAACACAGGCCACTAGAAATTTGCTGAAAAGATTTTCAAACATGGATTTGTGCACTACGATCCACATGTTTCTATCTTGCTAGTTCACATATTTTCTAACTCACAGAAGTGGGATTTTTGGTAAAGCATCCAATTGCTGATAAGACACTTGGAATCATACTTTTTTGTTCCATTTTTTTTTCTATGAGCCTTTAATCTTATGTAGTTTCTCCTGCATTAGTAGCAAGGTTTTGTTGAGATATTAATGTTCTATGGAGGTAATTCAAGGTGAACCATGTGATTGCATTTGTCCCTTTCACTTGCTGACCTGGTATTTTTTATGATCCTTGAAAAAGGTATGTGGGAATGTAATCCGCATAAGATGTCTATGTCATCATATGGATGCTTATTCTTATTTTCACTCATGTATTAGGAATCACCATAGGTTAATAGTAACGACAATGCCTTTTTCAGGAGTCAACAAAAGTCATCCTGTCAATAGAAAAAAAGGCAAAAATGAGTAAAGTGAACAAGTTACATGAAAATTATGGGGTAAAACCTAAAACTTTGTAAACTTACAGGTTTTATTGCAGTTTAGGGAAACCGAGAAACCGAAGAAAAAAGGTAAAAAGGGTGAAATTTAAAAAGTTTTGTGAAAATTTTGAGGTAAAACCGGGAAAAATTACAAAAAGAATAAAACCGTAAAAACTTAAACTTGAGGGATTTCTTGTGAATAACCCTGATATAATTTATTAGTACTTTTGATTTTATTATGATCATAAAAAGCAAATAATACATGATTTATACAAGTTCCTCCAAACCATAGAAGGGTTGCAAGGTGAATGGTGGAGACTTATAGAAGTCTTTGTTTAAAAGTCTACACAAGTCAACCACAAGCTTTTTATGGAACAATCACATCAACTGGAAAAACCATCAGCGTTGTCTTCTGACTTTTGTTACAAAAGTAAAAGTTTGAAAGTTTGTATGAAGTAACAAAAGAATTAAAGTAGTTAACCTATCCAATACTAGATGTTATAAAAAGTTATGAAAAAAAAGGAACGTGTGGACCAAGACCATTACTGCAAAGTAATATCTAGCAAGGTTGGAGGGAGTGGAGCATGTCATATCATACTTTCACATTATCTTTGAAGTCACAAACTGCTTACATATTATTTTTATCCCACAACATAAATGACATGCCATTTTCAGGGGATGACTCAAAATAAATAAAAAAGAAAAAGAAAAAGAAGTAGCCATTTACAGTCTCACACTCTCTCCTCTCTCCTTTCTCTCACCTTGGCACAACAATGCCGTTTGACAATGTTTTTTGCCATGCCACCCTTGGGGGGAGGTGTTTGTATGACATGGGCCACTCCCCTTAGCCTAATAGTTGCAAAAGGATTCATAAAATTAAATATCAAGAAACTTTTTGCTTTTTTCATAGTGACCAATAATAAAATTCTTCATATTTTTGTGGATCCACGGAGTGGTAAGTTAATTTGGGATTTATATGTTTGTTCATTAGACCCACAAGTTTTTATCAACAAGGTGCTTGTGATGATGATTCACTAGTACATGTGGTTTATCTCAAGATTTAAATTCTACATTCAAGTAGGATGCAAGCAAGACAATTCATAAAGTATGGAACCAAAACTTTTGAACGTGTTTTGTCATGAACCATTATAATGGATTATGAAGACTTATTTGGAAGGAGTTTCATGGAACTATTCTTTTAATCATGAAGTCAACTACAAGTTGGAGATTTTGCATAATTAGAAAGAAAATTCAAACTTGAGGACCAACTAAACAAATGACTTGTCTAACCCATTTACACACATCTGACTAGAGCATGAGGTTTGGAGAGGCATAAAATGTCAATGGTGTCTGAAAGCAACTCTTAAACAAACTACTTGTAATATTACCATGAGTATATATATTTGAGCATGTGTAAATGTTTGTAGCAGCTAATTAAAGACAATGAGTAATTCAAACTTGCTTATCTCGATTTCCTTTCTCTTTTTCTTCATTTCTTTTACTTCCACTTTTTTCAATGACACTCACAAATGCTCTCCTCAACAGGCCCTTGATTTGCTTCTCTTTAAGCAAAACCTTTCGTCCATTAATTTTTCATTCGATTACCCTCTATATTCCCCATGCCAAGATTGGCTTGGGTCTGATTATTATTATCCAATTATGATGAACTGGAATAAGAATACAGATTGTTGCAAGTGGAATGGTGTCACTTGTAATCACTACACGGGTGATGTTATAAGCATCGACTTGAGTTGTGGAATGCTACAAGGTACCCTCCATCCTAACACCTCCCTCTTTCGCCTTCCTCATCTCCAAACACTCAACCTTGCTTACAATGTTCTTACTGATTCCCAACTCCCACGTGACTTTTCTAATAGTCTCACACATCTCAACATCTCTCGATGTGGGTTTACTGGCAACAATTCTTGGGAAATCTTACTTCTTCCTAAATTGGTTTCCCTTGATCTCTCTTGGAATTACGGACTACACATGCAACCTGATGTTTTGAAGAATCTGCTGCGAAATTCAAGTCATTTGAGCGAGCTCTTGATGCCTCAGATTCATATAGGTTGGGTTTCACCCACTTTTCTTAATTTATCTTCATCTCTAAAATCACTTGATCTTAGCTACACCGATTTGCAAGGGAAATTACTTGATAACATCTTCAATCTTCAATATTTGGAAAAACTTGATTTGTCAGCAAATTTCGACCTCACTGGTCCATTGCCAAACGTTAACACGAGCCTTAACATCCCTCTCAAGCGGTTGGATCTCTCTAACTGCGGTTTGGTAGGGTCCCTCCCCAAATCCCTAGCTAACCTGAGACACCTTACAAGTCTTGATTTATCATATAACAAGCTTAATGGAACATTGCCTTCGTTCTTGTTTACTCTTCCCTTGCTAGAAGACATTATTCTTGGTAATAACATGTTTAGTGGAGGCTTACCATCAACATTGTTCAACCATCGTTCATTAAAGAGATTATCCCTTGGGAGGAATCAATTTAATGGCAAGATTAATGGAGGCTCTACTCAACCATCATTTATCCAACTTGTCAACCTCACTTATCTAAGCCTTTCATTCAATAACTTCACAGGTTTATGGGATCTGGATACATTGTTGTCAAGCCTACCAAATCTTCAAGGACTTCTTCTCAGTAACACTGGCTTATCTGTTATCACCAACAACGGTTCTTCTAGCTATGTCAACCCTAATTTTCGTAGACTAGGTCTGGCATTTTGCAAGCTAACTTTATTCCCAGAGTCTTTACGAGCCATGAAAAAACTTACTTATTTAGATCTATCAAATAACGAAATACATGGTCGCATTCCTGATTGGGCAAGGGAGATAGGAGCAAATGAATTGTACTACTTGGATCTCTCATTTAACTCCATAACAGGCTTACCAAAATTTCAATGGGATGGAATGGAATATCTTAATCTGCAGTCCAACCAGATTCAAGGGTCGTTCCCTCCTTCAGTTTGCAACATGAGCCGTCTTTTATTATTGGATATATCCAATAATAGCTTTAGTGGAGTGATTCCACAATGCTTGGGAAATATCAACTCCTCTCTACTGTTTTTGCATCTGCAGTCCAACCAGATTCAAGGACAGTTCCCTACATCAATTTGCAATATGAGAAATCTAGATTCTCTAGATATATCCAATAATAGCATTACTGGAGTGATTCCACAATGCTTGCGAAATATCGTCTCATCTCTTTGGATGATAGATATGGGGCACAATAGTTTCCATGGCATCATTCCAGATGTGTATGAGGAGTGTGGAGAATTACAGGGGCTTATATTGAATGGAAATCAATTACAAGGAGAGGTCCCAAGTTCCTTGTCCAACTGTCAATCCTTGATGGTATTAGATGTTGGAAACAACAAATTAAATGGCACATTCCCTCATTGGTTAGGCGATCTTCCAGAGCTGCAGGCTCTTGTCCTTAAATCAAACAAGTTTCATGGTCCCATTGAAACCCCTGATACTTATAAAAGCGCATTTCCAGGTATGCGGGTTCTCGACTTATCTCATAATGAGTTTGAAGGCCATCTCCCACGAACATATTTGCAAAATTTCAATGCCATGAAGAACGTGGTAAAGAATAGCACAACACCAATATATTTGTCCATTGGAAAGTTTTACACGGTCACTACTGCTGTGAAAGGCAGGGACCTAGAGTTTCCAAAAATTTCGGTTGACTATGTAATTCTTGTTCTATCAAACAACCGATTTGAAGGGGAGATTCCGGGCATCATTGGTTGTCTTGTTTCGCTCAAAGTGCTTGATCTATCCCACAACAGCCTCACAGGGAAAATCCCATCTGTTTTAGGGAATCTCTCGGAGATTGAATCCTTAGACCTCTCTTGGAACCAACTCACAGGAGAGATACCTCAAAGCCTTGCACACTTAACATTTCTTGGATTCTTGAATCTCTCCCAAAACCATCTTGTGGGGAGTATTCCATCAGGAACACAACTTGGTACTTTTGAGGCTTCATTTGGAGGGAACCCAAAACTTTGTGGTCTTCCGTTACCCACAAAGTGTGAGCATCGACAGGAGACACAACTTGAAATTGATGGAGATGGAGATGGGGAGAGCGGATTTACATGGAGAGTGGTGATGATGGGGTATGGGTGTGGGACCATACTTGGATTAGTCATGGGTCATGTCATGTTGTCTACCGGACGACCAAAATGGTTCAACGCAATTGTTGATGCAGCAGAGCACATAATCCACACAAGGAAAAACACGAGAAGATTTGTATATATTGGAAAATGAACTTGGGTTTTGACCGATACAGGTAGAGAACTTGCGGGTGCACTTGGAACTTTTGGATTATGCAGCCGTTGATTTGTAGGTGTTTGAATCTTGGGTTTACATTTTATTGTCCTTTTTCTTTATATAATTTCATTGTTCAAATTTTTTTCCAATGCCATTAATATTAAGGGAATCTTGTTTTGTGGATTTCCTGAAGTGTTAAGGCTGTAATCATATCCTAAAGGTGAATTGACTAGGTATATCATGTGAGTTGTTGATTTGAGAAATAAGTAGCAATAACCAACTAATTTGAAAGTGCGACAATCTATGTGTGTGATTTAGAGATTTGGTGTTGTACAATCAAGCTCTATGCTACTTTAACTTCCCCACTTCAACTAGCGTGGCCGTCCACAAATTCCCTAGGTTGCATTCTCCCAGTTACTTTTTGCTTATCGTCTTCTTATTTTGTTCAACATCGCTGTTTCCTGATGCAATCATCTAACAGTATGCTTTTTGTAGGTTTAGATTTACTAATTAGAGCATGTAATGATGACATTTATTCCGTTTGTTACTTCTTTTTATGTTTGGTGAAGGAAGTTTTATGTTGTTTTCCTGATTGGTTGTACGAAACTTGCGAATCAAAGCTCATAGCCCATGATGCCATCTTTGGTCTTGTATGTGGACAATATTAGTCATCATCCATTCCACACCTCATGACCTTCCTTATATAACGTGATAGAATTAATTGTGTTTGGTTGACAAAATCAAATGAATTCCATTAAATTTTGCATTCTACTGACATTCTTTGATTAAGGGTATGTTTGATTAAAAAGATAAAAATGCCCTCCACCTCTTTTTTTATTTTAGCCATGATTTATAAAATCATAACAAAAATATCATCATCTCTCCCACACACCCACCACCCTCGATATTAGTTTGTATACAACATATTATTAACATATATAATATGATATTGGGTTGCATATTTTAACTTATTTGTTTCTCTATAATCTATTTGTCGATGTAAGTTCATGTGTTACTTGACTTGAAAAGTCTACATACCTTAAGTGAATTCTTTAGTTGACAAGTATTAACCTGTTGGATTGTAACGACATCAGTACTAATATATAGCTGGAAGATGTTTCACTGATACAAAAACAAATAAGAAAATAAAAGTAGAGGTCCATTTGGAAAATATCTACAAATACTATATGTCTTCTGTTATATTATCTCCAATTTTGAAAAAATGCATAAGAAGTTAAAAGCTAAGGCCCCACCCTCCAGTTTCAAGACATCTTGTTTCTTTGAGTCAAATCATCTACCAGTAAATTTTGGACCAGAATTTCATGGACAGTGAGTGTACAGCAGGGCAGTTTTCTTATGTGAAATTTCAACCTTCAACTTGATGTAACACCGTCTATCAAATTCTAAATTAGCTAAAGATGATAAAGAAAAGATGTTAAGTTTGTTAGTGTAAGTTCCTTAGTTGGTTCAGTATGATTCGGATAAGAAGTTAAAGTAAGCGTAGAAAAAAAATTATTAAATGATCTCATATTTAACAAATTAAAGAGCTCCAAAATCACAATTCAAGTCCTTAGGTGCAAGGTATTATTATGAAATATATTTAGACCAAACAATAGATGTTGACTACACCATGACTCCATGAGGTGGGAAGGTGGAAAATGTCAATGGTCCGTGAAAGTAACTCCTAGCAAATTCTAGTATATAACAATGACATGATAATGTATATATAAGTCAGGCAAGTGAATGATTACAATAAATAAAGACGATGGATGATTCAAAGTTGTTCATCTCATTATTTCTTTCCCTTTTCTTCTTTGCTTCTGCTTCTTCCTCTTCTTTTTTCAATAACACCAGTAAATGCTCTACTGATCAGGCATTTGCTTTGCTTCAGTTTAAGAAAAACCTTTCCTCCATCAATGACACATATTATGCTTCAGAATGTAAGATCAGCTTGGTTCTCGCTATTATCCAATCATGATGAATTGTAACAAGAATACAGATTGTTGTAAGTGGGATGGTGTCATCTGCAATTACTTTATTGGTAATAGTATCGATATCGACCTTAGTTGTGGTATGCTACAAGGTATTATCCTCCCTAACACCACCCTCTTTCCCCTCCCTTATCTACAAAGACTCAACCTCGCTTACAATGATATACACGTAATCTTACCAAGTTTCCTAGTATTCTCACACATCTCAACATCTCTGCATCCGCGTTTACTAGAGAAATTTCTTCGTAAATTGGTTTTGCTTGACCTTTCTATGAATGCTAGATTGCGGATTCAATCTTATGTTTTGAATAACTTGCTACAAAATTCTACTCATTTGAGAGAGCTATTGATTTCTGGTGTTGATATAGGTTGGGCTTTACCGACTTATCTTAATATATCTTCTTCCCTAAAATCGCTCGTTCTTAGCCGCAATGGTTTGCATGGGAACTTACCTTGTAACATCTTCAGTCTTCAATATTTGGAAAAACTTTACTTATGAAACAATGACATTCTTGGGCCATTGCCACAAGTTATAATAAACCAATGTAGTTTGAAATCACTTGATCTTAGCAATAATGGATTGCAAGGGAAATTACCAAATAATATCTTCAATATTAAATATTCGGAAATACTTGACTTGTAACACAATAATAACCTCACTGGTTTCACGATTAACCAAAGCATTAGCATCCATCTAAGTGGTTGGATCTCTAATCCACCAACTTATCCGTAGAGATACCCGATTCGATAGGCTATCTCAATTCATTGAACTACTTGGATCTCTCTTCTTGTGGTTTCACAGGGTCTCTTCCCAAATCCCTAGTTAACCTTAGCCGCCTTACTACTATCCGCTTATCAGATAACATACTTAACGGAACATTGCCTTTTTCCTTATTTACTCTTCCCTTTCTAGAAGACGATTTTGTTGGTAATAACATGTTTAGTGGAGGCTTACCGAAAGAATTGTTCAACTGTGGATCATTAAAGAGAGTATTCCTTATTAACAATCACTTTGATGGCACGATTAATCAAGACTCCAATACATCGTCATTTATCAAACTAAAAAAACTCACTTCCAATGTCCTTTCATTGAATAATTTCATAGGTTTATGGATTTGTATAAATTGTTATTAAGCCTACTGAACCTTCAAGTATTTGGCCTTGGTAATAGTGGCTTATCGATTATCACTAACAACCATTCTACCAGCTATGTCAATCCTGCTTTTTGGTACTTAGATTTGGCATCTTGAAGGGTAATTGTGTTTCCCCATACCTTAAAAGAAAATAAAGAAACTTGAGATATTAGATCTTTCTAATAACGACATACACGCACACATTCCTGAGTGGGCAGGGGAGATAGGGGCAAACTGGTTGGACGAGTTGGATCTTTCAAATAACTACATAAAAGGCTTGCCACACTTTCAATGGGATAGATTTCACCTCCTATATCTACAATCTAACATGATTAAAGGACCAATTCCTCCATCAATTTGCAACATGAGCATTCTACAAGTTCTTGTGTTGTCTGATAATAGCTTTGGTTGAAAGATTTCACAATGTTTGGAAAAAATCAGCTCATCTCTAATGTATTTGAATGTCAAGTCCAACTAGATTCAAGGACCATTCCCTTCATCAATACACAATATGAGAAATCTATACGCTCTGGATATGTCCTATAATAGGTTTAATGGAGTAATTCCACAATGCTTTTCAAATATTATCTCTTATGTTAAGGTTATCAATATAGAGAACAATCATTTTCATGGCACCAACCCAAATGTATATTAGCACTGTGGAATATTAGAAGGTCTTGTTCTGAATGAAAATCAATTACAGGGAGAGGTCTTAAGTTCCTTGTCTAAATGTCAAAATGGCAATACTCAAAGGTTAGGCAATCCAAATGGTACATTCCCTTGGATGGTTAAGCAATCTTCCCTTTCTTTTTTACTTCTCAATGCCTCCACTTCCTTTTGAAATTTACGAATAAACGGAAATGAATCATCCGAGAGTCAAGCTACCTTACCTATATTGTTTTCGTTCACCGATGTCGAAGATGGCTGGTGATATGGTGCTTAGCTTGGAAGGAATCAAGAATGAAACCGTCGAACTGGTTGGTTTGTGCTAGCAATCACAATTCTGCAGAAGAATGAACATAAACAAATTCTTGTTTTTGACCTATTTTTTTTAACTATATGGAGGTTTTTTGGATTGTTGGTTCACTGGAAGAAGATGGAATTCCCATGAGCCCTTTATTTTGCCCTCCAAGTGTTTGATAAAATGCCTAAGCCGGTTTTTTCTCAATTTAATACCTTGTCTTCAGGATAATGTAGCTTGTTTAGTTTGAGTTGTTTTTGTGTACACCAATAGTATGTTGGTGTGCCATTTCCTTTTTCTCCTTTAAATTTCGGCATCATAGGTTAAGCTTCATCTCGAGGCTTGCTTTCTTTTCTGGCTTCTTCTATAATTTCGAATGATATTTTCCTGTGCTTGTTCGAAAGCTTCCATTGTTGCCCAAATGGTGAAGTTGGAAGTAAGGGGTTTTCCGTTTGATTTTGCACCTCAAAAGGCATCATCTCTTAACTAAAGATCGTAAATGTGTTTTGCATGAAGCTCTTTCTACCGATGAAGGATTATTTATGGTGGTGGAGGAATCATTGAAGGCTTTTGGTCAATAGATGTGTAGGAAGTATATGACTTTACATGCTACTGGTCATGCTTGTCATCATTTGGAAGGTCTTGTTCGTTTTTTTACAAGGGCTGGCGACTTGAGTAGTTACATTGTCAGTATTTCAAATCCGTCCACCAAAGAGGTTGCGACACACGTTATTAAGCGTTTGGATTTGGATGTTGGGCTTCTTGATCATGTTCTTAAAGCACCTATCACTACTGTTAAAAGTATCCCCCATAGTTTCCGCCTCGCTTTCTTTTAGGCTTTGAGAACATTTCTTTACAAGGTAATTGCCCAACCCACTTTTGTTGATGCATGGATTAGTCTGTTACTTCTTCCTCATTATACGTTGTAGGTGTTTATGCTCAAGAATAGACAAGAATGCAGGTCTGGGAATAGGAAATCCTTACAACAAAGTTCTATCTTGAAGTTAAAAAAATGTTAAACGGTTTCGGGGTGGGGTTAATGGGACAGGGTGGAGGCATCTTTCAGAAGAATACAACATCGAGTAACACCAACATCATGTAGCGCCTTCGTAAGGTAGCAAATAGGCATTTTACCGCAACAGTGAAAGTGTTATGCTCCTCTGATGTTGCGACATACAATGGTGATACTATTAAAGCTTTGGAGGATAAGCACCCTTTCAGGTCACCACATCCATGTTGAGCCCCATATTTTTTGAACCTCCCCTTGTAACAGAGATTGAGTGTGCTTAGCTGCATTAAATCTTTCCCTAAAGGAATTTCATGTAGGAGAGATGGCTTAAGGGCTCAACATATTCTAGATTCTTTTTGTGGAGAAGGGTTGGATATAGCCACATATCTCCTATGTGCTATCACTACAATGGTTAATTTATGGTTAGTGGAGAAATGTCCATCTATTTTGGTAGAGTTTGATGCATCCACTCCTCTCACGCCTCTCATTAGACTAGAGAATGGGATCCGACCAATTGTAGTAGGTATTATATGGAGACGTTTGGTTTCCAAGGTTGCTATGAAAGTTGTGGGTAAAGAGATGGCCAAGTTCCTAAATATTTTTAGTTTGGGGCCGGTGTATCCGTGGGTGCTGAGGATGTGTTACACAATGCCAATAGGGTGTTTAGTGAACACCGGGATGATGGGTCTCTTGCTATGCTTACAATGGATTTCTCGAATGCCTTTAACCTGGTGAATAGACCAACTTTACTTCACGATGTTAGGAGGATGTCCCTTCTATTTATTTGTAGGTGTATTTCTTATATTGGCAAGCAACGAGACTTTACATTGGAGATAAGCATATATAGTCTGCCATTGGGGTGCTGCAAGGCGACCCTTTAGGATGTTTACTTTTTTGCCTTTGTTTTGCACTCACTAATGCATAAGATTAGAGACAATTGGTATCTAGATGATGGGACTATCATTGGAGTTTCAAAGGATATGGCTAGAGTGCTGAACATTATTCAGGTGAATGGCCCATGCTTGGGTCTTGAGCTAAATATTAAGAAAACAAAGATTTTTTGGCCATCGTGTGATGCTAGGAAACTTCATGCCAATTTATTACCAACTAATATAAGGAGACTGTCTTTGGGGGTGAAACTCCTTGGGGGGGGGGGGGGGTAGTAGTAGATACACGGGGTTTATTAGTGGGTTGGCTATGAAGAGAGCTGTCAATGTTGTTGGTTTGATGAGTTTTCTTTCACAACTATGTGACTCATAGAGTGAGCTCCTTTTGCTTCGGTCATGTATGGGCATTACGAAACTTTTTTTTTTGTTTAAGGACATTTCAACCTGCGTACATAAAGGAGGTAGCTTTGTTCTTTGACAAAGGTGTATTCGGTGGTTTGGGTTTGTACTCGGCATACGAGGTTTCGTCCTACACATTTGTAGCCTCGAGGGCCCAATCTTGGACATTACAAGACCATATCTTACATGGTAGTGGCATATATGGTATGGACTCTAATTACCTTTGTGCTTTGACTCTTCTTCGTGATACGATTTCGGGATTTGACTATAGCGATTTCACTAATAAGGACACCACCCCCACTTAAATCCCAAAAAGCATTGGTGTGAGCCCTTTTTAGCAAAATCCTCAAAGATATGGAAATCGATATGGATATGTCTGTTAGATAGAAAATAGTTTTTGAGTGTCTTCGAGCACCTCATACTTAGAATTTGTTGCTTACTATTCTTATTGATGGCCTCGACCAAGATATCTCTCTTGTGGAATACCGTACTATTCTTCGATATCGCCTCATGATTCCTCTATTCCCGATTGACGAGATATGCCCAGTTTTCCGCTAGGTATGTTTGGACACCTTTGGGGAACTTGAAGTTCATTATAGAGGGTTACATGGATTCTAATACTGACATGATGTGGTTAGGCATGTTCTAGTTGATGGCTGTCGGTGTGCTAGTATTTTCATCAAGAAAGAAGCGGTTGTGAACTTTTTGATTGACCCGCTGCATGGAATATCCATACTCAGGTCGGCTGAAATTTTGGTCTTTGGATGGGTAGGAAGGAAGCACGCTTGTGTGGATCTTACTGGGTCTCCCCTTTCGTGGGTTTGAGGAGTGGAGGTTTCATAGTGGGACATGATGCTTTGAAAGCCGCCACATGCAAAGTGACAAAACACGAGAATTCATATATTGAAAATCCACATGTTTTTGTATCTTTCGCATTTGACACCTTTGGGTTTCTCGCACCAAAGGTGGTGGAGCTCTTCAACAGAGTCCAACGGATCATGCATAATAATGTTATATCTCATAGATCCACAGATTTTGTTTTCAAAAGAAATAGTTTTACAATCCAGAAAGAGCTAGCGGCGCAACTTGTTGCCTGTTTGTCTTTCATAAATATGTATTGACTTCTTTTTATGTCAACTACAGATAATGGGTAGGAAACACAAAATCGACTTCGCTAACACTAAACTTTGATCGATGTTTTAAAAAACCATCAGACTTTTAAAAGTTATAAACAACAAAAGGAAGAGAAATAAAGGTTCGTTTATGAATTAATAGTATACAAAAGGATTTATGTTATTTTGCTAACAGTTACTTAATTTCAAGGGAGATAAATGACTATGCCTTTTTGTAAATTTCATTGTTCTTATTTGATATTTCTATTTGTTATGGTTACTGCAGGTTAATTATCCTCATAATCACCAATCATACCAATCTCTTAAGTCTCATGTTTATTTCCTGCTTGTAAATACATTGCTGGTGCATTTTTACAATGTGAGTTAACAATTGGATTTTGTAACCCTTTATAGGCACCTTGAATTTCAATAAACAATTCTCTGTAAATACTTACATTATTCTTGCTTTCATTCTGCGTCCTTATTGAAAGAAGCTTCATTGATACTTTCATCGTGTTGTTACCATTATTGAAATGAAATTTGAAAATTTTGCACAAATACCTAATTGAGGGCCTACTCACCAAATTTCAAAGTCTTCCATTCACATGTACCTTTGGATCACACAATATAGATAAGAGCTCGTTAAATTACTTGGAAAAAGACCATAAGTTTTTTTTAAAAAAAAAAAATCATTTCAGAATGTTGCTTTAGAGTAATTGACAATTAGAATCTTCTTGTTTTTATTTTATTTTATTGCTGGACTATAATCTATCCTATGAATTATCATTTTCGACAAAATAGATAAAATCTTTGTGACAAGTGATAAAGAGTTCCTTTCTTTTTCACTCTTTCGTGAGTGTTATGCCTTACCCTTCTTGATGTGATGATATAATGGCTACAAGAACTTTGTTGATAAAGAGTTTCAATTCATTTGCATATTTGGCAATGAGTTGAGTTGAATAGTGGGGGAGGGGGGGATTAATTCCCATTGAATGGTTCAAAGTATTCAACCAAATTAACGGTGGGACCCTTATGTAAAATTATATGAAACCATAAATTTGATTAGCCACATTTTGTTATTTAATCGTTGTTTTATTTTTATTTGATTAAACCATGGATTTAATTAATTATAATTTAATTTAATTCAACCAAGAATATTGTATAATAGTTGATATAACATGCTTTAGAGATGACCTTATAGTTAAATCACAAATTTAACTATCGATGTGTTTTATTTTGCACGTTTATTGTATATTATACACATGTAAGATTTTTAACGTTATTGAAGGATATACATATACAATATTACTCATTTATAAAATTATGGATTTGTTAAAGAAAATAAATGATTAAAAATAGGATGTTGTAGCAATCCAATAAACTACACAATTTAATAGAATATGGCGATCAATTGGAACTCTTAAAAGTTCAATGTATTGGATGGAGATTACCTACGAAATTTAAATACTCGTAGATACTCAACAAATTACATAAGTCCAAAGTGAATATGTGAGTGAGTTTTGGGTTGTGATATAATATTAGTGGACTACAAAGACTTAAAACCTAATCGACATAGTTTGCTACAAGTTCCATAAAAAAATTATATTTTAATGTTTTGTCAATTACACGGAAATTTAACACAATAAGACAGGAAAATATAAATAAACAAGGCCCACAAATCACAATACCAGCACAACCCAAGTCTTCCTTCAAAAGTGTGAACGGAATTCTAAGAATATTCTCATAATATCGCTATGATCATATATATAAACTTGTATCAAGTATGAATGTTTATAGCAATTTAAGAGAATGATTGGTTCAAAGTGGCTTCTCTCTTTTTCCCTTCTCTTGTTTTTCGTCTCTTTTTCTGCTTCCTCTTCTTCTTTTATCAATAACACTCACAAATGCTCTACTCAACAGGCCTCTGCTTTGCTTCAATTTAAAGAAAACCTTTCCTCCATCAATGACTCATCTCATGCTTGGGAGTGTCACAATCAGCTTAGTCCTATCATGAACTGGATTAAGAATACAGATTGTTGCAAGTGGAATGGTGTCACCTGTAACTACATTACTGGTGATGTTATCGGAATGGACCTGAGTTGTGGCATGCTAAGAGGTAATATCCATCCTAACACCACCCTCTTTCACCTACCTCATCTCCAAACACTCAACCTTGCTTACAATGATTTTACTGATTCCAAACTTCCACGTGAAATTGGCAGATTTTCTAATAGTCTCACACATCTCAACATCTCTCAATGTGGGTTTATCGGTGAAATTTCTTCTGAAATCTTATTTCTTCCTAAACTGGTTTCTCTTGATCTTTCTCAAAATTGGAACACTGGCTTACGAATTCGACCTTCTGTTTTAAACACTCTCCTCCGAAATTCAACTCATTTGAGAGAGCTCGTGATCACCAATGTTCATACAGGTTGGGTATTACCCACTTGTCTTAACATCTCCTCTTCTCTAAAATCCCTCAATCTTTGTAACACTGGTTTGCGAGGAAAGTTACCTTGTGATATCTTCAGTATTCAATATTTGGAAATACTTGACTTGTCACATAATGATTACCTCATTGGTCCATTGCCCAAAGTTAACACGAGCATTAACATGCCTCTCAAGTGGTTAGATCTCTCAAACACAAACTTATCAGGAGAGATACCCGACTCAATTGGCCATCTCAAGTCTTTGAACTACTTGGATCTCTCATACAACAACTTCTCGGGAGAAATACCCTACTCAATTGGTCGTCTGAAGTCTTTGAAACACTTGGATCTCTCCTACAACAACTTTTCGGGAGAAATTCCCGAATCAATTGGCTATCTCAAGTCCTTGAGATACTTGCAACTCTACCATTGTCGTTTGGTGGGATCACTTCCCAATTCCCTAGTAAACCTTAGGCAACTTGTTACTCTTTATTTAGCATCTAACATGCTTAATGGAACATTGCCCTCTTTCTTGTTTACTCTTCCCTTTCTAGAAAATGTTCTTCTTGGTGATAACATGTTTAGTGGAGGCTTGCCATCAGAATTCTTCAAGTGTCGATCATTAAAAAGATTATCCCTTTGGAGTAATCAATTTGATGGTGAGATGAATAAAGGCTCCACTCTACCATCTTTTATCGAGCTCATGAACCTCAATCACCTTGACCTTTCATGGAATAATTTTAGAGGTTTATGGGAATTAGAAACAATGTTATCAAGCCTACCAAACCTCCAAGCACTCTATCTCTCTAATAGTGGATTATCTGTTGTCACCGATAATTCTACCATCCATGTCAACCCTAATTTCCATACGTTAAATTTGGCGTGTAGCAAGCTAAATGTGTTTCCAAAGTCCTTACGAGCCATGAAAAATCTTCGAGGTCTAGATCTATCTGGAAACAACATAAGGGGCGACATTCCTGATTGGGCAGGAGAGATAGGAGGAAATGGGTTGATTTATTTGGATCTCTCAAATAATTCCATAACGGGTTTGCCACAGTTCCATTCGGATAGACTAATGCAATTGTATTTGCAGTCCAACAAGATTCAAGGACCATTCCCTCCTTCAATTTGCAACATGATCACTCTAGAATATCTTGATATCTCCGATAATAGATTTGATGGAGTGATTCCGCAATGCATTGAAAATATCGGCTTCTCTCTTCGGATGATAGATTTGGGGAACAATCTTTTTCATGGAACCATTCCAAATGTGTGTGTGGAGTTTGGAGAATTAGAGGGAATTGTTTTGAAGGGCAATCAATTTGAAGGAAAGGTGCCCACTTCTTTGTCAGAATGTCGACATTTAAAAGTACTTGATATTGGAAACAATCACTTAAATGGCACATTCCCTGAATGGTTAGGATATCTTCCATGGTTGCAGGTTCTTGTTCTCAAATCAAATAATTTCCATGGACATATTAGAACCTCTTCTACGATTAATATATCATTTCCACTTCTGCAAGTTCTCGACTTATCTGATAACGGGTTTGTAGGTCATCTCCCTTGGAAATATTTCCAATACTTCAATGCCATGAAGGATGTGGTAAGAAAAGACACCAAACCAGAATATTTGAACACTGGTGGCATGTATTACTCGATCATTGTCGTGGTGAAAGGTCAACAACTCCCATTTCCAAAAATTCTGGTTGACTACACGATTGTAAACCTATCCGGAAACAAATTTGAAGGAGAGATTCCAAACATCATTGGTAATCTTAACTCGTTGATAGCACTCAACTTTTCCCACAACAACCTCAATGGTCGGATCCCACATGCTCTAGGAAATCTCTCACAGATTGAATCGTTGGACCTATCATGGAACCAATTCATAGGAGAGATCCCTCAAAGTCTTGCAGACATAACTACTCTTGCAGTCTTAAATGTCTCACAAAACCATCTTGTGGGACGTATTCCACAAGGAACACAATTCAACACATTTGAAGGGAACTCTTTTGGAGGGAATTTAGGGCTTTGTGGGTTTCCATTGCCCAAGCAATGTGAACATCCAAGTTCTCCACAGTTTGAAGTTGATGAAGATGAAGATGAGAGTGGTTTTACGTGGAAAATGGTGATGCTGGGATATGGATGTGGCACCCTACCTGGATTGTTGATAGGATATGTCATGTTGTCAACAAGAAGACCAAAGTGGTTCAATGCAATTGTCGATTCAGCTGAGCATATAATGATCCAAACGTGGAAAAACAAGGGGAGGTCCACATATATTCGGAAATGAAATTGGTTTTAGAACCATACATGTTTCACATGTTTTCCTATTTTACCAAATCATGCAAAACGCCTTACTTTTTTTTTTCATTATCGTCTGATGCATGTAGAAAATTTTGTAGCAGGACTAGAGCTTTTGGATTGTACAATTGTAGATTCAATCAGTCTAGTCATGCAAATTCTTAATTATGTTGCGTTTTCAGTCCCTCTAAAATTTGGATTATTCTTATATATATGTTGAATTATTACTTAAATTACTTGGTAGGCCGGTGACCTCATGTTAGTACGGAGGAATCCTGATCGCAGTTGAGTATATATTTTTGTTACTTTGATTGGTTAATGCTGTTGAATATAATCATAATATACTTCATTTATTACTTATCTGCTTACTCTTCTGTTTTTAGTTTCTCTTTTTTTACCTTTTTTTTATGGAGTTAGAACCTAAGCAAAATCGAAAAAACATCAGATGCAATAACAAAATCCTTTTGTATTAGGTTTTTTTTACTCTCTTTTTAGTGGGTTTACATGGAAAGTGGTGAGCCCTAAATTCTGATCCACCAAATTGTTTGGAACCCGCTATATAAAGGATGAGAATGATCAAAGGAAGGATCTGAAGAAGATGAATTAGATAATTTGACATGATTTGAGATGAAATAAAAAATGATTGAATGGGAAAGTAGGTTGATCAGGATGAAGATGATGATGATAACAAGAACAATGAGATTATCACGAAATTAGGTTAAAATGAATAATCGAGCGATGTAATTCAATCCATCTAAACGATTGATGAACTTTTCATTGTTATTGAAGTACTGATACTAACATGTAACTAAATTCCTCTTTAAACAATCCAAACAACTTTACATAACATTTTAGGAATCGATCGGGAAATATTATAGACAATAATCAAGTGATGAACTATTTTCATTATATAACAGGAGACAGAGACATTATGACTCTAGACACTAACGGAAAATAGAGGAGTAAATAACAAAAACTTACTCGATTATCGACAAATGTAAATTAGGGCTTTTGTTGAATGTTCTGATCATACCCTTCTGCAAAGCGTTCCAATAAATCATTCTACTTTTCCGTTGGTGGCCACATACTTTCATTGATATGTGTAATACAGAAGAAGCGATCAGAAAAAAAAAAGAAGCGATCGACTACTTCTATACGTGGTGTGCATCGACCGGAAGAAGAAAGAAGAAATCGAGGTCTTGATCGGTTGTGTTGTCGGGTGTCGGTTATTCATCTTGGTAATTCCTTGAATATAAGACAAGATGCAAGAGAGAGACTAGGTCAAAAATATTGATTTTATTTCCTTAATTGCAGGATTTCAATTAAATGATTCCTTAATTAAAAAGTATAAAAATATCCAGAATACCCTTAAATGATTTATTTAATTATTTATTATTTCTTGAATTCTCATTGGTGCATTTAGGCACACAATACTTTCTAAAAACATTTGAACCTAACTCTCTCTCTCTCTCTCTCTCTCTATATATATATATATATATATATATATATATATATATATATATATATATAGGATATAGATCCGGTAAGAAATTTTTTTTTGTAGGAAGGTAAGAAGTTTTTTTTCTAAATATTTTTTGACGAACAAAATAAATGAATCACTACATGATTCATTTGTAAGATGATTCACAAGAAACAATTCCCAAAAAAAAAAACATCTTTATGATTCATTTTTAAGTAAATTAAGAAAAAATTCATTTTTATGACAATTTTAGTGAATAACGACAAAATCATTGTATAAATGAATCATCGAGATGTTTTTTTGAGAATTTTTTCTTGTGAATCATCTTACAAATGAATCATCTAATGATTCATTTTGTTTGTTCGCGAAAAAAATATGTAGAAAAAAAACTTCTTACCTTCCTACCAAAAATTTCCTTCTTATTTGATCTTGACTCTCTCTCTCTCTCTCTCTCTATATATATATATATATATATATATATATATATATATATATATATATATATATATATATATATATATAATTAAACTAATACGTTAGGAAATTTAAAATTACTAATTTGTTAAGCATTGGTATCATAAATTAAAAATTGACATATACCTAATATATATTTATGAAAGTTTAATCCACGACATATGTCACACCCCAAACCGAAACGGCGGAAATGTTTAGGGGTGGATGACGTCATGTGTAGTATCACAACAATTGCATCATAGTAATCAAAGTAAATACAACCATTACATTGAGATATGAATATTTACGTCTGTTTGATTCATTGTTTGTATACAACAAAAATATAACAAAATATAAAAGACGTGACTCTATATGTTCCATCTTTTCAAAACTCCAGGAGGTACATGTCTACTGATTTTTTGAGAATACACACACATTGTGAAGTATACCTCGATTCTCGTGTCCGATTAATAAATTTTCTAAAAGTGTTCGCTTAATGTTCAAGTCACGGTGATTACAAAAATGCATACAAAATTAAATTCCGGTAGATGAAACTCTGTGAAATGAGAGTTAAACTTTTGCGCTAAAATAAGCTGAAAACGTATGATTTTTCAACTTTTAGTAATATTTTTATGAAAAATATTTCGAATATGAAATTAAATCCACACTTAAAAACTATGTTTGTAAAGAATCTTTGAATATCTTTGAGAACCAAATTGTATTGTTACATAAGTAATTCCATACTTAAAATAGTTTTGAAAGCAACCAAGCTCATGGTTGTAGTAAGAGAGAGATATATTCTATTTAATGTTTATAGTGAGTCCTATAACCGAGCTATATGACTTGACTGTACCCTCCTATAATGCTTCATTGGATGTTGTAATAAAAATTGTAGACATTTATCACCCGCTTCAAGTGATCGGTTGAGGGTTGTAGCTAGTAACCGCAAGTGAGGATGTCAACCCCGTATAGATCTATACATATTTATCTCGCTCCGAAGATTAACGGTTACAATAGTGTGAGTATGCTAAGTGTTTAAACTTGGCTAATGAATAGCGTAATGTCTCATTAAAAAGTCCTATACTAAAAAGTTTGTGAATAGTGAATAACTCTCAACCCTAACTTACTTGTGGGTAACTTCTAGGCATAATGAATATCGTTATATAATGTTTATAAAATTTGGGTATGTTTGACATGTGTGTAAAAGTGTAATGTACTCGCTTATATAAAAATAGTTGTTTCAAATTAATGAACATATGTACATGTATAAACGTTGTGTACTTAAACATTTAAATGAACATTCATAGTAATAACTTGATTCTTTGAAATACTACATGGTTTCATAACGTGCTTGTTATAATTTGAAATGTCACATGAAAATCATATAATTTTGTATTGTGTTGTATTTGTTGTGTGAAATGCAGGGCCGGTGGTAAGAGGGGGCAAGAAGGGCCATTGCACAAGGCCTTGTTTTTTAAGGGGCCAATTTTTTTTTTTTTTTTTGTTAGTATATTCAATTGCATCAGCCCAAATTAAAAACCATGATAATTATTTTCCTTAGTCCACACGTAGAGGATTTAGGGAACAAAAAGAAAACATTAGTATTTACTCAATAAAAGCATCGAAGGTTACCAATTCGTAGTAGACGGCATTCCAAAAGCATTGATTGTTCATCAATCAATAACCATTCAAGGTAATTGATTATTCATAACTCATAAGGTAGAAAACTCTTAACTAGAAATCGCAATTTCATTTGGCAGTTACACATTTGATTAATTGATTACAACATTGATTGTTCATAAATCAATAAGTATTCAAGGTAATTGATTATTCATAACTCATAAGGTAGAAAACTCTTAAACTAGAAATCACAATTTCATTTAGCACTTATTAGCTTTGATTAATTGATTGTAATCGTGAACTCCTAATTTGATTAAAATAACTTCTTTCTTTGATTGTAAATTTGTAACTGTGAACTCAGAATCGCAAGTGGATGTAACCACAAATTAGAATAAGCCTTCCCCAAATTACATAAAGTAAGTAATCTCTTTGGTCATGGAGAGTTAGAGACAATCAAACCCCAACTTTGACCAATCCATTTTTCTTTTAATAATCATTAATTGTGTTTGTATCATAGTTAGGCCTTCAATTAATAAAACACCAAATATGTTGTTTTAACTTTTAAGTGATGACATTTCCTCATTACATTGATACTACCTTATTAACTTTAGTGATAGATTATAAAACATTTATACAATATCATATTTAATTTCTAACTTGAAAGTAATGAACTTGTAGTGATGAAGTCTAAACAACCATCCGGTAGTCAAAAACGTAAAAAAAGAAAACTAGATGAAGAAAAGAGAAAGGCCGACGTCGGTTTTTTAGATAAGTTTATCCGTAGACAACATGTTAAAGAGCCTGTTGAAGAGCATGTTGAAGATGATATTGAACACCAAGAACATGTAGAAGTAGAAGTAGAAGAGACAGAAGAGAAAGAGCCCGTTAAAGAGCTTATTGATATATGTGATCCAAGAAGGTGGGATAAACTTAATTATGAGGAGATTAAACTTTTGGTCGAAAATGGTCCTAAAAGAGATACTAGTATTATGTATGGTCCCTACGATAAATCTGGTAGAAGATTTTCTGCAGCTTTATATACAAGAACTTTATCAAATTTGGAGAAGTGTGATAGGGAATGGCTAGTATATTCAAAAGAGCTCGATAGGGTATTTTGCTTTTGTTGTAAAGTGTTTAGAAAAAGGATTTCGAAAGGTAGATTGGGCGACGAAGGTTATTCAGATTGGCACCATGTTACCAGTAGAGTTAAAGAACATGAAATTTCCTTAGATCATCTCACAAATAGGAATAAGTGGTTTGATATGCGTAAAAGATTGAACTTAAATGAAACAATTGATAAAGTTCAATATGAGCAGTTTAAGAAAGAAAGAGACTACTGGAAACAAGTCCTTTTGAGAATCATTACAGTAGTGAAGTTTCTTGCTAAACATAATTTAGCATTCCGTGGATCAAATGAAAAGTTGTATCAAAAAGGTAACTATAGATTGTATATATATATATATATATATATATATATATATATATATATATTTCAATTCCAACAAATACTTTTTTGTTAACTATTATGACTGATTTCATTTCTTATATGTAAAATGTATAATAGGTAATGGAAATTTTTTGGGTGTCATTGAAATGTTGGAAGAGTTTGACCCGGTTATCAAAGAGCATGTGCGACGCATCACAAATGACGAGCTTCATTTGCATTATCTTGGGCACACAATCCAAAACGAACTAATACTTTTGATAGCTCAAGAAATTAAAAAGGAACTTATCAAGAAGATAAAGGAAGCAAAGTACTACTCAATCATACTTGACTGTACTCCTGATTCAAGTCACCAAGAACAAATGACTATAATAGTGAGGTATTTAAAGTTATCATATAATTCTGTTACTGTCGAGGAGTCCTTTTTAGGTTTTTTGAATGTTGATGATACCTCCGGAAAAAGGACTATTTGATATTACACTTGAGGAGTTAAAGTCTCTTGGTCTTGAAATTGATGATATGCGTGGTCAAGGCTATGATAATGGAGCAAACATGAAAGGAAAACACCAAGGAGTGCAAAAGAGATTTTTAGATATAAATCCTAGAGCATTTTACACTCCTTGTGGTTGTCATTCTCTTAATCTAACATTATGTGATATGGCTAACAAGTGTGTTAAAGGAAAGAATTTTTTTGGATTCATCCAACGCATTTATACTATCTTTGCAAATTCTACCAAGAGGTGGGAAATTCTGAAAGATAATGTTAAAGCATGGAGTCTTAAGTCATTGTGTTAAACTCGTTGGGAAAGTCGGGTTAAGAGTGTAAAGGCTATTAAACTGCGACTTGTTGATGTACGAGAAGCTTTACTTCAAGTTGGAGAAAAAGATAATGATGCTGCAATTGCAAGTGAAGCAACTTCATTAGCAGAAAAAGAACTTGGTGACTTTGAATTTTTTCTATCAACTGTTATTTGGCATCAAGTACTAAACCACGTGAATATTGTGAGTAAAAGCTTACAATCAAAGGATATGCATCTTGATAATGCTATTACAGAAATAAACAAATTGATTGGGTACTTCAAGGATTATAGAGAAACTGGTTTTTCAAAAGCGATTGGTGAAGCTAAGGAGATTGCTATTGAAATGGTTATTGATCCAATATTTCCACAAAAGCGTTTGATTGAAAGGAAAAAAAGGTTTGATGAGAGTTCAAGCAGTGAAGAAGTTTCATTTACACCAGAAGAGAATTTCAGAGTCAACTATTTCTTATACATTGTTGATCAAACTATTTCTTCTCTTGAGACAAGATTTGAACAATTCAAAGAGTATGAAAAAGTATTTGGTTTTTTATTTCCACATAAGTTGAGGGGAATTGAAAATAAAGATCTTAAGTCGTCTTGTCAACGTCTTGAAAAAGCACTCACGTTTGAAGAAAGATCAGATATTGATGCCGAGGAACTTTATACAGAGTTGAAATTATTTGAGACATTGGAAACCAATGAATTTAGCAACCCTGTAGATGTTTTGAGGTTTTTGAAAGAACTTGATTATTTCCCAAATGCAAGCATTGCATATAGAATATTGTTGACTATTCCAGTAACGGTGGCATCTGCAGAAAGAAGTTTTTCAAAATTAAAGTTATTGAAATCTTACTTACGCTCCACAATGTCCCAAGAAAGACTTAGCGGATTGGCGATGATATCTATCGAGAACGAAATCTTAGAGGGTATATACTACGAAGAGTTGCTCAACCAGTTTGCTATCAAGAATGCTAGGAGAGCTTCACGGATCATCGGTTAACTGCTACGATATGCAATTATTTATTAACTACTATGGTTTTGATATTTTTATTGCTATAAAGGTTATCGTCATTTAAAAAAAATATTAGTTTATATAATTTAATTTGTTACACGTTAAGGACTAAGGGCCTTTTTTATTCGGTTCGTCCTGGGCATTTGAATCCTCAGGACCGGCCCTGGTGAAATGGTTAATTCAAGATAAAATAACCATACGTATAAGAAAATGTTCTACTAGTTTATTCATAGTAATATGATAAATTGTTAAATAATAATATTTTTATAAACTAGATTTATTATATTTTCGCGTAAAAAAGAAATTGATTTGTATAAACAAAACATTTAAGCACATGTATTCCCCCCGAAATAATTAAAATATTAAAAAGGGGTCATAAGCATTCACCCTTGAAGCGTGGATTCCATTTGTTCGAATTCGATTTCTTTGAGATGCTTGTCGTGAGAAACGCAAATGTTACGTTTCTTGAACTTTGAAACACCTTTGGGACCGTTTTTAGCAAATTTGAACTATCAGGGACTGATTTGTAACTTCGCTAAAGTATATGGGTTTTTTGGTAATTTAATTAGATTGGTTAGGGGTGTTTCGGTAAAAAAAACAAAAAAAACAAATGAGAGGTTGATTTTGAATAAATGGAATCATTGTTTATGTATTGGGATTGATTTGATAAAGTTTTGTCAATTGAGGAGGGTTAGTTTTATTTAATTTAAATGAAAGTTTGATTTTGCTTTGACCTTTGACTTGGTCAAAATCACAAATACGTTTTTAGGTCAAGTCCCGTTTTCACTCTTCAGTCGATCAAAAGGGATCCAAGAATGGAAAGAGTCGCCTTCTTTCTTTCAATCGATCGGGAACGAGAAAGAAGAAGGGATACCAACGAAGCAGCCCCGATGGGCATCGGCTGTGGGTATATCCGAGATGCTAATCCGGTTTTCATCTGATTTGAAGAAATAAGAAAGTGATGGTGGTGGTTCTTGGTCCGGTGGTGGCAATTTCGTCAGAGGGAGTATTTTCGGTGGTCGACGAGGCCGAAGAGGAGGGAGGGAGAAGCAGCGATGGTTCGTTGGTCGGCTTCGCAAACCGATGTGGTCTCCTGGGTTCGACGGGCCGAAGGGAAGAACGGGATGGGGTAGGGCATCAGCGAGGGTCGATGGGATCCGAAGAGATGGAGAGCGTGAAGAAGCAGCGAAGCCTTCCTCGTCTCTTCCGGCTGCGAGGTGTGAGGTCCGGACACAGCAAGCAGCGGTAGCAGTGAAGACAGGACCTTTTGACCCAAAGCAATCCAATGAAATGCAATGCGTTGGTAAGTCATCCTGTAATTAGTTATATGCATCAGCTAGATCTCCTTGAATAATCTTGATTTTAATCCCAAAGAGAGGGTAAATCAGATGCTAACCAAAAAAAATGTATTTTCCAGAGGAGAGAAACACATCGATCTAAACAGATGCATATCATTTTGAGAAAAATATGTTTTCAATTAACCATATAGAATCTAATTGATTAGCAGAATCACCTCGATCTTACCTTGAAGAGGCATCAACATTGATTTTAGGTTGTTTCGATAGAAATCATTGGAGCTTTTGGTTTTGGTACTTGACAGGAAAGGAGGATTGAGATGGGAAGGGTATTTATTTATTTTTATTTATTTATTTATTTGATTTTATTTATTTATTTATTTATTTATTTGTGAATATATCATCATATTTTGGAAACTTTGTGAGTATTGGAAGTATTTTGGTTAAAAGAAAAAACTAGAAACAATGTCATTAGATATGTTTTTGAGAAAGAGTGTTTGAAAAGTTTGTAAGGGTACAATGGATTTAGAAAATGTATTTGGTTGAATTTAGGTATGTATTAATGTATGTATTGTTGAGAAATCTTAATGGTTTTATTCCTGATATATATATATATATATATATATATATATATATATATATATATATATATATATATATATATATATATATATATATATATATATATATATATATATATATATATATATATATATATATATATATATATATATATATATTAAACTAATACGTTAGGAAATGTAAAATTACTAATTTGTTAATCATTGGTATCATAAATTAAAAAATGACATATACCTAATATATATTTATGAAAGTTTAATCCACCACATATGTCACACCCCAAACCGAAGGCGGAAATGTTCGGGGGTGGATGACGTGATGTGTAGTATCACAACAATTGCATCATAGTAATCAAAGTAAATACAACCATTACATCGAGATATGATTATTTACAATTGTTTGATTCATTGTTTGTATACAACAAAAATATAACAAAATATAAAAGACGTGACTCTATACGCTCCGTCTTCTCAAAACTCCAGGAGGTATATGTCTACTGATTTTCTGAGAATACAAGCAGTTTTTGAAAGAGTATCAGCATAAAGCTGGTGAGTTCGTAAGCATGTTTTTGTAATGAAAACATGTTAATAATTTTGTAAAATGTATGTATGTTTACCAAGAAAATACAATATTTTCTAACATATATGCTCATTACTGTATTATGTTATGAAAACCCTGGTTACCACCACCAGCATGTATAGTAAGTTCTTGTTTGAAAACTCTGGCTACCACCAGTATGTATAGTACATTCTATTATTCAAAATAAAACTTGTAAAGAATGAAATCCCATAAACAAAGGTTAGTTTATACTATTATGAGTTCGTATAACCATGCTTGATATGACTAGTGATCTCAGCGACGTTTCTTTAGTCGTCGTACGGTATGATATTTGTCACCCCAAGCATGCCTGCCTACTGTAGCTAGAAGTTTAGGTGTGGGATTATCAGTCATGAATAGATCTATTCACAAATCTCACGCTCTCCCTCGAGGAGACTCTGACTATACTAAGTTTCGAGGATTTAACCAATACCCCGAAGGGTACATAATGAAGAGATGTCTCACAATCATGTATTAACTAATTTACATGTTCTTTAGCGTGTTCTCGTAACCGAAATCATTTGTATACCTGGTAGAGTATAAATAATTATACGCAGAATAATTATCTAGTGTTATACTCTTGTTATCTGAGTGTAATAATGAATATCATAAACTAAATTTGTCATAGTTTATATGATTGACCAAGTAAATAGTGTGTATCGGTAAATCTGGTAATAAATTCCCCAAACGATACATATTATAGCTTGACTGAAATGTTATGTTCCTGAATTGTTCTGAAAACTATGCAATTATGTTTAGAAAATATCCCTTATGCTCCACATAATATAAAAGGGATAAAATATCTATATATTTTATGAAACTCGTTGGAGTGTATTAATTGCATAAGTTTTAATCTTGTCGAAACCCTTTTTGTATTAGTCCACAAGATCTTTTGTGTTTGGCTTGTATTCCCCCATTGAAAACGTTTAAAAACCATAAAAGCGTAAGAGTATGAACTGACCGTTTGTTGTGGGAAAGCGTCGTATTGGAAACGAAGGTCCTCGAGTTGTTGTACGTGGCACTTAACGGAATCCTAATATCAAATAAATAAATATATGTATCTAAATTAGCAATTTTCGTTAGATAAAGTGTTAGGAAGACACTTGCTTTCGGTTAAGGAATGTTACCACTTCATATTTTTCTTCCATATTAGCCCTAAAAAGAATTTATTCCATAAAGATTCAAACTTCGTAAGCACACCAAGGGGTGCCTTATAAAGAGACATGAAGTAAGTAGACAAGGCTCCCAAAACCAACTTCAACAATGTCACTCTCCCCTTATAGATAAAGCTTTTACTTTCCAATTAGATAATTTAGAATTCACCTTTTCTCAAAACATCTGACCAAGCGCCATGTCTATTCATATTACCACCAAACCAAGATATGAGAAATGGAGCTTTAAAGAAGCAGTACAACCTATATTATTAGCCATTTCGATCATCAAATCTTAAACAACACCTATGCCAACTGATTTACATTTATCTTGAGACCCAAAACAATATGAAAACAATGAAAAATTCGAATAACATTATACATATTCAAAGATTTCCAATCAGCAATAAAGAGAACATCATTTGCATAAACCAACTAATAACAACTAAGGTAGGAGTGGAACCAATAAAAATACCCGAGAACAACCCATTTTCCATGGCATTCAAAAAAGCAACATGGAGACTCTCCATAACTAATATAAAAAGGAAAGGTAAAAGTGGATCACCTTGGCGAAGACCTTTAAAACATTAGTATCAAAAAGTTGAAAAAAAATCAAAAATACATTTTAAAAAACAATAAAACAAAATAATAAAAAATATACATAAAGTTTTATAACTACACCTATTTAGTAAATATTTTTAAAACTATATTTATTTGGTAAATAAAATTTTGAAAAACACCATTTTTGTCAATAGTTCAAGGTAAAGCCATATAAACAAGTCTAATCACACATGAATCAAATTTGGATACCTACACCTAGTGTAATATCCTCCTTGTAGCAACAATATATCAAAAATTAAGCAATAAAAATTAGTTTGTCTTATAGGACGAACAAATTACAAAAACCATACTTCGATGGATTTTCATATATAATTTTTTTTTTGACAAAGCTACAAAAATGGTTCGCAAGGCCGCTCCAAGACAATTTGAGTCCTGAGGCAGAACACAAAAATGGGTCCCTTTCATATATATATATATATATATATATATATATATATATATATATATATATATATATATATATATATATATATATATATATGTCCATGTGAAAACATAAATATTTTACGAAAATACAAAAACATATTTTATCTTCTAAAAATTAAATACATATACTTCAGAAATGAAATTTATTAGCAATAAATTACAGATAATAAGTTTACATGAGAGGGTGTTACGGTAATATATAGATTTAAAGTTAGTTTTAACAACCATTTTTCACGTCCTTAACCACTTTTAAATCCAAGTTTTCATAATAAAAAGGTAAAAAAAAAATATGTTTTGCTAGTATGAAAAAATTTCTCATGTATTTTTAATAATCATCATGTAGTTCAAAGTTTGATTTGATTCTTGTCCTACATATAAGCATGAGGTGGCATAATCTCATAGGTTTTATATATATATATATATATATATATATATATATATATATATATATATATATATATATATATATATATAACTTGATTTTAATCCATAACCATCAGTCTAAACCATCGGGCCCATCATCAGGGCAAAAGACCAATTTACCCTTTATCTAACTTGGTCCAAGACCAAGGCCCAATCCAACTACACAAAAGACCAAATTCCAAAATGATCACCCAATGCCCAAAGATGGTCCAATCTTCCAAATTGGGCCCAAATCTCGTCGTGGGCCTTCATCCAAAAGAACCCAATATAATAGCATAAGCCCAAAAATAGAAATTTGATGGCCCAACAAGTCCCTAATCTCCTAAGGTCCAAACATGGGCTAAAAACCGAGAAGCCCAAATCCGAAGCCCACCTGCTAAGTACGTACTCAGCTCGTACACTTAGCGTACTCCCTCTGGGGCTAGTACACCTAGGGTACTCCCTAGTTGGCTACCCTGCTCCATTAAGCACTTAATATTAGTCAAGAATTAATTAAGAATTAATTTTGTGGCTAAAAGAGATTAATTAAATAAAAGGATTGATATTGCAATTATATGATAGTTGCAAATTGGGCTATGGATTCCTAATGGAAAGGGCATTAGACGAAATCTATGGGAAGCCCATATGATTTTCATCCAAGGGCTTTCTAGGGGAACTCCATGGGTTGCTTAAGGCCTAAGAAGAGAATTAGGGTTTCATATGAAACCCTAGAAGACCACACAAGTATAAAAGGACCCTTAAGGCTCTAAAAAATATGGCTAACACTTCTAAGAAAACCCTAGATGTTTTTGGTGCCTCTTCCTCCCTCTCCTACGTCATCTTCTTGCTCATGGTGTTTGTGACTCCATTAGAGGTGCAACATTTGAGGCGCTAGGCTTTCAGAAGTCAAGATCAAGAAGGTTTATGATTGCTATTGCTACATAAGAATCAAGGTAATATCTAAACCTTAATTCTTATGTTGATTCGATTATTGTATGCTAGATCTAGGATTTATGGGCTTTGGATGTGTAACATCCGGATTTCCAGGTATCACAATTTGAGTATTTATTTTGAGTTAAGAAGGGGGACTCGACGAGTTGGCGGCTAAACTCGTCGAGTAGCATCACGACTGATGACTCAGATTAATGAACGGACTTGACAAATCGGTGAGTCGACTCGATGAGCCTACGCTGTGGACAGAAACCCTAAATCTTTGGGCCTGTGCCCTATTTTAAGGTCCTTATGGTCGTCATTTGCGGCCACACATACCCTTGAGAGACCCTAATCGAACCACAGAGCATAGAGAAAGAGAGGGAGCTAATTTTATCACTTTAGTGCATTCTTGCAAGGAAGAAAGCGGGGATTCAAGCTAGGTTGGCTTGAGGGGCTCAGATCTTCTACCATTTCATTCAAGATTGTTGCTTAAGGTTTGAATCCATGCCTATTTTCATATGATTAGTAGATCTCATGAATCTAAGGTTTCTTTGCCCCCTTTTTAGTTGAGTATTGGAGTATGTGGAGTCTCTTTGAAGCATATACATTAGATCTGGACCTTGAGAGGTCCAAAGAGTCTCAACAACCTAGCTTTATGCAGTCACATAAGAGTATTGAGTCTAAGACACCATTATAAGGTTTATTTTATCAAAAAGAGCTAGATGTGTGGTACATGGACATAAATATTGAACCTTTATGTGACTTTTGGGTACTAGAAGGCCAAATCTATAAGTTAGAGAAATAGATCTGACCTCAGAAGGTCAAATAAGTGTTGCCATGGAGGTAAATCACCAAGTTCATAAGAGGACTCGATGAGTCGGATCGGGTTGCCCACGATTCGTGATCAGTGGTAACGCGTCGAGTGAAATGTTAACTCGACGAGTTGAGTGAGGACATAGGAGGATTCAGACGACACGCATGGACTTGCCGAGTACACTCGACAAGTCTGGTCAAAGTTGGACCATTGACTTGAGTTGACTTTCATTAACCTTAGGGTTTTGGTCAAACTGATTCAAGAGAGGCCATAGAGGGTTAGAATGGTCTTCTACCCATTCTTTAGAGATAAGAACATAAAGAGAGTATTGATTAGAGATATTATCATTTGATAGGAGGAGGCTAGATCGGGTATAACGAGAACGAGAGTATTCTAGACATCATATGAGGTGAGTCTTCTCACTATACATTACCTAGAATGGTATCTATGTGCACACCGGAGGGTCTTATGTGTATGTGTATGTTTGAGATTTATGTGCATTGTGTTATATGTATGCTATGTGTTATATAGACCGAAACAGATGGTCCAACGACTCATGAGGCCAAAGGGTCCTCGATCAGACCGTACCGGAGGGTCCAACGAGCTTGTCCGGACCAGAGGGTCCAACGAGCTACGAGACTGGAGGGCCCCGTTGAGACACATTGACCGGAGGGTCATACCGAGTTAAAGCCTCGAGTGGCTTATGTGCTATATGTGGTATTTTGGGGAACTCACTAAGCATTTATGCTTACTGTGTTATGTGATATGTGTTTCAGGTACTAGCGACGACCACGGGAAGGCGTCAACATGATTTGTACACACTGACAGAGGATTTTGTATTTGAGATTCTGGGATATGTTTTATTGTGATAACATTCAATACAATTGTGTTTTGAGATGATTTATATGAGATATGTTATGTTTGAAAAATGAAAAATTGATTTAAATTTTCATTTCGTTACAGGATGATTATTTCATGTTCATTAGACAAACTAGATCCAAAGCTTTAGGGATTGCATGTACACCATAGGATTAATGTAGTATTCAAAACCCATCAGAAAGAAGGCTCAGGTAATCCTTCGAGTAAAAGACTCATCCCTACAATGGTTAGAATCAGACGAGACCTGTACAACATAGTCAAATCAATTACTTTGAGATTATTTAATCCAACTATAAGTGTCTTCGCTCTTTCAATCCGCAAGCTACCCTACGCACAAGAAATCTCATATTCATTACTTTTACCCGAACATCACGTTGTCTCTTATCTACCTTATGAAAGAACCGGGACCGCCCAGATCCAGAAGTATCTGTCCACTATCTGGAATACCGGATTCCACCTGATTACTGAACCAATGAACACCCTCGCAGTCGCTTCCAACGACTTCCGGTGAAACTTAGGCTATCAAAACTGTTCTATCCACATTACCACTCTTGGATTTATAAATCCTAGAATCCCCAATCCAATATCTCGACCCCTTGGTCTCTGCTAGGTCCAACCTACCTTGCTATGATCGCACGGGCCTCGCCACGGGTCTCACCCAAACCGCACTACAGAGTGACCTTACTCCTAGATCTCACCTGTCTAGGGCTACGTAGGTACCACTTCACCTCGAATCCTATCTACCTATCCTTTCCTGATTCTTATCACGCTAACTAGGAGATATGGGCCTCGCCCACACTCCGCTGAATAGGATATACTGGCCCCCGACCACACTCTGCTAACTAGGAGATATGGGACCTCGTCCACACTCTGCTAACTAGCCGCTAATGAATGTTGCGACTCTCCCGCAATCTTAAAATATTTCCTATTTTGTCTGGTTGCTAGTGAATGCTATGGCTATCCCGTAGTCTTAAAACACTTTCCACGTTGATCATGCACCCGATGTAAAATCCTTATTGAACTCATATCCCGATAAGAATTTCTTCAAACTACTCCCCAAAGCCAACTATCGAACACAAAAAAGGACGCAAACCCTACGTTGGGAAATTTCCCAAACTCTCAACTCACATACCCCTCGATCCAACTAGCCACTTAAGCGCCCTTCCTTACTGACGAGAATGAGAACTCATCCTAAATTCACATGGTATCTTATAATAGTTGAAATAATTCATTTATTTTACATTAGATTCATCAAAACTTAATGAGTCAATTTACCAAGAGACTTATTGTGAACTTGACCGTTCATAGTCTTTGACCTAAATTCCAGGATGTCACATTACCTCCTTGAGTCCCCGTTAAGGGAATTTCGTCCTGAAATTATCATGTCTTAGAATATTTTGTTCCACTATCATTTTGTTCTACTAGTATTTCATTCAAATATTGCGGATACTTTAGCCAGTTGGGTATCTTCAACTTTTGTCCAACATACCAAAGAATGATTTTTACATCCGTACAATGCCTCGAATGGTGCGGCCTTGATGCTAGTGCATTAATTGTTGTTATATGGAAAACTCATCTAGTGGTGAGTGTGTATCCCATTAATTACTGAAGTGTATCACCCAAGCATGGAGCATGTTTTGCCATAGTTTGTGTTTTTATTTTGCTCTAGTCATCCGTTTGAGGATGATATGTTGTACTTATATCGAGTTTAGTTCCTATGAAACTTTGCAATGATTGTTAAAATATGGAAGTCAATATGTTATCTCAACTTAAGGTAATACATATTGGCAGACTATGAAGCCTGACTATCTCCTTGAGATAGGTCTTGGTGAGTTTCTTTATCTTGTCAATTTATTTGATGGCTAGGAAATGGGCAGAATTGGTCAAATGGTTAACCATTACTCAAATGGTGTCATAATCGCTTGAGGTTCTTGGTAACTTCATTATAAAGTCCATGGTCATCCGTTCCTATCTCCATTCTGGGATTGACGACTATTGTAGTAGACTAGACGACTCCTAGTACTCTGCTTTGACTTTAGAGTAAGTCAAGCACTTACTGATATATGTATCAATCTCTGCCTTCATTTTGGGTCACCAATAAAGCTTCTTAAGATCGAGGTACATCTTATCTGATATGAGATGTATTAAATATCTTAACTTACGAGTTTTGTCTAGAACTAGACTCCTGACCTCACCAAACTTTAGGGTCTAAATTCAGTTCATGAAAAATCGTGTTCCGTCTTCCTTGATGTTGAACCGTTTGTCCATACCTCACAGGTTTTCCTTCACTATATTCTCGGGTTTGAGTGCTTCCAGTTGATCATCTCGAATTTGGATGGTGAGATTAGAGTGGATGGTTAGGGTTAGAGCCTTTATACTAAGTGGTTTTGCTTTTTCTTTCCTAGTTAAAGCTTCTACTACGACATTTGTTTTACCAGTATGATAACGAATTTCACATTCGTAATCATCTAGCAATTTGACGCAACTGCGTTATCTCATGTTGAGCTCCTTCTTGTCGAAGATTTGTTGGAGGTTTTTGTGATCGGTGAACACGACACACTTTGTTCCGTAGAGATAGTATTCCACGACACACTTTGTTCCGTAGAGATAGTATTCCTAACACTAATTCGTAGGAAGTGTGTTAGTGTTAGAGCGTTTACACTAAGTGGTTTTGCTTGTTCTTTCCTAGTTAAAGCATTAAGGACTTAATTCGTTAAGTCCAGTATGCCTTATGCTAGTTTGCCAATGATCATTATTTAATATTCCAAGTTATTAAATAATTCCCGTGTGTCCTGATTAATTCCCCAAATTAAGATTTATTGGCATTAGGGTTTTCCAACACAAATACTAGCCCATTATTAATTGTTGGACTTTTAGGTTATTTAGGGCTTTATTGGGCCTATTAAGCCCACTAGAATATCATTGAGCCCATTAGGGTTTTATTAGAGTCCATTAATCTTTATTGGGCCCATTTTAGCTACTTTGGCCCATTAGGGTTTCAAGCACCCTAAACAGATCAAACTCACAAAGCAAGCACACCGCCACCCGACACGGCGGGTGGTGGTTTTCAATTTCTTTCATTATCCCAATTGCTTTACATGTAACGACCAAAAATTTCAACAAATTTTTAACTTTTCAAAAACAACCCATTTGAATCACGTTATTACAAAAAGGTTTTCAATACATTTATTATGAGAGTATTCCCAGGTTCATATCATAAAACATAAACACAAGGAGCGGTACGATCACGACTTTGCCTTGCCACGGTCTCCTAAAGAACCTGAAAAACATTAAACCACAACTGTAATCCCGGAAGCTTAGTGAGATACCCCCAAAATACCAACCACATATACCGCACACATAACATGCTATATCATATCGAATCACAGAACAACCAAGTATATCAGGTCTACTGTGTGACTGGTCCGCCGCACCGGCCAACAGTCCACCTGGTCCACCCTCCGCGTCTAGCCATATACATCGAGTCTGCAGGATGGTTGGTCCGCCCGCACCGGGCCTTCAATCCACTTGGTCCACTCTCTGAGTCTACAGTATGACTGGTCCGCCGCACCGGGCCTTCAGTCGGTCTGGTCCACTCTCCGAGCCTCGGCACGTCTGGTCCGTCATCGTGGGGCCTATAGCCTATCCGGACCGCTCGCTGGGCCTTTGGAATAATCGGTCCGCCCTGGGTATGTTGGCCTACAACAAAAAGCAAGTCCCGCCTCAACCCAACCCCAGTCAAAAAACCATGTGCACATAAACATACAATCATATAACAATTCATGTTCAATCAAACCGATCTAGCAGATCACGTAACACAACATACTCTAAGTAGGATACCGACCTAACCGGTCACTAGCATAGCATAATCCTATATACCAGGATACCGACCTCAACCAGGTCTCTAACGAATACCATCCTAACTACCAGTATGCAAACATAGTAAAACAGCAACATAACAACAATACCCGGATTACAATCTGATAAAGGGCCAGCCTTGGTGCCTTAGACCCTGTTGATATAGTGAGGATAACTCACCTTGCAACTGCTGACTGGAAAGATAAGATCGAGATGCTCCGACCACTGACACGATCTCCACCACTGGCTAGCACCAACACTGAACTCAAACAAAAGCCAACAATTACCAAAATGCCCTGATAAGTCAACTGGTCAACTCTTGGTCAAAGTCAAAGTCAAAGTCAACCTTCTGGCTGACTCTACTCGCCGAGTCAGCCCGCTGACTCGTCAAGTCCCCCAATACTGAAAAAGACCCCCTTCCAACTCACAGAGTCATCCCTTGACTCATCGATTCTTAGCTTAACCAGTAAAGGCTAAGACCTCAAGAACAGACTCGCCGAGTCCAAGGCTATCTTCAACCAACTCGCCGAGTTGTTCTTCAAACTCGTCGAGTTCTTGCCCGCCTTCACGCAACTCGCCGAGTACACCCTTGTGACTCGCCGAGTACCACTTGTTCTTAACCCATACAGAAGCCTTTCAGGCCATGCAATTGATCCAAAACGTAGATCTACCATTCTACAACCCTTCCATCACGTAAAGTGGCAAACTTTACATGAATCCAAAGAGATCTAGGCATTTTACACTCTAGGCTAGGGTTTGGGACAAGATGGCTTCACCAATCACTCAATAACAGGGACTTTAATGCACTCTAGACCTTCTCTATTCCAGATCTGAGGTAGCAACCTCAGATCTAACCTTCAAACTCTAAATACCACAAGCCAAACTTTCCATACAACCCAAAAATGATGAATCTACATGAATAGCAGCCCAAAAACGAGATAATACCTCAAAGAGAAGCCCCCCAACAGCAAGGAAATCCGAATACAAGCAAATCCCCTTGCTCCAAGCCTCCTAACTCTCCAAGATCTTCCTCTAACTTTCTTATCCAAGGCTCAAATGCACTCAAATCCTTCACAATCACGTTTCTAGGGTTTCCTAGACTTCAAGGGAAGGTAAGGAGGTTGGGGAGAGGGTATAATGTCACACCCCAAAATCGGAACGGCGGAAACATTCGGGGGTGGAGGACGTCATGTCAAGTATCACGAGATATGTATATGGTGAGCAAGTAATGAACAACCATTTCATTTAGAAAGAAAGTGTATACAATGTATGTGTTCACAAAACATAGAAGTCATAAACAAATAACAAAACAAGACTTGAAGCTATAATGCTCCATCTTCTGATGTCCCAGCACGAGCACCTGTCTAATAGTCTCCTGAGAATACAAGTTATTTGAAAGAGTCGGTCAACAATTAAGCTGGTGAGTTCATAAGATTTTAGTGATGTGAGTAAGCTGTAAAAAATGTGGTTGAAAATGTATATGTGAAGTACTGTAAGCTGTAAGGTGTTGTTTTGTAAAGTTTGCGTGTTCCTCTAGAAAATCATATATTTCCTACATAAAATGGGAGTTGAGTAAAATGACACTACAAGCCTTTCTATGCGTAATAAGTGAGTACAAGTTATATATACTTGGAGTAAACAAACAATCGATTATGCGCATCTGCCCTCAACCTACAACCCCACGGGGTACAGTAAGTAAGGCGGATAACACATATTCCATTGGTTGTTAGATCATTGTCATATATAACCTTGGTGTATTCACTTGTTACTCATGGAGTTATTTGTAATGGTTCCTTTATGTATAACGAAGAGTTCCTTTTAAGAAAACCTATATTTCTTATAATAAAATATTGACTATGGTGATTACTTTTATAATAGCTTTGTTTATACTGCTATATATAATTTGGTATCGGGTAGATAATAGATTGGGTGACCTCGGTGTAAACCCACATCCAACGGGAACAGGACGTATAGCGAAGAACACACATCCTATTAGCTGTCAGATATTAGTCTTATATATAAACATGGTGTATAAACTAAGGGGTTATAGAGTTAACTCACTTATAGTCCTTTTAAAACTGTACTGCTTAATAAAATGGATTAAGCCCTTTCTGGGAAATCTCTAGTTTTGTCTATCAAAAACACTGACTTTGATAAGTAGGTTTTGTACTAGAAAAATTGTACTTTGACTCTGTGTTATAACCTGATCTATACTTGGTACCCTTATGATGACTTAATGTATACTAAGCATAAATATATATAGATTTGGGTAGATAATAGATTGTGGGAACTCAGTTCAAGACCCCAATCCAACGAGAACAGGCAATGAGGCGGAGAACACACATCCTATTAGCTGTCGGAATCTATTAGCATATATGTATCCTATAGTGTATACATTAAGGAATCATAAGATTAGCATTATGGTCCTAACCTTTAAAAGTAACTTTCTACCAAGACTCGACTGTTTGAAAGCAGTCTTCTACCAAGACTCTACTGTTATGAAAGCAGTCTTCTACTAAGACTCTATTGTTCCTTTGTTAACTGAAAAGTACATTCTCCCTAGTTTATAACCCATCTCTATTAGAGAATAGATCAACCTTCAAGTGTTACCGACACTTTATGAAAGTAATGGGAGAAATGAGTACCCTGATGTCGTTTATAATGACATGCGGAGGTACTATTAACCTAAAAACATATTTGCTTTATTACGGTCATAATGTGAAAGTTGGAACCCCTACTAACCGCTCTCATGTATGGAGATTGAGGGAACCAAAAGCGACCCAAGCAAATCCATGCAAGCCGTGTAATTCACATTAAAGTTAGATCTTGTCTGCGTGTTGTCATGCTATAGCAAATTTACTTGTTTGTTATGTTTTGTTATGGTATTGTTTGATTCTCTTCACTTGTTTGTTATGTTCTGTTCTGTTTTGTGTGTGCTTCATTATACTAGAAGTAATGAATATCATTCTCTTAAACTATACCTATAATAGTTTACTAATGTTCTAACTGGATTGTTACTGAAAAGACTCATTTATCTACAAAGTTATGCTTATACTTTAAAAATGGAGTTTTGTATAACTATAAAGTAACATAACCTTTAAAAGAGTTTTGAAATGTTTTAACAACTTATAAATAACATAAGTAACATTTTGAAAGATGTTTATAACAAACATCTACACAATTATCATTGTGTTCAACTTGTATTCCCCCCCCCCCCCCCTAAAACAATTAAAATAGTTAAAAGATTCATTACGGGGTATGAACTCACCTGATGTGGGTGATTCAAACGCGTATGCGTGTAAGGATGAGAAGTTCCACGAATGAAGTCCTGAGACACAATAAGTCCTAAATTACATATAAGGACACATATTGACATGAACATAGTGTTTATAACAACTATATGAAAGAAAACACCTTCCGGGACTAGGAAACACCTTCCGGGACTAGGAAACACCTTGACCAAGTGTTGGCATCACATGTGATTCAACATAGGAAGGTATAAAGGCACTTAAATGATTTTACTACCATGAGTTCACGGCCCAAGGGAGTTTACGGCCGTAAACTCATGGCTACTCATGGGTAAGTGCAAGTTTGAAGTCTAGGGGGTGATTTAGGGACATTAGCTTTAACCTAGGATGAGAAAGACCTTTTCTTTTGGCACTTTTGGGGTGTTCACAGCCCAAATGAGTTTACAACCATAAACTCATGGCCAAATATGTTTATGAGGGTCCTAAAGGTCATAAAGAAGCATTCTAAATTCATGCCTAAGCCCTTGGAAGTGTTTGTGGCATCAAAACACCTCTATTTTGAGTTTACAGCCCATGCACCATCTGGTCATGTGTTTGCGGCCGTAAACACTTATGGGAGATGATATTTTGTTTGTTTTGGGTCCTAAACACATCTAGGTAAAGTTCTATTCTTGTCTTCTGGGTTATGAAAGGCATTTAGGGCATTTTGGCACCCTAAAATGGAGTTCACGGCCCAAGAACTTCCTTGGCCGTGAACTCACTTTTGGTCCTTGATTTTAATTGATTTTGATGCCTAAACATGTCAAGGTTTGTCCCATGTTTGGTTTCCAAGGTCTAGAGGGCATTAGACATACTTTGGCCCTTGAAATGGAGTTTACCCCCCAAGGTGTTCTTGGGTGGTAAACTCACAGATCTTGGTGTTTTCCTATGATTTCTAGTGTATCAAGCATATATAAAGCTTTAAAACAACACTAGATACAAGTACTCACTTTCTGGAACAAAAGTCTAAAGATCCTTGAGAGAGAATTTGGCTTTTCTCCAGTTGGAATTGTAACTAATGAATAATTTGGTTCAGAATTCTATATATAGTCCTAGGGTTTTTGGTATAAAATATTTTATTCCCGGAAAGAACTCTAATATCATAGAGTTTTGGAATAACCGAGTTGCACAAGACCCAAGTGCAACCTCTCTCCTGATATCTCCTTAACTGTAAATCCTGAATTGCTCAAACTTATCCCAAAAGTTTGAAAGTTAGCAGCAACAGGCTTGGCTTCTATTGAAGTGGAAAGTTTTGGGTTGTCACATATAATGTCCTTTATATAGGACTCATCCCCCGAAATTAGGGTTTTCTTCGCACAACGCCTACTCGCTGAGTCCAGCTTTGGACTCGCCGAGTTGGCCACTTAACACGCGACCTGAGTCGCGACCCTACTCGCCGAGTCCACCCATGGACTCGCCGAGTTGCCCTTCAAATTTACACTTTGAACCCTGAACTTGCACTCCTGGACTCGGGATGTTACAATTCTCCCCCACTTAAATTAGGCTTCGTCCTCGAAGCCTACGACAACACAACTTCAGAACTACTCTTGCAATGCACCTGCTGGCATTAACCAGACCAGATTCTTCAAAACACGGCCATCGAAACCCAAAACCCAACTTTCCCCCTTGCGGTGTCCTGACCACCGCTTCAATCCAGCCACCAGCCTCATCCTTTGATAACCTGATGTGTGTGAAACAAACTAGTTTTAATCCTACTAACTTAAACACAAAGACAAACACACGAAAGGCAGTGTACCTATCGATTAGCAGTTTAGTTCAGGTAAGTAGGGTATCGAACACAGTGAACGGTAAACAATTAAAATAAATGCTAATATTATCTAAATAAAACAAATAACAAAAAGGGGGTTTTCTCTAGTTTTACAAGACTAGAAACTTAAACAATTAACTAAAACTTAAATGAAGAAACTAAGAGCTAAGCAAATAAAAATCAACTAAATTCAATAATAAAGAGGACTTCTGTTTAGGTTCGACTCATTTGTTCCCATGGATGATTTCAATGTATCAGATTAATTCTTCATTGGCTACCGACTAAGATGATTAGTTTCACGTTTGCTATTATTAATCCTTAGGAAACAAATTAACTCAAGCAGTGGCCAGTTGTCTAAATTAACGAATTTCCTAGTTTGTTGATTCGGGTTTAGAAAGACTTGTAATTAGCTAATCGAATTGGTTATTCAATTAACCTCTTGTTGATGGTGTATCACACAAGCTCACACATTAACTTACATATCTTCAAGTTAATTCTAGTTTCACATTCGTTATTCCTAGACATACAACTATGTAGTCACGTAAATCATATGAAATTAGCAACTAAGAGATGTTCATACAACTTAATTACTGATTTATTAACAGAAGAATAGTTATTGTTAACACATAAGGTTCTTTAACAAGCTTAATAAAACATAATCACCAATTAAAATTAATCCTACTCAAATAATCAATCCATGTTCACAAAATTGTCTACCCAAACAGAAGTTATGAGTTTTTAGCTCATGATTACAGCAAAAACAATCACAAAAACGAAATCAATTGGTAAAAACATAGTTCAAACAAGAGATTAGGTAAGAGTAAACTTGATTTTGACTTGATTCTCCTTAAAATTGAATGTAGGGTTGATTCCCTTGCTTCCCACGCTCCAACATCACCTTTAGTCGACAATTGGCCTCCAAGGGTTCATCCATCTGCTAGGGTATCGATCTGAAAGTCCCTTTATATAGATTTTCACAAAACAGGGGCTACTCGGAGAGTCCAGTGACCTACTCGGCGAGTACGTCACTTAAAACCCGTGTACGGCAAGTCAGCGCGTTCAGAATCGCGAAACTTCAGACCAACTCGGCGAGTAATCGACCCTACTCGCCGAGTACGTTTGGAATCAGCATTTTCTCAAAACACGAAAGTCATCCGAAATTGTGTCTAGTTTTCAGAACATTTTGAATCTCGTCAATCGGAGTTACGGTTCATGAGATATGGCCAAAACACTGACGAGGGGTCAAGCTGTCCAGCAACATCCTTCTTTCTTCAAAATCCAAGATCCAAGCGTCCAATCGCTAGTTCCGCTTCCTTTTCCATCCGAGCATGTCATCATTGCTAAAAAAATGAAATTCTAAACTAATTAAGCACCTTTTGTTCATTAAATGTGACAAAAACAACATAAAGTATTAAGATAATGCATGAAGTTTATAACTAAATATGCTCATATCAAAATACCCCACACTTGACTTTTGCTTGCCCCCAAGCAAAACTGAATTTTAGTATACTAATATTACATAAGAGAATCCCAATCAAACCCAGCCATTATGCCAAGACCGCAACGCATGTATTTGTGTCTAAAATTTTCCTAATAACCCCCATACTCCAAATACTCACAATCCTCATAAACATTCGCCCACTTTTTCCGAACAATGCTCATTTTATGCATCCCTCCGAATCCATCCTCAGAAAACCTCTTAACCTCAAGGTATTTTTGGTTGAGCAACCCAAGCATACATAATCTAGAAAATTACAATTTATGATACCACTATGGAGCTCTTTGGAATTCTTCACTTCTTTGACATTTAATCTTTAATTTCTTTGAATTCACCACCTTGTTGTTTGATTTTTGGTATCTTCAAGTTTTTGAAGTTCTTCGGAATTTTCGATCTTCTAATTTCATACTTAACTTTGATGCTCCAAAAATTCTTCAAAAATTTTCTTGTAATTCTCTCTTTTTTTAACATGTAATTCACTTTTTTCACTCAAAACCCTACATGCTTAAGCAGGGGCGCTCAACTTCAACCTTTATTGGTTAACGATAATAATTTTCCTGGATACATTTCTGGTACACGATGCTAAACATATTACATCCTTCAAACTAAGCGAGGTCGTGTTTTTATCCCATGATTTCACTGGAATAAGGAAGCCACAAATGCACTAGAACGTATATAGGCTTAACTAAACATTTGGGTTTTCATAAAATCATCAAATATAATACTAGCATCATCCCTAATTGCTTTACCAAAATTTTCTAAATTAATCCTAGAAAATTTTATGCAAAATTTTAAAAATTAACTAGTGTAACCAACCAACCCCCTACCCCACACTTAATTTATGCAATGTCCCCATTGCATATCATGCATGATAAAGAACAATAAAAATAAAGAAAGAATTGGAACAAACTCCCCTGGGATAGTAGTGGCGAGGTTGATATCTACTCTCTTCAGCTCCACCTTGAATTGACTTTAGACATGGGAACAGCTCATCCATGTCTTGGGTGTCAAAATCTTGTATGGGACAGTCTTTATAAAAGCTCCAAACATAAGGGAAAAACTCTTGGAAATGCTTGGAAAATGATCTTCAAATAATAGAACCAATGCCCATATCAAATGTCATCAAATCTTCAGCTCAAAAGTATGAAGAATGAGCGACTCGTCGAGTAAGTATGTAGACTCGCTGAGTTGAAGCGTAAATGGCAGAAGAATCGTGAATTTTCAAATGGACTCGGCGAGTCCATAAGATGCACTCGGAGAGTAGACCGCTGTGTGACAAAAATTTTATTCTGCCCAAGTCCGTTTCTGATGTATGGGGATTATATAAACTAATAATTTCCCTCATTTTTCTTTAGGTAATAAACACTATATAACCCTTCTATCAATTGGAGTCATAGCTTGACTCAAAACTTCATTTCCTCTCTCGCCTAGACTTGATTTCTCGCTTCATCAGCCTTGACTCTAGACCCTCACATGCAATCCTAAGCTTCAAACTGAAAAGATCAAAAACAAAAACCAAGTAATAAAAAAAACATTAAAATAAAAAAAATCCTAAATTATCCTTAAACACTAGAAGTTTTGGAAAGAAAAAGAAAAGAAAACTCTAATGACGGGTTGCCTCCCGCAAGCGCTTCTTTTTGTGCGAGTCTTTAGCTAGACTCCCAACCTAATAAACTTCCAATAAAGTCAATGCCAATCCATCCATTGCATTAAATATTTTCTTTGGTGGACCAATTTGTAAAATTTGGCTCTTTACTTCTAAAATTGGCCAAACGATCTTGAATTCATAAAACCCAAGAATATTGACAAGGGTTGGAACCGGTTGGATACTAATCATAAATGGATCGTGATTTAGAACTTTCTCCAAAGTTGGAATCGTCACCCCATGCTTCGAAACACAAACCGGAAGAACAGGGGGCATGTCGTGGTAATGGTCAAACCACAACTTGGTTCCTGCAACTCAGCTTGTTCTTGTTCTTCATCTGACCTTTCTGCTAGCAATCTTTCCAACTCCTCCAAGTCTCTTTCTGGATTAAATTCTTCATCTTGTAACTTTAGCTCTTGTGACTCAGATTGTTCTTGTGTGTTGGGCAAGATGTTATCTAACCATCTATCAAATTTCTTCAAATCATCATCTGAGTCATAGTCCTCATCTATTTGCTCATTTACCTGCACTACTTCCTCAAGAAAAGCATCAAGAGCATCGAGATTTGGAAAATACATAATAAATAAAAATAAAAATAAAAATAAAAATTAAACTAAATAAAAAAAATTAATCAACAAATAAAATAAAAACAATATGATAACAATTAGCAAATAAAATTAACTATTTAGAACCGTTCCCCGGCAACGGCGCCAAAAACTTGATGTGTGTGAAACAAACTAGTTTTAATCCTACTAACTTAAACACAAAGACAAACACACGAAAGGCAGTGTACCTATCGATTAGCAGTTTAGTTCAGGTAAGTAGGGTATCGAACACAGTGAACGGTAAACAATTAAAATAAATGCTAATATTATCTAAATAAAACAAATAACAAAAAGAGGGTTTTCTCTAGTTTTACAAGACGAGAAACTTAAACAATTAACTAAAACTTAAATGAAGAAACTAAGAGCTAAGCAAATAAAAATCAACTAAATTCAATAATAAAGAGGACTTCTGTTTAGGTTCGACTCATTTGTTCCCATGGATGATTTCAATGTATCGGATTAATTCTTCATTGGCTACCGACTAAGATGATTAGTTTCACGTTTGCTATTACTAATCCTTAGGAAACAAATTAACTCAAGCAGTGGCCAGTTGTCTAAATTAACGAATTTCCTAGTTTGTTGATTCGGGTTTAGAAAGACTTGTAATTAGCTAATCGAATTGGTTATTCAATTAACCTCTTGTTGATGGTGTATCACACAAGCTCACACATTAACTTACATATCTTCAAGTTAATTCTAGTTTCACATTCGTTATTCCTAGACATACAACTATGTAGTCACGTAAATCATATGAAATTAGCAACTAAGAGATGTTCATACAACTTAATTACTGATTTATTAACAGAAGAATAGTTATTGTTAACACATAAGGTTCTTTAACAAGCTTAATAAAACATAATCACCAATTAAAATTAATCCTACTCAAATAATCAATCCATGTTCACAAAATTGTCTACCCAAACAGAAGTTATGAGTTTTTAGCTCATGATTACAGCAAAAACAAGCACAAAAACGAAATCAATTGGTAAAAACATAGTTCAAACAAGAGATTAGGTAAGAGTAAACTTGATTTTGACTTGATTCTCCTTAAAATTGAATGTAGGGTTGATTCCCTTGCTTCCCACGCTCCAACAACACCTTTAGTCGACAATTGGCCTCCAAGGGTTCATCCATCTGCTAGGGTATCGATCTGAAAGTCCCTTTATATAGATTTTCACAAAACAGGGGCTACTCGGCGAGTCCAGTGACCTACTTGGCGAGTACGTCACTTAAAACCCGTGTACGGCAAGTCAGCGCGTTCAGAATCGCGAAACTTCAGACCAACTCGGCGAGTAATCGACCCTACTCGCCGAGTACGTTTGGAATCAACATTTTCTTAAAACACGAAAGTCATCCGAAATTGTGTCTAGTTTTCAGAACATTTTGAATCTCGTCAATCGGAGTTACGGTTCATGAGATATGGCCAAAACACTGACGAAGGGTCAAGCTGTCCAGCAACATCCTTCTTTCTTCAAAATCCAAGATCCAAGCGTCCAATCGCTAGTTCCGCTTCCTTTTCCATCCGAGCATGTCATCATTGCTAAAAAAATGAAATTCTAAACTAATTAAGCACCTTTTGTTCATTAAATGTGACAAAAACAACATAAAGTATTAAGATAATGCATGAAGTTTATAACTAAATATGCTCATATCATAACCACACCTAACCACCGAGTACCACTCCCTAATACTTTACTCGCTCCAATTCACAACAATCATTTGAATCATGTGAGCTAGAATTAATCCTTGAACCACCAGAATCCCGATCTGAATTCACTTTACCCACTCCATGCTGACAGGATGACGCATCCCTCAATCTCATAGCAACTCTCATGAGTTCCCCTCTGCAATCTCATACCCATGCTAAACTGGCTCTAGCATCCTCGGGTTGGGAAAACCCGATACACTAACAATTCCTCCAAACATCCCCCAGGATGAATTACCACTACATACATAATTTCTTAACTGAAATCGAGCTGGGAATCCAAGACTCCATCTATGCATCCCTTACGAGCCTCTTGACTTTACACCCTCAGAATTTCCTTCCGTGACCTCGGTAGACATCCAACCGGATGTGATTCCATATCACCGCGGCACACACTGCGCAATAACCATAACTGAAACACTTCAGTCATAACTTCGCACTACTGATTTCACTTCCGTGACTTACACTCCATCTCGGAGCTACATTCCTTTATTTTTTTCCTTACCAAGGAGATCCACTTGGTTGCCTTGACATTACCACAAGTGCCACGGTGCTCACCAAATACTACACCATTTCCTTATGGCATAACCACTATCTCATGCACCATACATACTCTGAATCTACTCGCGAAGACTCTCAAGTCCATGCTCAACTTCCCATCATGATCAATATCTGGGCCAGACCTTCTAACGCTAACATATCGCGACATACTCAATCCATTTCCTCACACCGATCTAACGACACATGCAGAGTCTTCAGCATGACTGGACCGCCTTACCAGGCCTTTAGTCAAACTGGACCACTCTCATAACCTTCAGCAGACCTGGACCGCCCTCCAGGGCCTTCAGTCTAGCTGGACCGTTCTCCGAGCCTTCGGCCTGCCTGTCACGCCGACCGGCCTTCAGTCTATCCAGACCGCTCAACTAGCACTTCAACATTCCGAGTTACTCCTTTGGGAAAACTCCTCCCATGCAAACTATTTTAGTCCTCTAGGGGTTCCGAACTATACCTCCATCCCGTATACTCAGTCCCGGCCCGATCCTAGGCCTTCCACAATCAATCGCTCTTGGTCTGCATCCCGCCCCGTACGCCTGCCACTTACTCATACCATCCTACACCTTTGGCTAACCGAGACACTACTGAATCCCATGCAGCTAAACAACCTTTCATACTCATCGATTTTTCCTGAGAAATTCTCCAATTCTCCCCCCCCCCTTAGTGCACTGACTATCAACCACCGGTCGCCATTGCCGACCTTCCTCAACAACCTTCCTGACACAAACACTTACACGCGAACCGATTCCCACTAACACGAGCAACCTTCACAAATCACACATCAACACTGATCATCCCGGACTTGAAAGAAACTCGATCTTCAACTAACCACTCCTCAGACTGCAGATGTTACCTGATATCCAGACCAACACCCGATTCCCACGAACAACCCTCATGAATGATAACCAATGAAATTTCAAACACTAAGCCCATAACCATACCATAACCCTTAAAATCAAAGAATACAATACCGAAAACCATGCAACGAGACTAGCAGATAAACAATAATCCACAATAATCATAAAATAATGAGACATCAAGAAGAACATACCCGCAGCTGCATCTGGCACTGCCCTGACCTCCTCCGCTGTAAGTTGAAAAGCACGACCCTGAGCCCTTGGGGGCTCCGCTCCACCCTGACCTCCACCCGTGATCCTCATTGTGGCCAGTGCTGGAGCCTGCACCGATCCTGCAGTAAGCTGTGGACAGTTGACCCTCAAGTGCCTAACCTAATGACAATGATAACAGATCCTTAGATCCCAACTCAGGACTGCCTGCTGACAATCCCTCGTATAGTGCCCCTCCCTTCCATACTTGCGGCATGCACCACTGGACCGAAAAACTCTGGTGTGACCCTTCCTACACTTCCCACAAGTGTGGCTGCTCTGATCTCCCAATCTAGAATCGACGGTCTTAGACCATTTCGACGCCGGCTGCGATTGCACCAGAGCCTGCCTCTGCTCTCGCAACTGCAACTCAATCTCCAACTCACGCCGCCTGGCGGCCTCCTGCAACTCTAACAAGGTCTCGCACCTCTGCATAGACATGAACTGTTTGATATCCCTCTTGAGCATACTCAGATATCGGGACATCTGAGCCTGCTCCGAAGCAAACTCGAGGCAAAAACATCACCCTATCAGTGAACATCCTGGTGATCTCCGTCACCGACTCCGAATCCTGCTTCAGCTCAAGGAACTCATGAGCCAAACTCTCCCTCTCAACCTGCGGAACATAACGAGTGCTAAACATCTCTCGGAACTGATCCCATGAAACTGCAGTCCTCTGAGCATCCAAAAATGACCCCGTGGTTAATCTCCACCAATCCTTCGCCCCAAGCCTCAACAGGTTCAGAGCACACCTCAACCTATGATCAGCAGGGCATGAACATGTAAAGAAACACCCTTCCATGTCTGACAACCATCTCATAGCAACAATCGGGTCCTGAACTCCATCAAAGGTATGGGGCTTCGTATTATCAAAGTCCTGATACTGGAAACCTCTACCAGCTCCTCCCCCTGCTGCTGCTATAGTCGTTGTAGCTGCCGCGACAGCCGTCTCTATGAGAGCCGCATAACGCTTATCAAAATACTCAACCATGGCGATCTTGATCGACCCAAACAGTTCCGAAAGCTCGGCCCCAAACAACGCAACAACCTCATCGTTCAGGATCTCACGAATCCTGGCATCCAACTCGCCTGTGCTCATCTGAACAAGGGAGTTTACGGCCAGAAACTCATGGTTACTCATGGGTAAGTGCAAGTTTGAAGTCTAGGGGGTGATTTAGGGACATTAGCTTTAACCTAGGATGAGAAAGACCTTTTCTTTTGGCACTTTTGGGGTGTTCACAACCCAAATGAGTTTACAACCATAAACTCATGGCCAAATATGTTTATGAGGGTCCTAAAGGTCATAAAGAAGCATTCTAAATTCATGCCTAAGCCCTTGGAAGTGTTTGTGGCATCAAAACACCTCTATTTTGAGTTTACGGCCCATGCACCATTTGGTCATGTGTTTGCGGCCGTAAACACTTATGGGAGATGATATTTTGGTTGTTTTGGGTCCTAAACACATATAGGTAAAGTTCTATTCTTGTCTTCTAGGTTATGGACGGCATTTAGGGCATTTTGGCACCCTAAAATGGAGTTCACGGCCCAAGAACTTCCTTGGCCGTGAACTCACTTTTGGTCCTTGATTTTAATTGATTTTGATGCCTAAACATGTCAAGGTTTGTCCCATGTTTGGTTTCCAAGGTCTAGGGGGCATTGGTCACACTTTGGCCCTTGAAATGGAGTTTACTCCCCAAGGTGTTCTTGGGCGGTAAACTCACAGATCTTGGTGTTTTCTCATGATTTCTAGTGTATCAAGCATATATAAATCTTTAAAACAACACTAGATAGAAGTACTCACTTTCCGGAACAAAAGTCCGAAGATCCTTGAGAGAGAATTTGGCTTTTCTCCAGTTGGAATTATGACTAATGAATAATTTGGTTCAGAATTCTATATATAGTCCTAGGGTTTTTGGTATAAAATATTGTATTCCCGGAAAGAACTCTAATATCATAGAGTTTTGGACTAACAGAGTTGCACAAGAACCAAGTGCAACCTCTCTCCTGATATCTCCTTAACTGTAAATCCTGAATTGCTCAAACTTATCCCAAAAGTTTGAAAGTTAGCAGCAACAGGCTTGGCTTCTATTGAAGTGGAAATTTTTGGGTTGTCACATATGTAAGTCCCTAATCTGCCCGTGTATCAGTCAAATCCGTTTGATGGTGCGGAATCCCAATCAAACGGATGATGTAAGATAAAAAACTTAAAAGAGAAGGAGAAGAAGAATTGATATGAATCTTGTATGTATTGATATGAATTATAATCCATATACAAAAGATTCACACACGATTTCTCTCTCTGGCCGTAAACTACTTCGTGTTCATCAATCATCACTCCTCACCCTAACACCTATATTTATACATGTTGGATATGGGCTTGGTGCACATGGGCCGTAAATGGGTTTACGGCCGTAAGGTGTTTACGGCCGTAAACTTAGCCATAAACTAGGCCGAAAACTCCACAATTATTACACAAAAATACAATGCCCAGAAAAGTAAAGTATAAACCATAATTTGACCCAACAATCTCCCTCTTGGTTTATAGCTTTCTTTTCTTAATGACCCAACAAGCTCCCCCTAAAAAGTAGCTGGCTCTTCTTGTTAATCTTCAATGGGAGCTTGGCTTAAGCTTTAACCTTCGATTTCTTCACAGCATCAGGATGAACATATGAATCTTCAATGAATGACTTCATCTTGAGCACTTGAGGTTTTCTTCAGAATTTGGCATTGAACGCACATTGGGTGAGGAGGCTCGACGTACTGATTCTTGAAAGATGGCGCTTTCAGCTTGAGAATCTTCAGAGAGAACATCAGAGAGAACAAATCTTCTGGATCACTTCAGCATGTACAAAGATAGCAGCAGACTGATTGAGGAGGCTTCAATGCAATCCGTCACATAATCTTCAATTGCAGCTTCACCTTGCTTCTGGGGTTGAAGGATTGAATGTTGAAAGAATAATCTTCATTTCTTGCTCCTTCAAATGTGAATTCTTCGATGCTCACGGACAAATCTTTGGCTCAGAAATCTTCAACACAAACTCCATGAGTCTTATCTATACCTGAAATCACTTTTCAAGACAAACAAAACTAAAAGAAAACTTAGCACACAAATTAAAACGGAAAGAAAAATATTTTTTGGATTTTTTTTATTTTTCTGAACAAGAAATAAAACATAAATTACACTATTTTTGGATTTTTTTTTCATTATTTTTAATTTTTAATTCTCCTTAATATTTAAACTAGAAGAAACTATGACAAATTTAGCAAAAACAAAAATGATATCTAACTTTAAGAGTGATTTGGGATCAAAGTTTTTAGACAGCCTTTATCCACTTGTCGGTACCTTCCATATTCACATCTTTGTCTGGTCGATCGTCGGTATTGTTGTCCACTTAAACACGAAAAATTGTGACTGATTTAGGACATACTATTTGATACAAGACATGATGAACTTAAAAACCTAAAATTTATATCTGATCCTAATTCCTTAGATACTATACCTTAAGGTCCATTCATCTGACGACGACCAGAGATATTGTTGTCCACCTAAATTAAGTAGTGAGATCTATAGACAATCTTTGAGTGTTCAATTTTAAGTGGACTGGAACGTGTTTCCCGCTTCCTGATATGCCCTAGCCATCAAGAACTTCGAGAGTACTCCTTACACCGGGTGAGCAGACAACCATTCAGAGAGAGAATAGATTCAGAATTCTATTACTTATTACTTCAGAGGGGTTGAGGAGAAGAAGGTTGCATATGCTGTGTACCAGGTCGGATTTTAAGTCACGCAAAGGAGACAACATATGGCTAACATATAAGAAGAATTTCATATATATATATATATATATATATATATATATATATATATATATATATATATATATATATATATATATATATATATATATATAGCATGCAGAGAGATAGAGTTGCATATGTTGCAATCCAGGTCGGATCTCTTCCAATCACGCAGAGGGTGCAACATATGACTAACAGACAAAAAGAAAAAAATGATATTCTACAGACCTAATTTATTGGAATTTACCAGTCGCCCCATCCAACCGGAATTAAGGACAGAATCCGCACATCGAGGAAAAGTTAAACCACGGTTCCAAGTACGGGTTCAATTAATGTGACGAGTAGATTCCCATATATATATATATATATATATATATATATATATATATATATATATATATATATATATATATATATCTCCCCGCTCAACCTATCCGAGCGTCGTATTGTCAGGATGAACGTATCTAACTAGGTCAAGATTTGTCAAGTCTATAAAATTTCCTAAGTTCAACTCTGCCTAGTCATGTCCATTTAAAAATTTTCGTGCCTACCGACGCATCAAGTCAGAGCATAGACCCTTCAACTTTGGGTACGTTACGCAGACTCAGATTGCCTGTTATCACTAGATAATATCACTTCCCAAAACATCTCCCTCAAACACATTTCATAACCAATATATTTTTTTTTCTTCTGATTTTCTGATGTTTTTGGATTTTTGAAAATTTTCTAATTTTTGTTTTGTTTTTATTTCTCCCCCTAAATTTGTGCATAGGAGAGAAACGAAAGTAAATGAGCAAATTTAAACTATCCTAAAACAAAAATTAGTCTTTAAAACGAATCAGATTAAGAAAAAAAACTTAGGAGTATTAGAGAAGAAAACACAAACCGTAAGTCATCGATTGAATTTGCATCCAGAAGGTCTGAGAATAGCACGCATAATCTCAGAACAGATCTGAAAATTCTTCATGTCATTAAGCACTAACCCCATGTGATCCCTTCTTTTCTTCCCTTCTTTCCTTTCCCGCAAAGGACACAAACTCTCGAACAAAGTTATGAGTGCTATATATTTGAGAGATATCCCTTATCATATGCCAAGAGCAGCCACTACCAACAAACCGAAGTCTGATGATATGCCTCCATAGCTGCTCCGACACAGAGCGGGATCAGTTGGTCTTTGGAACCCAGTCCATTTTGAAACTGGGTCGACCTTTGTCATCAACACACAATACTTTCTCCCATGACATATCCTGCTTATCACAAACAGAAGATGAAGAAATATTAGAGTCATTAGTTGATTTGGGAGATTGAGCCTTTGGTACCCATTGGTAGTTGGGTTTAACCCATTTCTTTTTCAATCCTATGGGTGCCTCGACACTTGATTTAGCACTTGAAGCCGACTGCCGAGATGACTTTGACCTAACCGGTCTTTGTTTCACTGGAGCATCTCTTAAACTAGACTTCTGGGTCAACATTCCCTTCTTGTTCTTGGGAGTTGGATGCTTGACCTTGGGAGTTGGATGCTTGGCCTTGGGAGTTGAATTCTTGGCCTTCTGCGCGTTCCAGTCATCATGGTCTGAACGTGACTTCGAGGGGTATCTTTTGGAGTGTCTCCCTCTTGACGCGTTCTGCCAGCCTTATGCGTAGTAGGGAACATACGCGCGATTAGGACAATTTCTGGCAATATGTCCAGGTGTTCCACAGTGAAAACATGTCCTTTTCTTCACTGTGAAGTTGTCTCTTCCTGCCCCTGGTGGCGTATCCTTGCCTTGTCTCTTGCTTTTCCCACACGCACAGTTGCAACAGGCACTCTGTATAGCTTGAAATGGTGGTCTGTATTTACCAACGGGAGGTTGATTAGAAGCAGCTGAGTTCGAAGCAACAGACTCAGAGCTCAAAGAGACGTTTGTTTGTTCAATAGTGTTCTCCTTGTTCTCATTTTCTGCTACTTTACCTGCACATGAAGTAGCAACATTAGTATCTTCAAAATTAATAACTCCCCCTGACACAAATCCATCTGGTTTTCCGTATATAAGATGTGCCTCCCTGTCAATTTCTTCTTGTTTCATTGGGATGGATGTGTAGTTATGATTGTAAGGAGGAGGTACACTATCATACCCTAGACCCTTGTATTGATTCCTTTTAAACTGCATGCTTTGGTCTATCATATTTGCAACCACCTCACTTGAGAAATCATATTTTCTAACATCAAGTTTGGCAGTTTCAAACTTTCCTTTCAAAGATTCAACTTCAGCCACTAGCTCAGTATTTTGTTTGACTACATAATCATAGTTTTCACATTTGTTACTGTAGTCTTCCTGAAGTTTCTTAAAGTCCTTGGTTTTTGCTTCTAACTCAGCCTTCAGGGGTTTCTGTCCTTTCCTGAGTTGATATCCTTTATATCTCAGGTCCTCAACTTCCCCTTTTAATAAATCAATTTGTTCCCAAAGAAATTTAATCATATCTTCACATGATTGAGAACATGAAACTTCACATGAATGAGAACACGACACTTCATTGACCGGAAGGTTTGCTGAACTCATTGTTTTTCGACAATTCAAAGCGTTAAGTTCTTCAATTATATCAGCCAGACTAAGACAATTAAGATCTTTTGTCTTCTTGATGTCAGCCATGTCCATGTCCCACGATTTTGGAAGTGAATTCAACAGCTTTTTGTTGATCTCGGACTTAGTCAAGAAGATCCCGACTATATTCATCTCAGTAGTGAGTGTAGTAAATCGCTGCAATTGGGCTTCCAGGGTTTCTCCAGGGACATAATCGAACATCCTGAAATTTTGTCTTAACATATCCTGACGACTTTCTTTCATGTTTTCAAGTCCCTCGTAGACCTTAAAATCAATAATAAAAAAAAAAACTAGAAGCTAAAATAAAAATTAAACGTCAAATTTAAAATGCCTTTTTTTTTTAAATCAACCTTAAAAGTCAAATTAAAAAAAATCAAACTTGAAAAGTCAAACCGAAAAGCTAAATTTGAAATTTTAAAAATTAAACGAAAAAGTCAAAGGTCAAACCTGAAAGTCAATATCGAAATTTGAAATAAAAAGTCAAAAATAAAAACAATTTATTATTATTATTATTATTTTTATATATTTTTTTATTTTGAATGAAAATAGAATTAAAAATAAAAAAATTGAGTTTTTGGGTTAAAAGTGTCAAAATTCGAAATTAGGTGCGAAAAAGACGGGTTATATTTAAAACTTCGGAGAAAAAGAACAAGGAATCAGCTAGACGAGTTGGTAAGGCGTTGTGTTTTGGAGTTGGAGGTTGCTGGTTCAATCACTGTCCGTTGCAAAATCGCTCCTTCTTTTTAATTGAAGCTGCTATGCGAGCTGCTACTTAGCCGGCCACTGAGCCGAGCCTTCAAGCCGCAAACGGAGCCGTAAACGCCGAGCCGCTCTTCAAGCCACGCTTCACCGCTTCAATCCGCAAGCCGCTGCCGAGCCGAGATCTCCAGAAACCCTAGCCGTAAACACAAATGCCGCCGCCGGCGGTGAACTGTTTCCGGCAGTAAGCTCCGGCCGTAAACAGTTTAAGATTACGTGAAAATTCGACTTTGAAGCTCCAAAACTCAATCAAAAACCCTTTTTTATGAAAAACACAAAGAACAAACCCTCCTTATTTTTGTGAGATCTATTCAAAAACGCAAAAATATTTCGAAAATAAGATCAAATAATGCCCTAAATAGAGTTTACGGCCCAAGAACTCGGAGTTTACGGCCGTAAGCTTGGACCGTAAACACCAATTATTCAGATTCCAGATGAAACAATAATCCTTTTGACTGATACAACTTGGCTCTGATACCAATTGTAAGTCCCTAATCTGCCCGTGTATCAGTCAAATCCGTTTGATGGTGCGGAATCCCAATCAAACGGATGATGTAAGATAAAAAACTTAAAAGAGAAGGAGAAGAAGAACTGATATGAATCTTGTATGTATTGATATGAATTATAATCCATATACAAAAGATTCACACACGATTTCTCTCTCTGGCCGTAAACTACTTCGTGTTCATCAATCATCACTCCTCACCCTAACACCTATATTTATACATGTTGGATATGGGCTTGGTGCACATGGTCCGTAAATGGGTTTACGGCCGTAAACTCAGCCGTAAACTAGGCCGAAAACTCCACAATTATTACACAAAAATACAATGCCCAAAAAAGTAAAGTATAAACCATAATTTGACCCAACAACATATAATGTCCTTTATATAGGACTCATCCCCCGAAATTAGGGTTTTCTTCGCACAACGCCTACTCGCCGAGTCCAGCTTTGGACTCGCCAAGTTGGCCACTTAACACGCGACCTGAGTCGCGACCCTACTCGCCGAGTCCACCCGTGGACTCGCCGAGTTGCCCTTCAAATTTACACTTTGAACCCCGAACTTGCACTCCTGGACTCGCAATGTTACATTACAATTTACAATGAACTCACGAAATAAACACACACACACACCCACTACACTAAAATAACACACACACACAGCCACCTTGTGGTGGCCGGCGACGGTAGATGGTGGCAACCACCACCTCATGGTGGTGGTGGTTCTCTTCGGATCTCCGGCCAAGATGCACTCTTGCAACCTTATACCATCACAGTACACACACACTCCAAAATAATCACACGCACATAACCATCGCCGGAAAGGAACCAGTCTCAGCCACCCCACGGTGGCGTGAAGCAGTCGAACGGACAAGCAGCTACGTCATACACATCAGAACCACAACAGCGCTGCAGCATCAGACATAAATGGAGAAGGGCAAGAAGAATACAGTAGGGAGAAGGTCGTCCGACATCCGAAAAGCAGCAACGACCACGCTATCTCAAACCTCCACTTCTCGTGACTGAGCATCGACTTCGCAACTCACACTTTGCCATTACAGCGCAAAAACCTGGTCTCGGTGGTCCCTGTCATTCATGGTGTCGCCGACAGCAATGAAACTTCGACGAAGCAGCAGCGTCAGGATGCTCTCTTCCACCCCTAATCGGTCTCCGATGTTGACTGTGATAAGGACTACCCGACGATGCTGGGCGGCCAAAAGAATGAATGAAGTAGATGATGGTGGCACCAGATCGGAGATGAAGAAGGAGGGTAAGGTGGCGGCCATGGGTGGTCACTTGTATGGGTGGCGGTTGAACATATCTTCTTAGGGTTAGGGTTTTTAATGGACCAGTATATATGGAGGCTGCATGAGGGGGGGGGGGGGACGGGTGTAACCCGAGTTTCACCAAACTTCTATCCCTTTTTTACAATATCGGTCCCTCCCCACCAGATTTTTTTCCAAGTTAAACCCAAATCTTACCTTTTAGACCCTAGCTCCCACAATTCTTCTCATATTAGGTCCAACAGTTACCAAACAACCCCTAAGCCTCCAAAATATCTTCAAATTAAGTCCCCATAATTTACCAGGTAGTCCATATCTTCATAAATAATTATAAACTGAGTCCGGAACTTACACTTTTAATCCCTGACTTCTAAAATTGTGACCAATAGCTCCCCAAGACCAACACCTTGCTATATAATTATTTATTTTAAGGCTACTATTCGTTCATTGATTTATTTATTTATTTAACCTAATAAACGGTTAGGGTTAGAGCCTTTACACTAAGTGGTTTTGCTTCTTCTTTCCTAGTTAAAGCGTCTACTACGACATTTGCTTTACCAGTATGATAGCGAATTTCACATTCGTAATCATCTAGCAATTTGACGCAACTGCATTATCTCATGTTGAGCTCCTTCTAGTCGAACATTTGTTGGAGGTTTTTGTGATCGGTGAACATGGCACACTTTGTTCCGTAGAGATAGTGTTCCTAACACTAATTCGTTGGAAGTGTGTTACGGTTAGAGCCTTTACACTAAGTGGTTTTGCTTGTTCTTTCCTGGTTAAAGTGTCTACTACAACATTTTCTTTACCAGTATGATAACGAATTTCACATTCGTAATCATCTAGCAATTTGATGCAACTTTGTTATCTCATGTTGAGCTCCTTCTATTTGAAGATGTTGGAGGTTTTTGTGATCGGTGAACACGACACACTTTGTTCCGTATAGATAATGTTCCTAAAACTAATTCATAGGAAGTGTAGTTGGTCTTGTTTGGATTAAGTTTTCGGACACGTATGCAATGACTTATTCTTTCTGTATTAGCACGCATCCCAACCATTGGTGAGAGGCATCGCAGAATACTACAACGTTTTATGTTCCCTTGGGAAGAGACAAAACTGGTGCACTGTGCAACAACTATTTTGATTTCTGAAAGGCAGACTCTTGTCTATCTCCCCAATTAAACTTTTTGTCTTTCTGGGTTAGTGCAGTAAGAGGCTTAGCTACCTTGGAGAAGTTCTTGGATAATCTATGATAGTAGCCTGTAAGCCCTAAAAATTGTCGTACTTCGTTTGGTGTCATTGGTCAGTCCGAATGGCATAACCAGAAATTTGTAGCGACCATACCGATTCCTGAATGTTATCTTTGGAATGTCTGCTTCTTGAACTCTGAGTTGATGATAAGTGGATCTTAGATCAACCTTTGAGTAGTAACAGGATAATTATAGTAGGTCAAACAAGTCATCGATCCTCGGAAGTGGATAATAACTCTTGATGGCAAGTTTGTTCAACTGTCGATAGTCTATGCACATCCTGAATGATCCATCCTCCATTTTGACAACAATATTAGGGCTCTTCATGGAGAGAAGCTTGGTCGGATAAGGCCTTTGTCAAGAGGTTCTCAGAGCTGACCGGATAATTCTTGCATTTTCGATGGTGCTAGATGATAAGGAGATCTTTCCATTGATGTTGCACCCGGGATCAATTCGGTTCGGAATTAAACATGTATGACTAGAGGTACACTAGGTAGCTCTTCTGGAAATACGTCTAGGTGGTCGCACACTTGCGGTATGCCTTTGATTTCCTTACCCTTGTCTTTACTATCCACCACATGGGCCAAGAAAGGGAAGCATCTCTTCTATAAACACATTCTCGCCTTCATGCAAGAGATGAATGACTCTTAGATTATTTCTTGATTTATCTTCTGTAAACACGTTCTCACCTTCATCAATCATTCAGTAATCTCCAAAGTGAAGCCTATCTTCTGTAAACACCTTCTCGCCTTCATGCAAGGTGGGGTTTGCAATATTATTAAATTTTGTTTTGTACTCTAAGACTACCAAGCGCATACGAGGGTCAGACAGTAAACACCGAAGGGCAGGGCATTTTAGCAATTAAGTCGTTCTGAAATCCAACAACCCATGCAACATTTCAAACCAAATTCTTCATGCCGTAAGTAGTCAATAAGTTGTGTAATTAATATTAATAATACTTTTATTAGAAGCTAGTTGTTATATTTGTATTCCTCTTTCAAGGATATGGGTTCTCTATAGCCAATTTAGCTGTGATACCAATCTGTCACACCCCCGACCAAGGCGCCGGAACACGTCGGGCTATGCGACTAAGTTCATGGATCATATGTAAATTGAATATATAGCACAAGTACAACAATAAACAATATATAATTCGTGATCCGTCTTGATGTTTGAATATAAAGTTTTTACAAATAATAATGATACATTAATTGCGTAACACATAGACATATAATACAACAACAAGTAAACTAGGTCACCTATAATCTAATCCGTCTTGAATGTTTGTTTAGTAATTTCCTGAGAATACATGTAGTTTTGAGGGTCAACACAAGGTTGGTGAGTGTTACAGGTTTTCTGCTAAAAGAAGTAATACTTTTACTTAGTCCAAAAAGTATTATCTTTGTATGAATAACAATAGTTGAACAGTGCTTGCAACGAGTCTTTAAAAGACAAAATGTATCTTTGTATAAGTAAATCCACACTTAAAAACCATGTTTGTAAAAAATCTTTGAATATCTTTGAAAACCAAATTGTATTGTTACATAAGTAATTCCATACTTAAAATAGTTTTGAAAGCAACCAAGCTCATGGTTGTAGTAAGAGAGAGATATATTCTATTTAATGTTTATAGTGAGTCCTATAACCGAGCTATATGACTTGACTGTACCCTCCTATAATGCTTCATTGGATGTTGTAATAAAAATTGTAGACATTTATCACCCGCTTCAAGTGATCGGTTGAGGGTTGTAGCTAGCAACCGCAGGTGAGGATGTCAACCCCGTATAGATCTATACATATTTATCTCGCTCCGAAGATTAGCGGTTACAATAGTGTGAGTATGCTAAGTGTTTAAACTTGGCTAATGAATAGCGTAATGTCTCATTAAAAAGTCCTATACTAAAAAATTTGTGAATAGTGAATAACTCTCAACCCTAACTTACTTGTGGGTAACTTCTAGGCATAATGAATATCGTTATATAATGTTTATAAAATTTGAGTATGTTTGACATGTGTGTAAAAGTGTAATGTACTCGCTTATATAAAAATAATTGTTTCAAATTAATGAACATATGTACATGTATAAACGTTGTGTACTTAAACATTTAAATGAACATTCATAGTAATAACTTGATTCTTTGAAATACTACATGGTTTCATAACGTGCTTGTTATAATTTGAAATGTCACATGAAAATCATATAATTTTATATCGTGTTGTATTTGTTGTGTGAAATGGTTAATTCAAGATAAAATAACCATAATACGTATAAGAAAATGTTCTACTAGTTTATTCATAGCAATATGATAAATTGTTAAATAATAATATTTTTATAAACTAGATTTATTATATTTTCGCGTAAAAAAGAAATTGATTTGTATAAACAAAACATTTAGGCACATGTATTCCCCCCCGAAATAATTAAAATATTAAAAAGGGGTGATAAGCACTCACCCTTGAAGCGTGGATTCCATTTGTTCGAATTCGATTTCTTTGAGATGCTTGTCGTGAGAAACGCAAATGTTACGTTTCTTGAACTTTGAAACACCTTTGGGACCGTTTTTAGCAAATTTGAACTATCAGGGACTGATTTGTAACTTCGCTAAAGTATATGGGCTTTTTAGTAATTTAATTAGATTGGTTAGGGGTGTTTCGGTAAAAAAAACAAAAAAAACAAATGAGAGGTTGATTTTGAATAAATGGAATCTTTGTTTATGTATTGGGATTGATTTGATAAAGTTTTGTCAATTGAGGAGGGTTAGTTTTATTTAATTTAAATGAAAGTTTGATTTTGCTTTGACCTTTGACTTGGTCAAAATCACAAATACGTTTTTAGGTCAAGTCCCGTTTTCACTCTTCAGTCGATCAAAAGGGATCCAAGAATGGAAAGAGTCGCCTTCTTTCTTTCAATCGATCGGGAACGAGAAAGAAGAAGGGATACAAACGAAGCAGCCCCGATGGGCATCGGCTGTGGGTATATCCGAGATGCTAATCCGGTTTTCATCTGATTTGAAGAAATAAGAAAGTGATGGTGGTGGTTCTTGGTCCGGTGGTGGCAATTTCGTCAGAGGGAGTATTTTCGGTGGTCGACAAGGCCGAAGAGGAGGGAGGGAGAAGCAGCGATGGTTCGTTGGTCGGCTTCGCAAACCGATGTGGTCTCCTGGGTTCGACGGGCCGAAGGGAAGAACGGGATGGGGTAGGGCATCAGCGAGGGTCGATGGGATCCGAAGAGATGGAGAGCGTGAAGAAGCAGCGAAGCCTTCCTCGTCTCTTCCGGCTGCGAGGTGTGAGGTCCGGACACAGCAAGCAGCGGTAGCAGTGAAGACAGGACCTTTTGACCCAAAGCAATCCAATGAAATGCAATGCGTTGGTAAGTCATCCTGTAATTAGTTATATGCATCAGCTAGATCTCCTTGAATAATCTTGATTTTAATCCCAAAGAGAGGGTAAATCAGATGCTAACCAAAAAAAATGTATTTTCCAGAGGAGAGAAACACATCGATCTAAACAGATGCATATCATTTTGAGAAAAATATGTTTCCAATATACCATATAGAATGTAATTGGTTAGAAGAATCATCTCGTTCTTACCTTGAAGAGGCATCAACATTGATTTTAGGTTGTTTCGATAGAAATCATTGGAGTTTTTGGTTTTGGTACTTGACAGGAAAGGAGGATTGAGATGGGTTTTTGGGTTGCTTGTTTGACAGAAATCGATGGGGATGATTGAAGGCAGTGAAAGCTTTTATTTCACATTTTAACTAGTGATTGTATAGAAAAAAATCTGATCCTTAGATTTGATTTGATTTTAAGTGTGGTTTTGGGTTGAAGAAATTGTGCACGTTAAATTGTGATGTGGAGGGTATTTATTTATTTTTATTTATTTATTTGTGAATATATCATCACATTTTGGAAACTTTGTGAGTATTGGAAGTATTTTGGTTAAAAGAAAAAACTAGAAACAATGTCATTATATATGTTTTTGAGAAAGAGTGTTGGAAAAGTTTGTAAGGGTACAATGGATTTAGAAAATATATTTGGTTGAATTTAGGTATGTATTGTTGAGAAATCTTATTGGTTTTATTCCTGATATATATATATATATATATATATATATATATATATATATATATATATATATATATATATATATATATATATATATATATATATATATATATATATATATATATATATATATATATATAGGTTTAGGTTATTTTGTTTTTACTAACTATTGTGTGCTAAAATGCATAGATCTGGACAATCGGATGAATAGAATCAATGATCATGATCTGAGGGTCTATAATATTATAATAGGATAGTATGTACCATATAATCATACAAATTTCAACAAAAGGATATTTTGGTCAATTAACCTATTTTAAAAAAGGAAATTTTCGGATTTTAAGGGATCATTAACACTCCTCATTTTAAAATTTTGAATATTTTAAATTAATTCTAAACATAATTTGTAAACATAACCGATTTTATTCCGTCAGAATGAATTTTTGTTTTAATGATGTTCTTTAAGAATTTTATTCTATTAGAATATTAATGAAGAGTAGCAGAATTCTTGAACTCGTAGTTGAAGAATAACAACATTTTAATATTTTCATATACATTCAAACTTAAATACAAATTCATACATATTTTTACATACTAATAGCCTTATACATTTTAATATATTTATAAATATTCTAAAAAAATATCATAAAAAATCAGTATTATTGAATATACAGGTAATGAATAAAATACAAATGTAATTCTTAAAAAATAAAAACATGCTTAAACTATGAGTGTCATCAATATTTGGCTCATTCTTATCAGGTGTTCAAGTCATTCTTCCGACTATTCTTATCACAAATGCAACAAAAACTAATTCATACATATTCTGGCAGAGTAGATTTTGTTAGAATATACTCTCGTTCTCTATGTTTTTTTTTCTTTTTCCACATCAATGGCAGCATCTTCAAGACCTAAATCCACAAAGAAAACAATAAATAACTTTCAAATATTAAAAAATCTAGTGAATTGTAAGAGAATAAAAACAATAAATTATGATAAAATGTAGTAGACATTAAAGAATTATAATTTATTTTAATAGAATGTAATCCTTAAATCAATTGATCAAGAACCAAAGTGTATGAAGATAAAATTTTAATTACTATCTACAACCATTAAAATGTACCTTTGATAAAAATTATATTCTATGAGAATGTCATGAAACCAAATTCTAGGCACTTACATTCTGTGAGAATTCTACCATGAAAATAAGTTCTAGGCATTCTTCAATCATTCTTGAATGTTGAATAATCATATCTTGCATCAGAAAATAAGAATTAACAAATTATGCTGAAAATTTGGCCCGAACAGCCCCCTGTTCAAGGGACTGTATATCAGCTAGTATTAGTTGAATCAGAATGATTCCAAAGCCTAAGTTGTAACTAGCATTGAGTAGAATATGCAGGAAAAAATCCAGCTAATTTGGAGCTAGTGTGTAAGAGATATGACAATTCAAAGATAGACAAAATTTTGAACCAAGTAAAAGTGCTGAAAATATAAGTTTCAAAAATAATATATAAGAAAAAAAAAATCACAGTACCATTCTCTGTACCATAAAGTGCGATACTCATAACTATCTTCCAAGCCCTAAATTATGATCCACCAAATTGTTTGGAACCCACTATATAAAGGATGAGAATGATCGAAGGAAGGATCTGAAGAAGATGAATTAGATAATTTGACATGATTTGAGATGAAATAAAAAATGACTGAATGGGAAAGTAGGTTGATCAGGATGAAGATGATGATGATAACAAGAACAATGAGATTATCACGAAATTAGGTTAAAATGAATAATCGAGCGATGTAATTCAATCCATCTAAACGATTGATGAACTTTTCATTGTTATTGAAGTACTGATACTAACTTGTAACTAAATTCCTCTTTAAACAATCCAAACAACTTTACATATCATTTTAGGAATTGATCGGTAAATATGATAGACAATAATCAAGTGATGAACTATTTTCATTATATAACAGGAGACAGAGACATTATGACTCTAGACACTAACAGAAAATAGAGGAGTAAATAACAAAAACTTACTCGATTATCGACAAATGTAAATTAGGGCTTTTGTTGAATGTTGTGATCATGCCCTTCTGCAAAGCGTTCCAATAAATCATTCTACTTTTCCGTTGGTGGCCACATACTTTCATTGATATGTTTAATACAAAAGAAGCGATCAGAAAAAAAAAAAAAAAAAAAAAAGCGATCAACTACTTCTTTATGTGGTGTGCGTCGACTGGAAGAAGAAAGAAGATATCGAGGTCTTGATCGGTTGTGTTGTAGGGTGTCGGTTATTCATCTTGGTAATTCCTTGAATATAAGACAAGATGCAAGAGAGAGACTAGGTCAAAAATATTGATTTTATTTCCTTAATTGCAGGATTTCAATTAAATGATTCCTTAATTAAAAAGTACAAAATGTCCAGAATACCCTTAAATGATTTATTTAATTGTTTATTATTTCATGAATTCTCATTGGTGCATTTAGGCACACAATACTTGCTAAAAACATTTGAACCTAACTCTCTCTCTCTCTCTCTCTCTCTATATATATATATATATATATATATATATATATATATATATATATATATATATATATATAAATTAAACTAATACGTTAGGAAATTTAAAATTACTAATTTGTTAAGCATTGGTATCATAAATTAAAAATTGACATATACCTAATATATATTTATGAAAGTTTAATCCACCACATATGTCACACCCCAAACCGAAACGGAGGAAATGTTTGGGGGTGGATGACGTCATGTGTAGTATCACAACAATTGCATCATAGTAATCAAAGTAAATACAACCATTACATTGAGATATGAATATTTACGTCTGTTTGATTCATTGTTTGTATACAACAAAAATATAACAAAATATAAAAGACGTGACTCTATATGTTCCGTCTTCTCAAAACTCCAGGAGGTACATGTCTACTGATTTTCTGAGAATACACACACACATTGTGAAACATACCTCGATTCTCGTGTCCGATTAATAAATTTTCTAAAAGTGTTCACTTAATGTTCAAGTCACGGTGATTACAAAAATGCATACAAAATTAAATTCCGGTAGATGAAATCTGTGAAATGAGAGTTAAACTTTTGCGCTTAAATAAGCTGAAAACGTATGAGTTTTCAACTTTTAGTAATATTTTTATGAAAAATATTTCAAATATGAAATTAAATATTAGGCTATAGCCTAAGTCCAAAAATGCTTTCGAAATTTCCATTTGAGGTATGCAAGTTCCTCAACGGATAGAATCGCTTTTAGTTAAAAATTGTATTATACTGTTTTTGGATTCTTAAAACGGTCATATGTTTTGAATACGAACTCCGTTTTCGACATTCTTTATATTTTCGGAATCAGGGAAACGTGTACTAAGAGACTAAAGTGTTTGTATTACTAACAACTGTTTAATACGAAATTTTAGTTTTTCAGACGCAATCCTATGGTTACAGTTTGAGCTGTTTGATTTGTTTGGTAGATTACATATTTGGAAGTAAAATACCACCTGATATCTTATAATAGTTGAAATAACTCATTTATTTTACATTAGATTCACTAAAACTCAATAAGTCAATTTATTAAGAGACTTAATGTGAACTTGACAGTTCACAGTCTTTGACCTAAATTCTGGAATGTCACACAAATCATTAAGTAATAGTTGGGGTCAAATATTGACCAACTTTATTGAGGATCTCGCAGGCTGTCCATAATCTCCTTTGTCAATTGATTTTATCTGTTTCCTTTTTTAGGATCCTTAGTGATCTTTGTAATGGCTCGTATTGCTTTTTTGTAATTATCCTTTTTAAATATATAATGAAAATCCTCTTCATACCAAGTTTAGAGAAAGCAAAAAACATCCGTTGACATCATCTTATATAACCATGATGGTTTCTGATACATTTATACATGATTAGTATAGACTTCTCAAAAACAATAGAAGGGTTGATTAGTTGCAAAAATAAGGGACATTATCAGAACATGAACATTATATCTATGAATGTCGGTACCAAAAATATAAAGTAAAGGATTTTTTTAACTAAAATTGTATTTTTGACAAAATTATTTACCAAACAAGTATAGTTTTCAGCTTATTTACCAAATAAGATTATTTGTAAATTTACTCTCAAAACTCGCGGTGCTTTTAATCCAACCCAGCAAAAATCACAGTGCCCTTCTCTTCAAAATCACGTCCAACGTGACTTCATTCATCTCTGACCATATTGACGTTGACGAGTCAGCCTCCAGCCACACCGACTCTGACAAGTCCTCCTCCCGCCACAATGCAGGTGATCCACCTCCGACCACAAGGTTTGATTTTCAACTTCTTCAGGTTTGATTTTTCAAGTTTTATCTTTGATTAGGTTTATTGAATAAAAATTTTTAACATTCATTTTCAATCTTTCTGGATACAAATTTATCATTATAAAACGAATTTATGATTATAACGGATTTCTGAATATGAAATTCTAATTAGGTTAGTTACTTGATATTTTAACTTTGTTTTTATGCTTGGATCATGAGAATGTGCTTTTGAATGGCCTTTTGAAATCGAATAATAGCCTAGTAATACTTCGTATTGCAAAATTTTGCAACGGTTTTGTTGCTGAAATTGACATCATTTTTTTTTCCTGAAATTGAGATCATATTTTTTCCTGAAGTTGATACCGATTATTGCTGAAATTGGCATTGTTTTTTTTCTTGGGTTGTAGGAATGTTCCTTTCATACAAGAAGAAAATGAAACTTGAGATTTGGATGAGAAGTGGAATGATACCGAAGTCTTTTATGGTGTTTTTTTTGGTGAAAGCTGTTGATAGCAACAGAAGAAGAAGATAGAATCACATCTCATTATTTCTCCTTTGTTTCTTGAAATGAACTTTTCGACTTGTATTGTAATAATAGAAGAAGAAGATGAAATCTAGCATCTATAGTTTGAATAAACTCTAAGACCGATTGGTATGAGCGAGTTATCGGCCGTTTTTTCAACGTGGATCGTCGGCAACAGCATACACCTCCCCCCTAGCCGTTAAGGCGCGTTATGGGGTCATTTGTGGTGGTGATAACGATTGGCAACAGGGCTTTTTGGATGAATTCGACCGTTTTCAAACGGGCATTTTGCAATAAAAAATTATTTACCAATAAATACATAACAACACCTAATTTTTAATCACCACTTTATTTTTGTTCTCTCTATTTCATAAACTTTCAATAATTCCAAAAAAATGGATCCGCTCAACTCGTGCAACGATGATGACGATGACAATATCTTCATCAGTATGATGTACCGTAATTGTACGAACGTGCTACTGTAACCAGATCCAACTCCATTAGTAAAATGATGTGCGACGTTAAACAAAGATCACAAAGAAGGGCACAAATGTCTAGTTAATGATTATTTTGCGGATAATTGTATCTACCAGCCATGTGATTTCTAAAGAAGGTTTTGTTTGCGAAAAAAATATTTTTGTTCGGATAGCCAATGGCTTAGAAAACATACATCACAACTGAGGACTATTAACACATAGCACGTTTTACATTTGTATATATTATTCTCATATTCTTTTGTGTAGATAATGATAGACTTAGTCTATTTGACTTTGTATTCCTTCCTGTTGTAACAGATCCTAATATCTAGGATCTCTTGTGTATATGTATCTCTTTTCAATTGAATGAAATTATCTTTCCATTCATTCTCTTATATGGTATCAGCCAGGAAAACCTACACTTCATAATCATCGATAATTATGTCTTCTAGTTCAAGCTCTTCATCCATTGTAATCCCCACCCTGCCTCTCAATACACCATCCTTAATTCTTGTTCAATTCCCAGCTTTCCTAAAACTTACCTCCACAAACTATCTCAGTTGGAAAACTCAAACCGAAGCCATTCTTCATGGCCTGGATCTTTACAAATATATCAATGGCACCTTCCCCTCTCCTAAACCCACGATTACAAATGATGTACCTACTCCCCATGCAAACTTTTCTACATGGTTTCACCAAGACATGTTACTTTTTAGAGCTCTTGTTGGTACTCTCTCCCCACTCATCATTCCTTTAGTCACGAATGCATCATCATCATTTGAGGCCTGGAACATTCTTTCAAACACATATGCAAATCCCTCTCATGGCCACATCAAACAACTACAACATCGCCTAAAACAATCAACAAAAAACAATAACCAACCCAGTACAGATTACATGCAATCTGTTAAAACCCTTGTTGATGAACTCAACATTCTAGGAAATAAGATGGATGAAGAAGATATAACTGACGTAATTCTAAATGGTCTTGATTCTACCACTTACAAAATAGTCATCGATGTTGTTCATGCCCGAGATACCCCTATTTCTTTTTATGAACTACACAAGAAACTCATCAATCATGAGCTTTCCCTTCTCCAACAAAACTCTACTACCAATTCACTTCACTAACTAGTAACCGCCTTTGCAGCAATCAAACGACCACAAAACAAACCATGGCAGAATCGGACTTCTAATCAATCATCTCCTGCTCTACTTCCCACCCCCACAGTCAATGGCACAACCCGCCAATTCCTTGGTAAATGCCAATTCTACTTCACCAAAGGACATTCACTAACTTCCTTTTACGCCTTCAAGAACAAACATCCATAATGAACTTACCTCCTGATCCAAAAACTAGCTACAACAATACAAATCCACAAGCTCACCTAATGAATACCTCACCCAATTCAACTTCAGACTGGCTCTTTGACAGCGGTGCTTCTCATCATATAAACAATGATCTTAATGCACTTGCACTTCACACACCTTATGATGGAACCGATAAACTTGTCATTGGAGATGGTTCGTCTCTTACCATTACTCATGTTGGCTCTCTAATAGCCCCCTTTGCTAATACTTCTTTCACTCTGACAAAGAATCAACCATTGCTCATTTTTGGCCCCTCCTTACTTAGGTAACCTATGAAAAGACTCATTACACCTAACTTGCTCAATCTGAGATTGAACGGTAATCTTCTTTTCCATTTCCAAAGTAAAAATTCTATGAAACAGAACTTTACAAGAATCTTCTCCCACCCGAATAACATTCCAAAAAGAAGTATCCAAACCATCTCCAACTTTCTTCTTATGTAAAGACATCAATTCGATACCTTTCTCTATAAGAATAGAAATGGAGTTGACCGCTTCCAACCAAATCGAACCATGCCTACAAGAAACGATTTTTGTAACATCCCACCACCCATACCATGAGTACTTTTCACCACCCTAACCTAAAGAGCATCATGAGAATTAAGAAAATGTCAAATCCATTTAACCATGACAGCTCAGTTCAACGAAAAGAAGCTGCCCACACCAAGACCACCATATTTTTTATCAGCAAAAGATTTATTCCAACTAGCCCACTTCATATTTTTCTTCCATATTAGCCCTATAAAGAATTTATTCCATAAAGATTCAAACTTAGTAAGCACACCAAGGGGTGCTTTATAAAGAGACATGAAGTAAGTAGACAAGGCTCCCAAAACCAACTTCAACAAAGTCACTCTCCCCTTATAGATAAAGCTTTTACTTTCCAATTATATAATTTAGAATTCGCCTTTTATCAAAACATCTGACCAAGCACCATGTCTATTCATATTACCACCAAACCAAGATAAGAGAAATGGAGCTTTAAAGAAGCAGTACAACCTATATTATTAGCCATTTTGATCATCAAATCTTAAACAACACCTATGCCAACTGATTTACATTTATCTTGAGACCCAAAACAATATGAAAACAATGAAAAATTTGAATAATATTATATATATTCAAAGATTTCCAATCAGCAATAAAGAGAACATCATCTGCATAAACCAACTAAGTAACAACCAAGGTAGGAGTGGAACCAATAAAAATACCCGAGAACAACCCATTTTCCATTGCATTTGAAAAAGCAACATGGAGACTCTCCATAACCAATATAAAAAGGAAAGGTAAAAGTTGATCACCTTAGCGAAGACCTTTAAAACATTAATATCAAAAAGTTGAAAAAAAAATTCAAAAATACATTTTAAAAAAACAATAAAACTGAATAATAAAAAATATACATAAAGTTTTATAACTACACCTATTTAGTAAATATTTTTAAAACGATATTTATTTGGTAAATAAAATTTTGAAAAACACCATTTTGGTCAATAGTTCAAGGTAAAGCCATATAAACAAGTATAATCACACATGAATCAAATTTGGATACCTACACCTAGTGTAATATACTCCTTGTAGCAACAATATATCAAAAATTAAGCAATAAAAATTAGTTTGTCTTATAGGACGAACAAATTACAAAAACCATACTTCAATGGATTTTCATATATAATTTTTTTTGACAAAGCTACAAAAATGGTTCGCAAGGCCGGTCAAAGACAATTTGAGGCCCGAGGCAAAACACAAAAATGGGTCCCTTTCATATATATATATATATATATATATATATATATATATATATATATATATATATATATATATATATATATATATATATATATATATATATCCATGTGAAAACATAAATATTTTACGAAAATACAAAAACATATTTTATCTTATAAAAATCAAACAAATATACTTTAGAAATGAAATTTATTCGCAATAAATTACAGATAATAAGTTTACATGAGAGGGTGTTACGGTAATATATAGATTTAAAGGTGGTTTTAACAACCATTTTTTCACGTCCTTAACCACTTTTAAATCCAAGTTTTCATAATAAAAAGGTAAAAACAAACACGTTTTGCTAGTATGAAAAAATTTCTCATGTATTTTTAATAATCATCATGTAGTTCAAAGTTTTATTTGATTCTTGTCCTACATATAAGCATGAGGTGGCATAATCTCATAGGTTTTCTTTGTTTTTGCATTTTGCAAATCATTTGTATTTTCTAATAAGCACTCCTCTATTTCTCTCTCTCTCTCTCTCTCTCTCTCTATATATATATATATATATATATATATATATATATAACTTGATCTTAATCCATAACCATCAGTCTAAACCATTGGGCCCATCATCAGGGAAAAAGACCAATTTACCCTTTATCTAACTTGGTCCAAGACCAAGGCCCAATCCAACTACACGAAAGGCCAAATTCTAAAATGGTCACCCAAAGCCCAAAGATGGTCCAATCTTCTAAATTGGGCCCAAATCTCGTCGTGGGCCTTCATCCAAAAGAACCAAATAGAATAGCATATGCCCAAAAATAGAAATCTAATGGCCCAACAACTCCCTAATCTCCTATGGTCCAAACATGGGCTAAAAACCGAGAAGCCCAAATCCGAAGCCCACCTGCTAAGTATATGGGACGTACTCAGCTCGTACACTTAGCGTACTCCCTCTGGTGCTAGTACGCCCAGGGTACTCCCCAGTTGGCTACCCCACTCCATTAAGCACTTAATCCATTGAGACTTCAAGCCAAACTCTCATATCTGATTCTATAAGAACACTTATCACGTAAAGTTGGAAACCTTACTTACATGCATGTCTTAATGGGGATCAATAGCTTAAAAGTACTTAACAAAGGTCTTAACACATGCATGGTCCAAGATACATCAAAAAGCTTGCACTTTTATGAATAAGGGGACCAAATGAAGCCTACATCTAACACCATAACTTCTGGAGTGAGTCAAGAAGCTCATCAACCACTCCAAGGACTCCAAAAACATAAAATAACAACATAACTAGATATAGTGTGACATCCCCAAATTCACGGCCAGAAAAGACCGATTTGTTTATGCTTTGTTTTATAAAATCAGAGTAATCCTTTAATTTAAAAGAGTTACGGAATGCGTTCCCAAAACAAAATATGTTAAAATTTATCAAAACATTTCTCAAAGAGAATGTATTTTCATTAAATAATAAAACCTCGGGATGTCATGTTCCGATACAGTCCAAGAGCATAAACAGTACAATTCGACCTTACAACAGTTATTTACAACTACTGGTTTATTATCCAAAATCTCTCGTCAAGTCCACCAACTTATACTCTTGTGCCATTACCTATAATGTAAAGGAAACTGAGTGAGCCAGTCTTGGGAGCCTGGTGAGCATATAGGTTTTTGACCCACAATAATATAATTATTATATTCAATCATAAATCAATCAATCAACCAATTAATCCAAAATGCCCATACCCATTATCTCATTTATTTCTTAAGGATTTACCCTAAGAATTAATTATCCTTTATTTATTTATTCCTAAGGATTAACCTAAGGAATTGACACAAAGTCCACCACTGCCAAGGTCCTCAAATTATAACCAATAAACACTTAGTTCAACATACTTAACGAACACCTAGTTCTAGCACTCCTAGTGAACACTCAATTCAAAACATCTGGTGAATACTTAGTTCTAAAACACTTAGTGAACACACTCAGTTCAACAACACCAAGTGAACACATCTAATTCAAAAATACTTAATGAACACATAGTTCAAAAATACCTGATAAACACATAGTTTAAAACATCTATTAAACATTCAGTTTGAAAATACCTGATGAACATATAAGTTCAAAACATCTAGTGAACACTTAGTTCAAATATACTTAATGAACACGTTGAGTTCAAACACCAAATGAACACAGAGTTCAAAATACTAAATGAACACATTGAGTTCAAAAACACCAAGTGAACACATAGAGTTCAAAAATACCTAATGAACACATTGAGTTCAAAAATACTTATTATTTCGTCTCACATCAACTATTTCATCTACCCATGTTTTACCTAACATATTTGTAGATGCAAACACATATAGTTTTTAAATCTTTTAAAATATGTATAAAACATTATTTCAACATCCATCTCAAGTAAACAAATAATGTATAAACACATAGCACGTACTTCATAGCAAATACTTCATATCTATGTGTTAGAAGAAAGTAACTACACACTCACTTGATCAAAAGATGATCGAACAGCACTATGGCTCTAAGAATAGTATTCTTCGGTGAAACTAGAATATCTTCAAACACCAGGCTTCTCGCGGGCAGAACTTCGACTCGGAAACTCTTTTTCTTCTCGGGATCTTTGGGCTTCGGGATTCGCTTCGGGTCTCGGGATGATATCGGGGCTTCGGGGATACTTCTTTGCACATAAATCGAGGTAATATGGGTGAGAGAAGGGTGAATTAGTAACCTTGGCTAGCTACCACTTCAAATCTATTTATAGGGCTGATTTCTTGATTTTCACGTCGTGAACAGTAATTTCATGTCGTGGGCTTGATCATCACTGCATGCGTCATTGCAAGTTGGGTCTGGCAAATTCCAGGAGGCGTCAGAAGACATTTCACACTGTCAGAGACCACGACGTGAAAATAGTCTTCATGATGTGAAATGTCTTCTGACGCCTCGATGTGAAATATATTTAGTAGGCCGGGATAGGAAAACTCCGTTAGAAAATCATAACTCCTTTGTCTGACGTCCGTTTTCGTCTATCTTTTCACTGTTGGACTACTATTGACGAGATCTTCAATTCTCGTTTAGATTGTTTCAACTAAATATCGCACGATCTCATATTCGAACCTCAGGCTATACACCGCTAAGCCGAAACTTCGAAAAATCATAACTTCCTCATACGAAGTCATATTTGGGTGTTCTTTTCATGCACGCTCTTGGTTTAACATATTCTATGACTTTCATTTAGATAGCTAAATCCAAATATCGCTCTATCGTAAATTCACTATTTACATCGCGTTGTGTCGTGTCGGTTCTGTCGCGAAACTTCGATAGGTCATAACTTCTTCCTTATAACTCAGATTCCGATGTTCTTTATATGTACGTAATCCTTGTAACATATACTACAACTTAGTTAAGATTAATCCTTCTAAATAATCTTCCATAAAAAAGTCATTTTTGATGCTTATCGTCTCTAAATTGACTAGCCCGGATCTATGGACGTTACATATAGCATCATAGATCATCAATATGTGAGTTTTTTTACCTCAAAAAGCTTGCAAATGATGAGCTAACCTGGATCTTCAAGTTTAATACACTCCTCCAAATGGTCCTCTTCTTCTTCTCTTTCACAAATCACCAAGAAGCACTCTTTAAGGCTCAAAACTCACAAAAACACACTAGGGTGCAAACCCCAGTCCACTGACTAGCTAACGTCGAGCGTTTTTTACAACCTTGCAAGGAATTGAAATTTTAGATCAAAGTAAATTTAAAACAGGAGTGCCCGGATCACCAAAGCGAGCAAGCCAACGATCATGAGAGGAGGCAAGGAGAGTTGACGGACTGGATGGTGTCATGAAGGGGTAAAGATGTAACAGCCCGAAATCTCAAAGTATTGTTAAATCACATTTTGGGGTGTTTTAAAGGGGGGACTCGGCGAGTTGGAGCCTGACTCGCCGAGTAGGATCGCAGATTTGGTCGCGGGTTCGCGACTGGACTCGACGAGTCCAGATAGGGACTCGGCGAGTCTGCGCTGTTTAGCGTAAACCCTAGCCGTTCAGGTTTGGGGATGTATAAATGGGATCATTGGCCGTCGTTGTTCCCTTTTAGCTGCTGAGAAGAACCCTAAATCGGTTGGGGGAATCTAGAGCAAGGATTGAAGGCTATTGGTGATTTTGAAGAAGTTATTGTTCAAGAAGGGGAAGGTTTTGGCTAAAGGAACAACAAGGGAATCATGTTCTGAGGCTTGCGGACACAGAGAGGACATTATTCAGGTAACATTCCGGATTATATTCTGTTATGTGAATGTGTGCATGGATTAGGGTTTAAGGAACCCTTTTGTGATTAGATTAATGGTTACCCTTGTCCCCCAAACGATTGTAACCCTGTGTTGGGACCCTTGGAGGTCCAGAAGATCCCAGGTCTGTGCATTTCGGGAATTGGTGAAGGTTTTGGATTGAAATCCTTATGCCTTAGGTTAACATGGGAATTATGAGTCTTGGGGTGTAGCATGAGCACCTAAATGAAGGCCTTTGTGATGGACCAGCTTAGGAGGACCAGACCTATGATTGGTCGGGACGATTTTGATCTTAGGAAGCAGTTTGATCGACTGCATGGCATGGACTCGCCGAGTCGGATGAGCAGACTCGGCGAGTAGCTTGAAGAATAGCTGGGACTCATCGAGTTGTTCTTCAGACTCGGCGAGTGGAGTCGGGGTGGCCCCGCGATTCTTCCACGAGGAACTCGTCGAGTCAAGAGAGATACTCGACGAGTAGAAAGGGAACATCCAGGAATTTGTGAGGACGACTAGACTCGCCGAGTCGCCAGGGCACTCGCCGAGTCCAGTCGAGATGACCGTTGACCAGAGTTGACCTGTGTGTGATTTCTTAGGGTCAGTTAACGTGGAAGATAAAAGTATTAATAAGAGATATATTGTTATAGGGAGCTTGTAGCTCGGCGGATCAGGTGCAAGTGATTTCAGGAGTTGCTAACTTCCAGCATCCACGACGTGAGTCTTCTCACTATACTGTACCCGGAAGGGTTTGATTGTGTGACCGGAAGGTCGAATATGTTATGTGTTATGTATATATGCTATAAATGGAAAGTTAGTTGCTACGCATGATATGCATGTTTATATGGGCCGGAAGGCAAAGTGTTATGTGACAGAAAGGTCAGGTATGATATATGATATATGTACTTTATGTGTTAGAGTAAATGTATTATGTGTCGTATATGTTTTTGGGCCGGAAGGCAATATGTTATGGGCCGGAAGGCAATATGTTATGGGCCGAAAGGCAATATGTTATGGGCCGGAAGGCAATGTACTAAGGGCCGGAAGGCAACACGTTATGGGCCGGAAGGCGATTATCTCATGGGCCGGAAGGCATTGTGTAGTGGACCGGAAGGTCAGGGCCTGGAAAGGCGTATGTGCGTAAGGTGTATATTGGGGAACTCACTAAGCTTCGTGCTTACAGTGTTTTATGTATGTTGTTTCAGGTTCTTTCAGTAACACGGGATGGCACCGGCTCGATTGTACACACCAAAGAAAGAGTTGTATTCTGGAGGATCCTGGTTTTCTACTAAGTGAAAATGGAACTATGTTTTTGTAATTCAAATGTGTATGAGATTTTAAACAAGTGATTTAATATTAATTTGATTAATTAATTGAAAATTTTGCCTTGAAAATCACGATGTTACAAAAGATCACCAGTGCTATCATGACAACAAAAAAGAGCTCCGGTATTGATGTCCTTTATAGAAAAACCAGATGGTCTAACACCCATACAAATCGAGCTAATTTAAAACTTTTTCAACCAATTAAAACAGTTAATTATTATAAAGGGTTTTCAAAATAATTTCATGTCCGAGTATCCCAGAAATCAAAATCATAAAATGTGAGCAGCTGTACGATCATGCCTTCGTCTTCCCATGATCATTTAAGGTACCTAAAACCAAAACTAAAACTGTAAGCCTGAAGCTTAGTGAGTTCCCCCAAAATACCCATACACACAACAATATACATACAATCAAAAACAACATACTATGGGTCTAGTCAACCATTGGGTTGGAATACCCCAAGCCATCAACCATCATGTTGGAATACCAACATACTATGGGTCCAATCATCCTTGGAATGGAATACCCCAAGCCTACAACCATCGGGTTGTAATGACCACATACTATGAGTCCAATCATCCTCGGGATGGAATAGTCACGGCTCACAACCATCGGGTTGGAATGCCTAAGTCTATTGGCTCTCGCACAAGGCAGATAAGCCTCAGCCACCAATCAAACATGTGCACATATATCAAATAATCACATAACAGTCTATAGACAGAAAAACTGATCTAACCGATCATAACAGCATAATTGTTGGGTTATGAGCATTCTAACACTCCTAAGTGTACATGCAACCCTAAATACCTTGGATCTATGTTTTCTCTATTATACATGCAAATATGAACATCCAAGGTATTATCCTAATCTAGCATACAAAACTATCAATATAACAAGATAGAATACATACCTCTTGATGTAGAATGTCTTCATGAAGCTTGAGTGTCTAGTGCCCCAAGTGTGACACCTCAAATGGTTCACACAACACCAAATACACTTGGAATAACTTGAGAGAAACTAGAACACTTCATGAAATCGGTTAGCCCTCTCTAGAATAATCTAGTGACCGATTTTGGGAAGAATAATATCTTTATATAGTGTTACAATTAGGGTAAACCCTAATTGTCATGACTTTCCATTTCCTTGGATCCATGGGTTCAAATACACCATGGAGCATCCATGGAGCATCATATGGGTTTTGGCCCAACTAGATAATCCATGGAGCATTAGCCCACTATATAAGTATGGATGATTTACACAATCAACCCATATATTTAATTAGTCTTCTTTTGATCACTTAATTAATCCTAGATTAATTCTTGATCAATACTAATTAAATAATCTTATTATTCTTATTATTAGTATACTAGAACTTATAATATATTAATAACCATAAGTGTCTTATTTCTCTCATTATAGTCTATCCAAGTGCATGATGCCATGCAACCCAAATGGACCATGCCGGGTCGGGTCAAGTCTTACCAATTATAGTTATGGACTTAGACATTAATCCAACAATAATAACATCCTATCTGCCAGGATACTGATCTAACAGATCATACTAGCATAAAATCATCCTATCTACCAGGATACTGATCTAACAGATCATAACATCATAACATCATCCTATCTATCAGGATACCGATCTAACAAATCAAACTCTCGAATCACAGCCATAAACTCCACCACCTATATTCACCATAGGACCACTTCCATAAATTCCCAATTTACTAAAATACCCCCAGAAGTCAAACTGGTTAACCGTTGGTCAAAGTCAAAGATAACGGTCAAGGTCAATAGTCCATGTTGACCCAACTCGTCGAGTGCAGTTTACTGACCTGTCGAGTCCTTCCAGAAATCGAGAAATCATGAAAACCCTAGTTGACTTGTCGAGTTACCAGACAACTCGTCGAGTCCATGCGTGTCCAAAAGTCAGGAAAACCCTAACTTACTCGTCAAGTCATCTTGCTGACTCGCCGAGTTCATGCAAAAAGCAGCAACGACCAATATTTACCGGACTCGTCGAGTTGACCATGCAACTTGTCGAGTCCCTTCAGTCTATTTCCCATTCAGATGTTTTTAAGCTACCCAAAAGCTCCAAATTGTAGATCCAGCTTCCTAAGGCACAGATTCCACGTAAAGTTGCAAACTTTACGTGCATGCAAGGTCTTAAAGGCTTAGAACACCCAAACCAAGTCTAGAATGAGGTTTAGGGCATGGTGAGAGGTCAATACAAGATAAAGTTGAAAGCTTTATGAATTTGGAACCTGGAGGAGTCCAGATCTGAAGTTACAACTTCAAATCATGGCCAATAACCGAAATGGTTCACATTTATGCTAAAAATGGCCCTAAACTTAAGCATGGAGAGATCTAGCTAGAGAGAAGTCAAGGTAAAAACTTGTTACCCTCCAGATGATGCCAAGATACAGTAGAAGTCGGATCCAAAAGCTTCTCTTTGCTCCAAGCTCCTTAGACTTCAAGTCATTTCCATAGATACACCTTCAAGCTTCTTAACACACAAAATGGAGCAAAATCGCGATTAGTGTTTTCTGAGCTCAAGGGGGGACGGTAAGGGAGGCTGGTGGAGGCTAATGACCCTTTAAATAGGGTGTAGAACCCTATAAATTAGGGTTTCATTTTCCAGCTCTTACTCGTCGAGTCCGGGTCCTCCAACTCATTGGGTAGGTTCAATAATCCATGCGGGCTAACCCACCTTTACATGATGAGTTGGGGAAACCAACTTGTCGAGTAGGTCCATGAACATGTATATAAGGCTTTAAAACTTATACTTGGGAGTCGGGGTGTTACATATGGGTTAAATTAACAGAAGCTTGATTATCTATGGTGAATTTGCGAGCAGATAAAAGGTTTTTAATAATGGAAGGAGTAAACAGAATATTCAAGGCATATGAAATCGATTTGGTGGTGTAAAAAGTATGTCCAGACCCATGAATTGGAATACTAGAACCATTTCCAACAAAAATCGAGGCAAGAAGTAGTCATAGAACTTAAGATCTTACCCTGGTTAGATGTGAGCTGTGTCGAGGCGCTTGAGTCGATGTACCAAGGATGATCATTAGAGTTGAAATGGACTTGTTGCATTGTTTGTGCTAAATCTGATGGACTATAATCCGAATAACCAGCAAACTTTGGACTGGGAGCAGCAATCGGACCATTTTGCCACATCATAGGTTGTCTGTTCGGCCCCTTATGTGATATTGGCTTGATTTTAGGTTGGGTCCGAATGTGTGATTAGCCCAATGACTTGTAGGTTGGGTTGGACCTTGTAAGGGGTATGGAGATAGTGGTGGATTCCATAGTTGTGAGTTGTTCCAATGTTGTTGTTGCCATTGATTTCCTTGATTCCAATTTGGTTGGCCTCTACCTCCACGACCCCTGAAACTTTTGTCACGGCCACGAACATGAGGACCTTGACCGCGACTACCTTCACCTCTACCCAAGTAGTTGTTGAAGGTGGGAGTCCAACCTTGTTGACAAAGTGTAGAGTTTTGAGATTATCGATCAGCAGAAGAAGTAGAGATGGGTGCAACGAGAACTATGTGAGTTTGATTTTGCATAGCTATTTGTCTGTGTTTTTCAACTTGCATCATGCTACGAGCCATCTCCCATGATGGCGAGATTTAATTAATATACTCCTCGATGACATCAAATTTTGGTGGTAACCCGCAAACCATCTACAAAACAATTCTTGTTGGATTGTCGACATCTTCTAGTTGGTCTGCTAGATCTTTTAATTTATGAAAGTAGGCTTCCATCAATGAACAAGAATCCGAGGTGAGATTAGAACATTATTGTTCAAGGGCAGCAGCACATGATCCCTTTTTGTTAAGAAAGTTTTTTTGAGTTTGTTCCATGCATCTTGAGCAGTAGTTTCGCTTTCCAGGATTTGAACCATAAGTTCATCGGACAATGTACTGTAAATCCATTGCAAAACGAGGGCCTCAATTTCCACCAATTCAAGATAAGTGGTATTAGTTTCCTTTGGTGTTGGGGTGCCATCGATATGATCAAGAAACTTGTAGGTTTTATCGTGAAGACGAAACAATTTTTTCCATGAAGAGTACGCGACCTTGACACCATCCAGAGTTCGTATCATGGTTTAGATGCCTATTGTAGTGTACGGTGGATGTAACATTGTGGTATTTACTTTAATCGAACTTGCATCATCTTAACCCATTAAGATGACAGATACAGACTGTTGATAGATAATAATGAAATGAAGCAGATGAGACAAAGCCATAGTTTTGGATGAAAGGATAGTCGCTGATTTTGGGGTTTATGGCTCTGATACCATAACTATGATTATAAGATCTGAATCTCTCCCCTTTATTGAACAATAATGCCCTATATATAGGGATAAATACAAACGGATCCCTAAATATTATGGGGGTATAATGGAAAATTATACAAGCAAATCTCGACAGTTATACATAATTGAAATATATAATATCCTAAAATATAACCGGCTAATAGGTTTTTCATGTAAATTACAAATTAATTTACCCTGTTGTTTTATTTATTCCACAATATATGGTTTGTCATGGCAATTACAAATAGAACAGTAGATAGTTTATCAAGATTGAGAGTTTTAGGTCCACAATTGGTATACGACAAACACACTGTCTTAAAATAAATCCTAACAACATTTTAAAATTCTACTCACATACATAACATAATTAGAAACATTTCGAACACAAATCAGCAGTTACCTGTCTCAGATTTGACCAAAAAAAAAGTTGGCCAATTCGCACAATTTTGCTAGACTGAAAAACAATTGAAACCATTAGTACCATTTAGAAACTAATTTCATCTTACAATATAGATACATGTTCTCGTTTTTTTCCTTCATCAATCATATTCTCCCCTACATCAACAATTGCATTGACCCAATTGGGTCTTCCGGTCGATAGCATAATATCCCATTACTAACCTAAGTAGGGTCCCAAAGGCATAGCCCAACTTCACCACTCTCCATGTAAATCCAATATTCATGTCTTCATCTTCAAGTTGTGGTATATGTGGAAGCTTACACTTTTTGAATATAGGAAGACCATAGAGTTGTGGATTCCCTCCAAATGAATTACGTTTAAATGTGTTGAATTGTTTTCCTGAAGCAATTCGCCTCACAAGATAGTCTTGTGAGAGATTTAAGAATCCAAGAAACGTTAAATCTACAAGGCTTCAAGGGATCTCTCCTGTGATTTTATTCCAAGATAGGTCTAACAATTCGATCTCTAAGAGATTTTCCATACCATGTGGAATTTGACATGTGAGGTTGTTATGAGATAAGTTCAGCACTCTGAGTGAAGTGAGACCACAAATGACATTTGGAATCTCCCCTTCAAAATTGTTGTTGGATAGATCAAATATTGTGTAGAAAATAGAATTTTTTGCAAATGTAAGTTGGTGACCTTTCACCACTTCAATGATAGAGTAATACCCATCACCAATGGTCAAATATTGTGGTGACCGTCCTTTCCTTACCACATCCTTCATAACATTGAAACTTTGAAAATAGTTTTGAGGGAGATAACCTACAAACCCATTATGAGATAAGTCAAGAACTTATATACTTGAAAATGTACGAGTAATCGCAGAAGAGGTTTCAATGGTACCATTAAACTTATTTGATTTGAGGATGAGAACCTGCAACTCTGGAATATCTCCCAACCTTCAAGGATTTACTTTTGGACTAGGAAATCGGGACCTCTCCTAGAAATTGATTTCCATTCAAAATAAGCCCAAGTTGTCCACAATCGTCATTATCATTTGGATGATACCATGAAAACGATTGTTCCCCAAATTTACCATCACAACAGAAGAGATAATATTTGCAAAACATTGTGAAGGAATCACCCTACCAAACCTATTATTGGACATATCCAGAGAATATAGAGTGCTCATGTTGCAAATCGATGGGGGGAATGGTCCTTGAATTATGTTGAACTATAGATATATATAGCCAATATCCCACTGAAATTGTGGCAAGCCTGTTATTGTAACATCCACAAAATTCATGAAAAAAGTAAACTTTTAAAACCAATCCACAATCCATCATTTTTTACAATTTAGTTTTCAAAACATGTTTAATATCAGAGTTTTCCCAAAATCATAAATCAAAACACGAGGAGATGCACGATCACGCCTTTGCCTTCCCGCGATCAATTGAGGTACCTGAAACATAACCCAAAATTTTAAGACATCGCTTAGTAGCTTTCCCCCAAAGTACCAACACACAATACATATAACAATAACAAACAACATGCATATAGATCCTTCAGCATGCCTGGAGCGCCTTACAGGCCTTCAACACATCTGGACCGATCACAGGACCTTCAGCATAACTGGTTCGCCGCACCGGGACTTCATCCTATCTGGATTGTCCTCCGAGCCTTAACCCTGACTGGACTACCTCGTAGGCCTACAGTCTATCCAATCCACCTTAGGTTCCTTGGCCTTCAGTACAAAACAAGACCGCCTCAACCCAACGAACCATAACATGTCGATATACACATAACTAATAAACATATAACCAAGCATCAAACAAACATGCATATTTACAGTTCACTATCGCATGCTAACATCCTATCTACCAGGATACCGCTCTAACAGATCACTATAGTACACAATCATACGATATACACATAACTGATAAACATATAACCAAACATCAGAAAAACAGGCAGATTTATAGTTCACTATCGCATGCTAACATCCTATCTACCAGGATACCGCTCTAACAGATCACTACAATACACAATCGTACGATAAACCAGGATAACAATCCAAAAGGTTGGCCTTGGTGCCTTCGACCTGTAAGTGTAGTGAGGAAAACTCACCTCGCAGACTGAATAGAATTGATAAGGTTCGACTCTGAATCTTACCTCTCTAACCGATACCTATTTCTATGAAAGGACCAATTCCATCAAAATCCCAAAATACCCTCAAGGTCAAATTTGGTCAAAGTCAACATCAACATCCACTGGTCAAACCCACTAAGTCAACCGAGTCAACCCAGTTGAGTCAACTCAACAAGGATGACCCATGCGAGTACATAGGGAGTGCCCCGAAGGTACGCTTAGTGTATGCGAAGCCTCACAGAAACCACCATCGGGGTGGTTGGTCAAGTATGTAGGGCGTACCCTCGCAGCTTCCAAACTCCATTTAGTGCCTAATGACTTAATCACTTAAGCTCATATTTCAAACCCATGACTAAAACTCACCGTAGAGTCATAAAGTTTCCAACGTTATGACTTTACATGCTTAATATGAACTTAACACAAGGTCTTAATCCGTTAAGACCTCCTACAAGATGCATGGAGCAAAGCTAACCAAAGGGACTTCATTTTTATGGCTAAGGACCCCTCCTAGGGTCTGAAAGGACAACTCAAAACGTCTAGAAGATTCCATGCTCAAGATTAGACTTTTAGGACCAAAAAGATGACATAAAATCCCCATAACTAGATCTACAAAATTAAGAGACAAAGGTGCAAGCTTTATACCTTGAAAGGCTTGCAAATGAAAGATGAATCCTATATCTAAGGTGTTTCTTTCTCGAAGTTGAGCTTGATCTTCTTCCTTCCTCTTCTCATCACACACACTTTTTAATGCTTGAAATGGACTCACAAGATGCTTTTAGGGTTTTAAATCACGAAGAGAGGGTAGAGGCTGATTAGGTGAAGAGAAATGAGGCCATAAAGATGATTAAATACCACCCAAACCCTAAAAATTAGGGTTTCCAACTTTATTTAGTACGCCCCGCGTACATAAGTGTAACCCAAGCATACTAGGGCACACCCTAGTACACTCAGCGTACACACATGTACGCTTGGCATACTTCTCCTGCCCCAAAATTATGAGAATTCCCCTAAGGATTCAAGGCACATTCTCTTGGACTTAGGGACCAAAATGTCATATAATAAACTTAAAGGGATAAATTTAGAAGTACCTGAACATCGGGATGTTACAGTTATGTAGTTATGCAACATATCCAAATGATACAACAAATCTCCTCCTACCTCTCTGCCTAATCAGGATTACTACCATGTATGTTGTTATTAGATAGATCTAAACTTTGAAGTTTTTTCATGGCATGTAAGGGCTTTGGAAACACATTTAGTTTGCAATATGCCAAACTTAAGTACTAAAAATTTGGATTTACATAACTAGTAGAATTATCGGTGTGACAACAGATGGTGAAGGATTGTTACGCCGATGGTGAGGCTTGTAGGCATGTTTGGCAAAACTAACTGGTAGTTGGAAGTTGTAGCTAGTAGCTATTAGCCTTTTAAACATGGAAAATTACATAAAAACTAAGAGTTAATACCTCATAAAGTTAATAACTCTTAAAAGTTACTTGAAGTAATTTTGGATTGTACGCGTTTGTTTAAAATAAAACTAAAAGCCTGTTTTATCCGACATTTTTTTAATTTGATTTTTTTCTTAAAAACTCTAAAAAAATATCTAAAAAGCTCCTTCCCGAACATTCTAATAAATGCGGGTTCATTTGTGGGCAAAGTGGAGGTGACTAGTGGTGTAAGGGTTTATTCGATGGTTATCCACAAAAAGGATGGAAAAATGAGAATTTTAACAAGAGAAATTAAATTGTGTCCTACTTTTTATGCCTATAAATGTTTCTATCCAATAAAATTACGACAAGTGTTATCATTCTATATTTTTTTAACTAACTCATTAAGGCTATATTAGGAATATATCAAATAAAATTAAATTGAATGATGATTTATCATAATTTTAGTGGGTATGAATAACTGTAGGCATAAAAGGTAGGAGGTAATTTAATTTCTCTTTTAACAAAGGGTAGCTGGAGTGATGAATTTTTAAAATATTTTTATTTTTATTGAAAAAACAATTATATAGTAAATAAGTTTAAATAACTACAAAACAGGTGGAAAAACTCCATATAGAAATACATCTGTCACTTGATTGGAGATAGTTTAGATGGACATAGTCATTTCGTATTATATTGATTCTTGTCACTTGATTGGAGATAGTTTAGATGGACATAGTCATTTCGTATTATATTGATTCTGATCCATGGGAACTTATGTATAAGCTCCAATTTCTAGGTCTTGAGAGCAGGCCTTGATTTAGTTACATTTTTTGACTATATTTTTATGTAGTTTCCAACTGCAAAAGAATGTAACAAAATACAAACAACAAAAAGGAACTTCTTTCGACAATACTACAAGAAAAAAAAGGATTTTAAATGTAGCCAAAGCTATCGTAAGGAGATGTATTATATGGATGTATGTGTTTATATACTTTTGTTAAAACCCAACTCATATGAGCCAATTCAAAATGTCAACTTATAGCATTTACACAAATACACATGAATTAGGACAAAAATAATAAAAAAGGAATAAATCAAACCGAACTAGCTTTTTTGGTTTTAGGCATCAAATAAGAGAACTTAGTGAAGTCTACTAAAGAATTTAATTGAGAAGGAGCTAACATGGAATTTGGGTCCTAATATAATCGCCAAAACGAAACTAATCTCCGCCCACCGCATTGTGTCAGTGGCAATTAGTTTCATTTCAGCTTGCTTACACCCCTAAACACATGCATTGTAGTTTAGTTGTTATGTATCACTATTATCGGTAAATACTTATACATGTACATGTTGCTATTATGGGTTAATAATTATAAGTGCATTGCTATTATATTTAAAGAAAATGTTAGTATGTTGATTTAATGTGTTGCATATTGCTATTATTGCTAAAAATATAAGTATATTGCTATTAAAAGTATTAAAATCTTTTTTTTTTTTTTTGCCTTTTTAGTAAGAAGGGGTAAATCAATACTTTCACAGTTTAATACACGTATTCATACACTCATTCACAGTTTAATACATAACATGCATGAAATTTAAGATACCATTTACTATATATGCACAACTCATAATATATAAAATAAAACAAAAATGCATTGTAATTAACATTATTTATAGTTTAATTCATCAATTTATACATCCAGTCACGGTTTAATTTACGTTATTTATAGTTTAAACATTGCATACTTCATTAAGAGATTACATCAAACACCTTGTATGAATCTTGTTTCCTGAACTTTCCTCTCTAAACTATGCCACTAATCAAAGAGAAAGAGTACGACGAAGCAAATCCAACGTAGGAGAAGGAAGGATGATGCGGAGCACATAAAAGATTTGACGATAAGCCTACGTGGGAAGACAAACGAAATACAAAACGGGTACAAAAGAGTAATAACTTAAAATGGACGTAACTTTTGATCTGTTAGGAGTTTGGAGGTCTGTTTTTTATTGTCAGAAGACAGAATGTCCACCAGTCGCGAAAAACACCCATTTAGACCCTAAGTTACAACGAACTCCAATTACTACCATTTTTCTTATTTTGTTTCATTATGTTTTTACTATAGAATTTGTGATTTTCTAATATGCGCCCTAAGGGTACATATAAGAAGCATTAATTGAAATATTAATTCTAAGAAATATTACAATAATTAAATATAAATTACATTAATTATAAAGAATATTATTTATCATTAATGTTTATCATATTTAATTATGGTAGTATTCTTCATAATTAATACTTCAATTAATGCTTTTATATGTGTCCTTAAAGCACATGTTAGAAAATTCCAAACTTCTAAAAATTAAAATCGACACTATTTTTCCCTAATTAAACTCTTAACTAAAGAAGAGAAAAACAAAAATTATGCAAATTGATATTCTATCATAAAAAACAAATTAGAAATTATGGAAAATTGCAATATCTGTCAAATTTAACTCACATGTATAAAGGGATTTTGTAAGCCTTTATAGACAGCTAGAAATATAATAAACTTCGTTTTGTGTCACATGTCCTCGCTAAAAGTCAATAAAAATCAATAAGTTTATAGTCATAGTTAGTGAATATAAGGACATCTAATGATGGCATGAAGTCCTTACTAAAATCTCCATTGCTAAAAGACATATTTCTTGTAGTGTCCCGTATAGTCCTAAACTTGTCCCACTACAGCCTCATAGTCGAATCCCCAACCTCTAGGCGTTGAGTTATAGACTTTGATCTTCGCTTTGATAAAAGTGGTTTTATCCCATTGTTGATGAACAAGAGCTCAGGATCCATAGGATGCAAAATGTAAGATACATACACATTGGAAAATAACCTTAGATTTATCAATATTGCTAAGTACGTGTTTGATTCATGTCCATCTTTGGTTCTTTCTATTTCCTTGTAGCCAAATTTTAGGAATAGATTCATGTCATTACGTAATAATAAAGAAACCAAAGAATTTGTTTGGTCAAAGCCTCCACAATCATTTCTTTAACACAAAAAGATGACTACAATCAGGAGAATGTACAACTGTTCCTAAGGAAAACATTTGTGTGTTTTCTGTTAACTTGACGAACATATAGATAAAACAAGCGCATGTCCTAAAATATGGATGCAATCTGACCAGATTCCAGAACTTTTTTGTACAAAAAAAAAAAAAAAAAAGAATCAGAAATCAGGTGTTGCTAGTTGTTATTGTGTTGAGTTCTACAACATCAGAAGTTGTTGATGCTCTACCTCCAGCATTTCCTCTTTCAACTTCACTGTCATCATCCTGCATCTTGATACTCTCTTTTGATGCATCATAGGTGGCATGCAATCCCACTAGAAAATAATATGCAAGCAAGACCATTGTCCACACCATGAACCTCAAGAAAGAAGCTCCATCTATTGACCCCATCATGAACAAGTTCAACGCAATGCTACCTGATGGCAGCCATGGTACCATTGGAGCCCCCCACAGCTTTGGGCTCCTCGCTTGCTTCACCATCAATCGGATACCCAATGTTGAACAAAACCAAACTCCCACAACAATAAGATACACCCCCAAACTGTTTACCCCCCATGCCCAAAGTAATGCAATCCCAGTAGCAGAACTCACAATCAACATCAACAACACAATCAGCTTTTTTCTATCTTCATCAGATGTCACCCCTGTTGAGTAATATCGTCTCACTAACAGCCCAATCGCCACCAACGAGAAAATGAAGAGAGTAGAAATTGAAAGAAGACTTGCCAACACATCAAGGCTTGTGAAAAACGCGACAAGGCAGTTTGCAGCAGTCATGATGATGGCAGCATTCACCGGTGTCCCTAGCTTTTTGTGAATCACAGCAAGAATGGGTGGGGCCATGTGGGTCCTAGCTATATGAGTGAAATACCGGGATTCTGCAATGATAGTTGCCAGAAGAACAGTAGTCATTCCTTTTAACGCGCCTAACCCGACTAAAATCTTTGCCCAATTCATTCCCACAACTTCAAATGCAATAGTGAATGGAGCATCGACATCGATATGATTGTAGGGTTGCATTAGGCAAATTACAGTGGCAAGAAGTGAGTAAGTGGTGATAACAATTAACATGGATCCAACAAAGCCGATTGGTATATCTCTCCCTGGCTTCTTGGTTTCCTCTCCCAATGTTGCCACTCCATCAAACCCAACATATGCAAAGAAAAGCACGGATGATGCTTTAAAAATACCCCGAATACCAAAAGGCGCAAAAGGATCAAAATTGGCTGGATCAGCTTTTGTAGCTCCTGCTATAAGTATGAAAAGAAGGACACCAATGTGGATTATGGTTGCTACAGAATTGAACCTTGATGATCCTTTGACACTGAAAGATGCAACGATACAAATGATGGTAGATACCGCTGCAGCCATTGGGTCTAAATAGTCGAAACCTTTTCCCATTGAAGGGACATGTATACGAAAATCATTAGGCTTATAGTTGCATAAAGTTGCAAAATAAGAAGTCCAAGAACGCGATACACTGGCTCCAGCTACAACATACTCAAATAAGATATTTCCAGCTGCAATATAAGCAACAAAGTCACCAAGCTCAACTCTTAGGTATGCAAACGAGCCTCCAGCCACAGGAAGCTCAACTGCAAACTCGGTGTAGCAGATGACAGAAAGCAAAGCAGCACAACCGGAGATTAGGTAGGATAGGAGAACAGCTGGACCAGCTAAATCATGAGCAGCTTCTCCTGTAAGGACAAAAACTCCAGCACCCATCACAGCTCCAACACCAAACCAGATGAGGTCAAACCAATTGAGGGTTCGTTTCATCTGGTTTTGGCTTCGAGCACGCATTCCATGGATCTCATTGTCATCTGAGGAACGCGCTAACAGACGTTCTTTCAAACGGGCTCGTGTTTCTAGTAAGGCTTTGCCATAGTTTGACCAGCTCTTGAATGATTCTTCTGGGAAGAAATCTGATCTCAAACACACACAAGATTTTTTCTTAGGATCATTGTCCACATCGGTACTTTGTTCGTGAGTAAGGTTGTCATGGTCATTGACATTCCCATTCCCATTCCCATTCCCACTCCCACTCCCACCGCCATCGCTATTTCCATTGTTAGCTTCATTGTCATTCCCATTCCTGTTGTCGTTGTTGTCGTTGTCATTGACATTGTTATTGTCGTTGCTATTGACACTATGATTACTGTTGCCATCACCATCCTCGTTTCTGCCACTACCAATGTCATTACTGTTGTCATCACCATCACCATTGCCATTACTATTGTTATTGTCATTGCTACTATTATTGTCATTGTTGTTGCTGTTGTCATTAGGATTTTCGTCATGGCCGGTGGCATTGGTATCTGCCATCTTTGATGTCCTGAAACAGATTTTAAAATCTCAAACGGAAAGCAGAAAAAATGAGACCTAAAAAAAAGCAGAATTCTTTATTGAAAATAAATCCCCCCTCTCCATCCATTAGACAAATTAAAATGTTGTTGATACAGATATGAAGGTTGTTGTTGGCTAGCTATGCCTTATATAGCCTACTCAAAAGATCTGTGAAAAAAGCTTTTAAGTAATATTGGAATAAATGGGAGCTGAAGCCATGTCCACTGGAGCACTTTCTCATAGTCGAGTGACACCATATTTCTACAAGAATCATTGTCATCTTAAATGATTAGTTTAATAACTTTTTCAGGCAAATTATTTTTCAGTATTAGAATTGGCATGATTTTCTACGTAAAATTCAAATGTCTAATACAAATACTAGACCAAAGAAGGCCAAAAACCAATCCAACAAAGAAATATAATATAGAAATTGAATTTTACATTGCAATTTTGAAACGATCTAAAATGCCACGAAATTCTCTATTATATTAAAGGCGTATGATATAAAAATTGCAAATGCATATTACCTGTAAGTGCATTCTAACTGAAAGTAATTTTGATTACGCAATATATGAATAATTTTCCTAATTTGAACCGGATTGCCTCCAATGCACTGGACTTCAGCATTTCAGAACTACGGTTAATTAAGATGGGAGATGCGTACCTGTTGGTTGTTGTATTGAGGAAGATTGAGAATGGGAGGAATGAGGAACATCATGTACATCGATCAGTAGGATTTATACATAGAGAGTGTGGTTGCGACGGCATACAAGTAGGGTAATTAGTTAAGGAGTCTCTAAGAATAGCATGTAAGAACGACCAAGTGCCTGAATCAAGATGTTGATTCTTATATAATTGAGTAATAAATTCCTTGAAATTAGGGTTTATATGGAAACGTAAGGAAACATATTGTATGGTTATCTTTTATAGTTAATTACAAAAACATCTTATCTTCTACCCGATGTTGCTAGCTTATTATTCGAGTTTTTTTTTAAGATATCATATTTGATAAACCAAAAATAGTTTATAAGCTAGTTTTTAAAAAAACTACTTATACTAGCCTTTTTATAAGCTTTTTTAAAAAATCAAATGTCCTTTAATTAATTATAAAAACAAATTTTTTTAATGTTCTTTTATGTCATTTTATGAGCGTGTTCGGTATACAACTTTTAGGAGTTTTTGGTTTCTAGCTTTTAAGAAAATGCTAGTAAAAAATAAAAAGATTCGTTCAGCGACGGAAACGTTTAACTTTTAGCATAAACAAAACACTCCAAAATCAAAAACTACATGGAATAGCTTTCAACAAAATGCTCCAAAATAAAAAACTATCCGCTACCCGCTACTAGCTAGTTTTGCCGAACACGCCTTATATCTTTCAATTAGCTTTTTAGCTGGTTTTACCAAACATTTTCTATTAACAATTAATTTTTCAGCTACCAGCTAGTTTTTCAACTAATACGCTAAAAATAGTCTTAGTTAGTCTACTAGGAACTAGTAAGGCACCTTCTCTTGAGGAGGTGATGATATGGAAATCAAAGAATCAAACTGACCCCTTATATTTTATTTATTTTATTGTTGGTTTAGTTACATAAACAAGTATAACATTTTTTTTTGTTTCTTGGTTTTATCAAGCAAACTCATAGGAGTGGGTAATTTTTGGATTGGTATATTTCGTCCGTTTTCAAGTTAACTTTCGGTTTCAATCGTCTACATGTCATTCCATGTCAACTTTTGTTATTTTTCGGAAAGCACCCAACATTTTTTTGCAAAAGACTTATTTTGACGTTTTTTGGGTTTCTAGTTGATATTCTATGATGATTTTATGATAATTATGATGATTATGGTGTTTTGTATGCTTAGATAGTAAAATTGTATTTTAGGAAATTATATGTTAAATGGTGTTTAAAATTTTAAGTTAATCATGTACACGAGTGAGATGACTTTGTGACACTTAATGAGGTTTTTAAGGTTTATCGACGTTGGTGATTTAAGATCAATTTTCTCTAGCAATACAGTACATGAGGGATGAAACATGCCCTTGCACATGCAACCATATTAGGGATAGGCCTAAACGGAGGCAACGGGCATGAAGGATAAAACATTCCTAAAAACATGTAAAGAGTGATAAAAATAAATGGTAAGGTCATTGGGCATACCCATGTAAGGTTGATGTGGTGCCCTCCTTTATGTGTGAACAGCACCTCGGGAACCCATAAGTGTTATGTGACATGGCCTTGACTACAGAAGACAATAACAGAGAGAGAAAGAGATTAAGGTGCTGTTTGTTTTTTCTAAAGCAAAATGTCTGCAATCTGCGGACCACATCTGTAGACCTCTGCAGTAGAAGAGGTGGACCAAACATCTGCAGTCTGAAAAAAGAAGATTGTTTGTTTTTTTAACATCTGCGGGCTATTAAAATAAACTGAAATCTAAATAAACTGATTTTTTAAAACTTCAAAGCGAATTTTTTATATATTTTTACGACTTTATTATAAATATATAACGAATCTAGATCAACTTTTATGTATTATTATATAAAAAATAAAAATAAAAATGGTATTAATTCATATACATATTTGATAAAAACCAACAACTTTGATTGCAAAGTTATAACTAAACATTATAATTAGTGATCAAAGAATTTGATACATAAATAGATGGAAATAAACTTCGATTTTTTCAAATAAATCTATTAAAAACGTACGATAAATATTTTCTCGAGAAATTGATGATACTCTATTAAATAAAGTTTTACAAAATTTTGGCAAAAAAATATAAGAATATATTATGATTTTTTTTCATATTTATATAAACAACTTCAACGACTATTATTATAATAAATTTTTATTTATAAATTTGTTAAAAATGTCATGTTTGTATCGTCAAATGTTTTTTTTTAAGTTTTGTAATTTTTTTTTCATATTGTTTATCATTAATAAAGTTGGAAAAAATATAAATTAAAAAAAACTTTAAAAAAATAAAGATATATATGTTTTTTTAAGCTAGAAGATGTCTGAAGATGTTAGAAGACTCTGGTCCACATCTGCGCCAAGAAGACGGCGCGCAGACATTTTTAGGTCTGCAGTCTTCAAAAAAACAAACAGTCTGCGAAGACTAATGTCTGTGCGTGATCTGCGCGGCGCAGACAGAAGACGTCTCGTAGATCTGCAGACAAAAAACAAACACTACCTAACAGTCATGTCATGTGACCGTTTGACCCTTTTAAGCAAAAAAAAAAAAAAAAAAAAGACCTATAAATAGCAATGCTAATATATTTTATACACATTTTTAAACTATAATCATCAATTCTTTCATTCTAAACTACAAACTAACTCTTATTCACCAAAACTCAACAAAAAAAAAAGAAAAAAAAAACAAATAAACATCCAAACACACCCACTTCAGTTCAACTATCGGCACATACACACTTAACACAACACCTTATGAATACCCACACTATGAATAGCTATCCCAATGGGTCATGAACATGTTATAATCATCACATATTCAACAACCACTCCTTTTCTAACAACCATTCCACAAAATTACTATCGACAATCAAACCCTTATCAAACACCAAATGTATCATGACAATTCTAGCAATTTCAATCTTCACAATTTCAACAATCTCTCCCACCCCAAACTTCCTAAACACAACATTGTCAACCACAACCACCCAATGATGACAAAATAGTGCTAGAAACTCAACTACAACCATCTACAAGAAAACAAAAGAAAAGGAAAAAATGGTAAATTTTAGAGCGAATATAAGGAATCGATGTTAAGGCACGCTTGGATTTATGTATCTTTAAATGAGAAAATTGGCAACGTCCAAACTGGGACAACATTTTTAAACCGTGTTCTAGCACACTTCCATACAAAAATTGAAAATGGTAAATATCATACTTACGGCGGTGTAAATGGAAAATGACACAAGCTAAAAGTTAGTTGCACTAATATTAACTAAATATTCAACCACCTCACAAACATGCATTGTAATGGGGGTAATATTCTGGTTCTTTAACCGTGGTGGTTAAAAAATGATGGTTGGTGGTTGTTAAGACCGCCAAATAAAAATCTTGAAAACGATGCAATTCAAAATGAATTGTAATAGCGGTAATAGGGATCGAATCCACAAGGATTAGTTCGAATCAAATCTATGCATTCAGTTTTTATAAAACAAAGTATAAAATGATATGAGGTTTTCTCAAAACGCTAAATGTGATAAAAATACTAATTTAACAAAATCGACTAAAATGAAAAAGTGAAAAATCTTTAAAAAGAACGTTCCAATATCAGACTAAATCATAACTTCAATCATTTGACTAATCATCATAATTTTATGGTGCAATAGGTTGGATGGATTCTAACTTGGCTATAGTAACCCAAGACTTTTGAAATTAACTAGACCATTTTTAATTAGTATAATGATTAGAAAAGCTCATAACACACTTTCTTAATTAAAGTCACAAATCAATGAAACATGTAATTTATGAAAACCAACTAGCATCAAGATTTAAGAGCCACCAAATTCAAAAATAAATCAATATGCTTTCATTACCATTATGGAAGAAACCTTTCATGATTTATGTGAAATGAACACAAACACATAAACCATTAATTTGTTTCTTGTTAATTTGAAAATTTATTATGTAATCAATAAATTAACCAACTAATTTAACATTTACATATCTAAACTCATGATTAAAGACAATATGAACATAAATAGATGTTTTACTAAAAAATACCACCATATAATACCATCAAAACCCACACAAAATTACTCATATTCATTTAGTTTTTGTATTCATTCACCTATACTGAATATAAATACTAACTACTTATAATAATAACAATAACAATAAAAAAAGATAAATATTTATACCAATACCAATAGTGAAACAATAATGACAAAAGTTTCTTGAAATCGTCATTGTAACTAATGAATAAAATATTTCTAGGGTTTCATTATTGAATCAGAAAAGAGAGTACAATTACAATGAAAGAAAAAGAGGATATAAATAGGAGATATAATTGGGTTTAATAGCTAAAGGGGAGAAACAGGTCCAAACAAGAAAAAGGGCCTAATAATTTTATTATGTTAGCATCCCTTCTCAAACTCATAATGCGACAACAATAAGCATAGAGAATTTGTTGGCTAGAAAATGAAATCGAGGAGCAATCAAATCTTTCATAAATATATCAGCAATACGCAACATGTGGCAGAGAAATAGTCCCCTTATGAAAGTGGTGACAAGTGAAATGAAAATCAATTTCAATATGTTTTGTTTCTCATGAAACATTGAATTCTTTGCAATCATAATCGCACTCTGATTGTCACAGTGTAAAGGGGTAAATTGAGAAATATAAACACCCATGTCTATAAGAAGCCATCGCATCCACACAATCTCGCAAGTAGCAACAATTGTAGCTTGATACTTAGATTATGTAGATGAACGAGAGACAACATCTTGTTTCTTACTTTTCGATAAAATCAATGAATCTCCAAGAAAGATACAATACCCAATATTATATTTGTGATCATAAACATTTCTATCCCAGTCAGCATCACTATAGGAATACGGCTCAAGAGAGGAAGTAGAAGGAAACACCAGACAGTGAAACTGAGTACCACAAGGATATCTAAAAAATGTGAAAAACAACTCCTAAATGAACCATGAAAGGAGCAGTGAAAAACTGGATAGCCACATTATCTACATGAGCAATATTTGGTCTAATGAAGGTAAGGTAGACCAAACTACCCACAAGGGTATGATAAAGGCTCGGATATGATAAGGAAACACCTTTAGTTGGAGAATACTTTGCATTACTCTCTAGAGGGGTATCAACTGTTTTGTTATCCCAAAGTCGAGCTCAGTCAAACAAATCTAAGTTATATTTTCTTTGAGATAAAATATAACTCTTTGTATATTGGGAAACTTTAATCCTTAAGAAATACCGCACTAAACTTATGTCTTTCATAGCAAAATGACTAGCCAAATCATGCTTCAAGGATTATATACAATCATGATCATCGTCGTAATAATCATAGCATCTACATATAAGGAAATAAGGATCCAACCTGTACTTGTACATCTAACAAGCAAAGAAAAATCATGACAACTAGATTAAAAACCAAGGGAAGTAATTACTATAGAAAATTTAACAGACCAAGCACAAGGGGTCTGTTTGAGACCAAACAATGTTTTTCGAAGCTGAAAAACTTCACCTGCCGGTGAGCAATACCTGGAGGAGGAGAAATTTAAACCTCCTCATGAAGATCACAATTCAAGAATGCATTTTCGACATCCATTTCAAAGTGTGAATAGTTGTCATGTTTGCAACTGGAGCAAAGGCATCTTCATAATCCATATCATATTCTTTTGAGCATCCTTTTACAACAATTATGGATTTGTAATGTTCAATAGACCAATCACACTTGGTTTTACCAATCAGACTTGGTTTTGATAAAGAGCTGCAAGTTCCTCAGATATAGCATTTTGCCAAATGCGATCAGAGACAAACTCTTAGAAGCATGTTACTTATGAGATATGATGTATGTGTTAGATTAGGTGTCTAATCCCATAACTATAATTGGTATGTACTCGACCCGAGAGTAGCATGATCCTTTTGGGTTGCATTCACGAGGACAATCCGATAGGATGAATATTTGAGAAAGAGGTTATTTATGATTTATTAATATGTTATAAGTATAATATATTAATAGAGAAATCATACTATTTAATTAGTATTAATCGAGAATTAATTTGGAATTAATTTAGTGATCAAAAAAGACAAATTAAATTAATGTGGACTTAACGGGGACTGGTTAAGTCAATCAGTAATATTTATAGTTTGGACCAATGATCCATATTGATTAGAATGGACTAATTCTATTTGGGAGTCCATGAAGAGTTAGTCCATAAGGCCCATCATATGGATTATTGGATTTCTTAAAGGCTTAAGTAGATGCACTAAGGTTTACAAGTTAAACCTTAGGAATTCCAAACTATATATGGGTAACCCCTTTAGCCAAAATTGGACCTAAGAGTGACATTGCAAGATATGGATGATTTTGAGCTTCATAACTTCTCTCTCTTTATTCTCCAATTGTTCATGGTGTCTTGTAATTCCATTAGAGGTGCATCATTTGAGGCACTAAGCTGTTAAAGGCCAAAATATAACACGCTACAACAAGAGGTAATCTTCTAACTTACTTTTATGATTCATACGTCAAATTGTATGCTAGTTGTAGCCTTTATGCTTTGGAAATTTTATTGCATGTATAATTAGAGAAAACTTAGATCCAAAGCTACTAAGGTTGTATGTGCACCATAGGAGTGTTATAGTACACAAAACCCAACAGTGGTATCAGAGACATGGGTAGTTTTTTGTTATATCCATGCATAGCTAATTGTTCAAATTGAACCAAAATGAAAAAAACTATTTCTATCTACATGAACTCGACGAGTCTACTATTGGACCTGACGAGTTGGATGATTTTGGTCATGAACTTGACGAGTCCATAGCCTAGCTCGACGAGTTGGATCATCAGTTGGCAAGATTCTTAGGTTTTTGGCCTTATTTGGATTAGGACACTTACCACAAAATGTTTTGGCTCATAAAATTTGATTTTGTTGATATGACATGATGATTGCCAAAATTCTAAGATAATTACTTCGTTTTGTGAAAAACTAATTATTTGTAAAATTTGAATCATTTTGCTACAAGAGTTGAATTAGATCAATTTAGTAAAATATAAAATGATATGATTGTTTTATTAGTTTAAATTTTGATCTAAATGTTTTTAAGGAGTTACAAATTTTATCATCAAATTTGGAACTCAAAAGTTTTTTTAAGGAGTTACAAATAAATATTAGTTAAATTGATCTTAATGTTTTTGAAGAGTTCCATAAGTTATGGAACTTGAAAAGTCTATCTTTATAAAACAAATTAACTCCTTAAGTTATGGAGTTCAAATGTTTTTCAATAATTACAAAACTTGCCCTCGAGTTTTAAAAGTTGAAAATACTCAATTAAGAAACATCGAATTCATAGAAACCCTAGTAATTTGAAAAGTTTTCAAAATGTAACTCATGGGTTCATAACTTAAAATTAATTAAATAGTTTTAATTTGATTTAGCATCTTGATGTTTTTTGAATAGTTTAATTAATTCTTATGGACTTTATTAATATTTAATTAAATGTTTAATTAAAAGAGTATTATTATTAAATCCATAATCATATGGTTTAGGTTTAATTAAATTAAGAGTATAATTTATTAATAGATAAAACCATCAAGTATTTTAAAAGTTTAAAATACTCCCTTATACTATATAAAATTAAAAGTCTAACATATTATATATGTATAATTAAAAGGTTAGTATTACTGTTAGTAGGCATCATTCACGAAGTCAATCTATAAGGGGGTATAAGGAAACTGCCTATAAATGGCAGTTGAATGGGTGTCCACTCTAATCCACCGCTTCCTTGATTGGTGGAGGGTCGTTAGTCGAACGGGTAGGATAGGAAAAACCACACACTATAAGTATAATGAAATACCAAGTAACTAAATGCTTAATAAATTCTCAATCTTAGTTACTTAGGAAAAATGTGAATTTGATGCTACCCCATGAAATTGCACTTTGCACCTTGTTAAGTCGTTAGTGGAGCGTGTGTGGTTAACCGGCACACTAATTTGGGACTAACAATGTGTGTCAAAGGGTAGCTTGATGTTAATCATGGATCAATGGAGCGTGTGTGGTTAACCGACACATTGATTAGGTGATATGTAACATCGAGAGTACCAAGCTAATTTGCATGGTTATTCACACCTTGTTTGTGATCCTTATCATCCCAGTCACAAAATTTAAGGGCATAATTGAGATTAAACATGTCATTGAAAAGTTCAATGAATCTCAAAGGATCTAGGAATTTCAATTCATTTAAAACCTAAAGTTAATTTTCGTTTTTTATGGTGGAAATTCGTAAATCGTCATTTACTTACCTTCAAATATTTTGCAATTGGATTACAACATCCCTCTTCCGAATTGTAAAATATTTTGTTGGGTCCTAGCCTTAATATTTCATTTTAGGTGTTATATTAAAGACTTAAATCAACTAACTTGAATTTCTCCCTTATAGATGTCTAGTTCTGACAACTATGATCTTCCCGAATCTTTTGGAAAAAACGATGTCCCATGATTGGATCGTGGAAATGGATATCATGTTTGACTTCCTCTACCTCCTCCAATAATTCTCCCTGAATCACAAGTTCAAAGACTTGAAAAGTTCAAGGTCACTCAAGTCCTATTGGCTAGCAAACACCAAGATGGAAGGTCTATGTGTGCACATGTCTTGGAGATGAAGTCACACGTTGACAGGCTGGGAATGTTGGGTGTCGTTGTTTCACGGAAGTTGGCTATTGACTTGGTTCTTTAATCACTTTATAAGTCATGTAGTGAGTTCATTAAAGATTACTATATGAAAGACCGCAACGTGTCCCTTATCGATCTTACCTATTTGCTAATTGTTGTTGAATCAGCAGTGATTTGGTGCACAGTTCAAGAAAATTTGATTGGAAGATCTACCTCCCAAACTTCTATGGACATTGACAATGGCAGCATTGGAAGTCCAAAAAAGTCTTCTCTTCCCAATGTAAAGGGATCGGCCATAGTCAACCCGATTGACCAAATGGTAAAGAGAAAGGCTAAGTCTGAGATTGTCCCATGTGCCATTCCGAAATAGTATGTTTGCTTCTATTGCCAAGAGAAGGGGCATTGTTTGTGAAGCTGTCGTATCTACCTAAAGGGCCATAAGGATGCTAAAGTCAAAATGTTTGACTCTGCTTCAAGTAAGTCAATTATCTAACTCTATTAAGTTCTTGTTTGTAGATTCTTAATACATGATGCGACAAGATTGCATTTTAATGTGTTTGTAGGATCGAAGAAAAGAAAGGAAACTTAAAGGAAGAGTAAGGTGAGTCTGGTCGCGAAGAGATGGATTTCATCGCATGGTTTGATGATTAGATTTGTGAGCCGCTACTAAGAATTATGACAGGTTGCTTAGAAATATGTAATACCATAGTTTTCATTTGTAATTGCATTGTAAAGACAAGTTTCCTGTGTATTATAAATAAAGAAAATTTTAATTTTGAAGGGACTAGTTTATGGTTTGGGCTAGGCTATTTATGTATTGGTCTTAATGGGTTTTGTGTCTTGTAATAGAGTACGTTGGATGAGTTTACGGCCAAAGGTGTGTTTACGGCCGTAAACCTATTTACGGCCAGCTTTTCCCCTATATAATGGGTGTGTCTGAGTCTATCAGTGGTTGTTGTTGATCCACAATGCTTACGGCCATTAGTTTGTGTCCAAGTTGATGATCCACAGTGTTTACGACCATCTTCTTCTACTCCATTCTTATATTGTTTAATTTTCAGATTGCTTGATCAATGGTTAAGATCCTTGTTTCTAGGGTCGTACAATTGGTATTAGAGCGAATCCGGTGTCAAATCATCTTACAATCACATTCACGGTCAAAAGGAGCTTAGTTTCATCATTGTTCGAGGCTTGTTTTGATATTTTCGTAGAAAAAGGGGATCATATCTGCTTAAAATTCATGTTTTCATCAAATTTTGGGCATTTACGGTCAAGAGTTCATGGCCATAAACTCACATTCACAGCCGTAAACTCACATTCACGGTCGTAAACTATCATTCTTCAATAACTGAAATCTCTGTTCACGCCGTAAACTCCCATTCATGACCGTAAACTGAGTATCTTCAGTGATCGTAAATAGGCAATCTTCAGTGACCGGAATCTCAACCGTAAACCCCAACAGGCAACCTCAACCGTAAACTCCTCCTTAATCGAAATCTCGACCGTAATCTCCTCAACCGGAAAGCTAACCGTAAACTATGTTTACGGTCGTAATCTTGTGGCCGTAAACTGATCTGTTTGATATTTTAGTTTATTTTTCAAGTCATTTCAAATTAAATAAAAACATCAAAAACAAAAACAAAAATGGACTCTCAAAGCCCAACAATTCATCATGAATTAGATTCAATCATGGGAACAACCACTCGCATTCCACGTCTATTATCTACAGAAGGTTCCCGAAATGGAAATACCGGACCGAGAAATACATCAAGAGGAAAGACTTCAAGGTTTGCGAAGCATTCTCAAAGGACCAGTCAGAATTACTACTACTCTTGCAAATGGACAAATAGTTGACAAGGTGTATGAGGATTACAATGATGAAGACTTCGAAAAAGTTGAAGAACAGGAAAGGGCGTTGGCTACTTTAACTATGCATTATCTCCTGATATTGCTCAAAGTTTCAGAGAATATGATTCAGCAAAAGCATTGTGGGAAGCTTTAATTAAAGTCTACGAGGTAAATGAAGACATGAAATAGAGTCGCCAAGACATGTTAAGATAGAAATTCAATATGTTTAATTATGTTCTTGGAGAAACTCTAGAAGCCCACTTGCAGCGTTTTATCACACTCACCACTAAAATAAGTTCAGTTGGGGTTTATGTGACTAAGTCTGAGATAAACAAAAAGTTGCTGAATTCACTTCCAAAAGCATGGGATATGAATGTGGATGTCATTAAGAAGACGAAAGATGTCAATTGTCTCAGTCTTGCTGAAACTATGGCAATCATCAAATCTTGTGATCTTGATGATAAGCAAAGATAGATCAATCATGTGAATTCCTACCCGACTGCAAATCTTGGGATTTCCTCAAATATTGCCTTTTCATCCTTTACCTCCTCTCCAATTCAAGCTTTTGTTGTTCAACAACCTTAGAATCAAACCTTTGTTTCTCCATCAGCTGCACCATTTGTTGCTTCATCATCTATGTCTCATCCACACAGTCAGTCTTTTGTTGTTCCACATATGGTCCCTGCTCCCAATCCCAAAGAAAGCGATGAAAACTTAGCTCTTGCCTCTGGACTTGTCAATTGCTACAATGCTTTTGTAGTTGGAGAGATTCCACCTCAACTCCCATTTGTTGATCTAGATCAAATACATCCAGAAGATGTGGAAGAAATGGATATTACTTGGCAGATAGCAATGGCAGTGTTTAGGGAAAAACAATTTGCAAAGAAGACGGGAAAGAACGACTATGGGATGAATGCTGACAAGAAGGTTGGATTTAACAAGGACAAGCTTTGATGTTGCAATTGCCACGAGCCAGGTCATTTTGCTCATGAGTGTCCGAAGCCAGACAGAATGGTAAGCAATGATAGAACAATGGTTCCAGTGGGAAATAGTTGTGGAAGTGTTGCTATCAACAGTGAGACTGCTAATCTGATAGTGGTTGCTCAGTCTTTTGACTGGGAGGACCAGATTCAGGCACTGAATATTTCAGGACCTGAGAGTGCTCACTTTTCTCAAATCAATGATGCTCCAGAAGAGAAAGCTGAAGTTGATCCTAAAGAAGAGATGATGGAGTTTCAGTTTTCTTTTATGGTATCGTCTACTCCAGAACCTGAGAAGAAAGAGTGACAGTTGCGGAGGAATATCGTCAGACCTTGGTATGTCGACAGTGGCTGATCCCGGCATATGACAGGAGACATCTCCCAATTAAGCAACATTCAAACTTTTAATGGGGGATTCATTTCCTTTGCGGGTGGAGAAGGTGGAAAAATCACTCAGAGGGGAAATGTAACAAATGGAGTGCTGAGTTTCGAGAATGTCAACTTTGCTCCCGAGTTAAAGCACAGCTTGTTGAGCGTTTCTCAGATTTGTGACAAGGGTTATTCAACACATTTTACGGATAAAGAGTGTATGATTCTAAATCCAGGCATTGTCATCTCAGGTGATTCGATTCTTGTCAAATCAAAGCGGGATGGAAATGCATATATCATCGACATGAATAGCAACATTCTTGAACAAGTTAACTGCCTCTTTTCTAAAGTATCATAACAAAATGCTATGTTGTGGCACCGACAACTCAGTCATGCGAACGCTAACAATCTGAATCGTCTTGCTAAAAATGATATGGTGTGTGGCCTACCTATCACAGACTTTATAACATTTGAAAAGTGAGTGTCATGTGCCCAGGGAAAGCATCACAGAAAACCACACCTGCCAAAATAGGTTAATTCAATCAGTCAAGTGCTCCAATTATTGCACATGGATTTATTTGGTCCGATCAATGTCCTAAGCATCAACAATAATTCATACTATCTAGTTGTGATCGATGAATTCTCACGTTTCACATGGGTTTTCTTCTTATCCAACAAAGTTAGGGTATCTGATCTGATTAAGAAGTTCATCGTGATGATTGAGAACCAAACAAATCACCGAGTGAAGGCTCTTCGAACTGATAATGGCACATAGTTCAAGAATGCGGTTCTTGATCACTTTTACGCGGAAAAGGGAATAGTGCATCAATATAGTTCCGTTCGCACGCCTCAACAAAACGGCGTTGTTGAATGGAGGAATCGAACATTGCAAGACGCTGCAAGGATGATGTTGTGTGACTTAAAGCCGCCAACTTTCTTTTGGGCTGAGGCGATCAACACAACATGTTGTGTTCAGAATCGTGTTTTGATCAACAAAGCCCAGATGAAGGCTCCGTATGAAATTTTATATGGTCACAAGCCATCTGTCAGTCACTTCCGCGTATTTGGCTGCCCTTGTACACTTCTTCACCTGGAGTCCAACCCGAAGTTCAATGCCAAAGCTGATGACTGCTATTTTTTGGGGTATGTTGGTCACACTGCGTATAAGGTCTACAACAAAAGAACAAAGCAAATCGCAGAATCCTTCGATGTGCACTGGTTGGAGGAGAATGAAATGGATGCTAGAGTGGGTCCTGATTGGCTATTTGATTACACATCGTTGTTCAAATCGTTCAATATGTGTTCAGATGGTTTATCTGGTTCGAAGATTCTACCTGAAGATGAAGACAAAGAAGTTGTATACAAACCGTCGATAGTGTCTTTTGCAATTCCTACGGTGGAGTCATTTGTTCCAATTACTTGTCCAGAATCTCCAACTCAACAACACGCTCCAGATGCTGATGCCACACCTCTTCTCCTATTGAAAGTGAGTTCATGTCCACAGATCCTTCCACTGTTATTCAAACTTTTATGGAACTTCTCTTTCCTGAGCAAATTGCAAATGAGTTTGTGGCAACTCCTTCTAACGAGACAGGTTCGTCTGAAGTGAATCATTTGGAAAATGATGGAGTTATCAACATTCACAATCTTCCTATTTCACTCAATGACATCATCCAGGAGATACCTTCCCGCATTCAACGCGATCATCCGATCGATAATGTCATTGGCCAACTGGGTGATGGTGTTAGAACAAAAAGTTAGAATGGAGATGTTAATATATGTCTCTATTCTTGCTTTATCTCTCAAATTGAGCCAAACAATGTTGAAATGGCTTTGAATGAGCACAGCTGGGTAGATGCTATGCACGAAGAGTTAAATCAATTTGAAAAGCTCGGGGTTTGGATGCTAGTTGAACTACCTAAGGGCAAAAAGTCTCTTGACACACGGTGGGTATATCGCAATAAGCAGGATGATTCTAGAGTCATAGTGCGTAATAAGGCAAGATTGGTGGTTCGTGGGTTTAGACATGTTGAGGGTCTTGATTACACCGAGGTTTATGCTCTGGTGGCTCGCTTGGAGGCTATCCGTATCTTCCTCGCATACACTTCCTACATGAAATTCATTGTTTACCAGATGGATGTCAAGACAACCTTATTGTATGGCACGGTGAAGGAAGAAATCTATGTTGATCAACCCCCTGGGTTTGTTAACTTGAAGTTTTCCAATCACATTTACAAGTTGGACAAGGCGTTGTATGGGTTACATCAAGCTCCTCGAGCCTGGTATGCAACTCTCACAAAGCATTTGCTCAAGCATGGATATTCTCGTGGCACTATCAATCAAACCTTGTTCATCAAGTATGTGGGTAATGATCAGATTCTAGTTCAGATCTATGTTGACAACATTATCTTCTGGTCTACAAGTCCGCATCTATGCAAACAGTTCGAAGGAGTGATGAAAAAGAGGTTCGAAATGAGTTTGTTTGGAGAAATGACCATGTTTTTGGGGCTTCAGGTCCAACAAAGATCAACCGGAATCCAGCTCCATCAAGCAAAGTATGTGGAGGATATGCTTGAGAAGTTCGGGTTTCGAGACGCAAAACCTGCCCTGACGCTAATAGCCGAGAGACCTTGTTATCTCCAGATACTGATGGCAAATCCATAGATCAAACTCACTACAGATCGATGATCGGTTCGTTGATGTATCTAAATGCAAGCATGCCAGACATTATGTTTGCAATTTGTCAATGCACACGTTATCAGGCTAATCCTAAACTTTCACATCTTATTGCTGTCAAAAGAATCTTTCAGTATCTCAAAGGCAGCCCAAAATTGGAACTTTGGTATCCAAAAAATTCTAAATTTGATTTATATGCTTTTTCTGACAGTAATTATGGAGGTTGTGAGCTTGATAGGAAATCTACATCAGGTGGGTGTCAATTCCTTGGTGACCGGCTCGTGTCTTGGTAGTGCAAGAAATAGCACACTGTCTCAACCTCACTAGAAGAAGTGGAATATGTTGTTGCCTCTGCGTGTTGTTCTCAAGTTATCTGGATCCAACATCAGTTGTTGGATTACGGTTTGAATTATCTAGAAACCCCTATTTTTGGGATAATGAGGCTGCAATTCAGATTGCTAAAAATCCATTCCGACATTCAAAAACCAAGCACATTGACATCAAAATTCATTTCATCAGAGATTGTTATGATCGTTCACTCATTCGGCTGGAACAGGTTCCCACTGCTAATAATGTGGCGGATCTGTTCACAAAGCCGTTTAACAAAGCTCAATTCGATGTGATTTTGAGCTTTTTGAAAATGCTACGTTTTGAGGACTAAATTTTTTAGGTTAGTTTAAATTTGCGCATGTTATTTTCATTCTCACCATGCACAAATTTAGGGGGAGAAATAAACAAAAACCAAACCAAAATATCAAAATCTCAAAATCCAAAAACATTAGAAACTCAAAAAATCAAAAAAATATGTTGCTGATAGTTTTTGCTTGTAGGTAATGTGCTGGGAAGTGATATAATCATGTGATAACAGGCAATCTGAATCTATGTAAGGTACCCAAGTTGAATTGTCTAAACTCTGTGTTCGATGCGTTGGTAGGAACGAAAGTTTTTAAAATGGACTTGACTAGGGTCAGATAAACTTAAGGAATCTAGAGACCTGAAAAATCTTGACCTAGATAGTTCCATTTAGCCTGACAATTCGACGCTTAGGTAGGTTGAGAAGATTGATATACATGGGAATCTGCGGATACATTAAACGATCTGTATCTAGAACTGTAGATTAACTTTTTGTCGATGTGCGGACTTTGTCCTTAATTCTGGTATTGACGGGGAAACTGGGGAATTCCAATCAATTAGGTCTGTAGAAAATTATTTTCTTTCTTTCTATTTGTTAGTCATATGTTGCTTCCTCTGTTGATAGGAAGAGATCCGACCTGGAATGCAACATATGCAACTTTGTCTCTCTGCATCTTCTTCTATGATATTCTTCCTACCTTTAGTCATATGATGTCTCCTTTGCGTAATTAACAATCCGACCTGGTACACAACATATGCAACCTTCTACTTCTCAATCCCTCTAAACTCTAGTTAGTCATATGTTTCACTCTCTGCGTGATTAGAAGAGATTTGAACTGAGTGTACAACATATGCATTCTAAATATGACATCTCCCTAATAATTGTCTGCTCATCTGAACTAAGGAGTATTCTGAAAGACCTTAATTATTGGGGTATATCAGGAAGCGGGAAATACGTTCTAATACAATTAAAATTGAACATTTTATAGGTTGTTTGTATATTTCGCTGCTCAATTTAGGTAGACAATGATATCCTTAGTCGTCGTCAGCTGAATGGTCTTTTAGGAATATTATCTAAGTTCATAGGATCTAATGTCTTGTCACTTATAGAATGTCCTAAATTTATCACAACCTTTCGTGTTTAAGTGAACTACAATACGAGTGATCGACCATGGACATGAAGGCAAAAGTATTTATAAGTGGATTAAGGCTGTCTAACAACTTTGATCTTAATGTCACAAAAATATTATTAGTGTTAGTTGAGGTGAAATTAGTTTTAGTTCCTTTTAATTTCAATTTTATTTTTATTTTTATTTTACATTTTGATAAAAAATTTAATAAATTTTTAGTTTAGTTTTAAAAATTGGTTTTATTTTTTTTTATTTTTTATTTTTCTTCTTATTTTTGTCCTTAAAATGTTTTATTTTTAAAATTAAAATTTTTGGGTATTGGACCTTATTTTATGCACTGTGGATTGCGGCCCATAGTTTTTGGACCGGGTATATAAGGATTGTTTCCAGCCGGAAACCTTACAATTCCTCATTCTTCTGTTTTTGGCCGCAAACTCTCAAATTCTCTCTCTCAAAAAAAATTGTGACTTTTGTGAATTGATCGGTTGAAACTAAAGGTATAGCATTTCCGATCCTAAATATGACATTATTGCACCAAATCGATCTATATTAAGGACTTAATCGAAGAAATACGTTTTCGGCATTTACGACCTGAGTTTATGGCCAGCCATTTACGGCCATGAGTTTACGGTCGTAAACTCCATTTTGACCGTAAAATCAGTTTTGGTCAACCCAAATTTGACTTTTCATCATTTGTTTCACTTAAGAGCCTAATTAAACTGCAACATGAGTAAAACATCAATCTTAAATGTTTAAATAAATTGTTTTCTCACTTGGCTTGGTTTAGTGCAGATCGAAATGGCATAACTTAAATTCGCTGATAGTCACAACCTGACAATTCTCTTGGCTGATCCTCCTGTTGCTCATGGAGAGTTCAAATCAATGATGCATGGATTAAGAGAATGTTGCATGACCACTGATCTAACTGTGAATCCAACAATCTATCAAGACTTGATCAAAGAATTCTGGAGGTCAGCTGATGTGAAGCAAGGAGGAGATGGATCTGTGTCTGTTGAAGCTACAGAGAAGGTTGCAAAATCATCATCACATAACAATTCATCCAGGACATTCTAAAAATTGATGATCAATCAACCTTCCTACTGAGATTGACTTTGACCAAGTTCAAGAATTTCTCATCAAGATAGGCTATGAAGGCGACTTTCCTCCAACAATGAAGAAGCTGCTAGCACTTTTTTGGAGGTTCTTAGCTCACGTATTTGTGAACTACATATCAGGAAGAAAATCTGGCACATATGAAATTTCTCTGAGGAACATAGTTGCCATCATTTCACTGGTTGTGGGTCTGAATTACAACTTCTCCAAGTTCATCCTTGACGAGCTGATTGCAAACATCAAAGGAAAAACAACGGACAAGTTTTTGTTGTACCCTAGGTTTATTCAAGTGTTCATCGACGAGCAATTTCCTGGGATGACTAAAGAAGGAGAAACTCTTGACATGAAGTCTCTTGGGCCAAACACTGTCGGGCTAATGAAGCAAAATCGAAACAGAACATTACTTTTCAAGGAAAGTATCCCTTAGTGAAGTTTGGTTTGTTTGCCGATTCAAGCGAGGCTTCTGAGTCTTATGTATCATCAGACAGCATAACTTCTAAAGATGATATCATTTCTGAAGATGATGTTATTCCTGTTTCAGATCATGAAGATGATGCAGTTACACCTGTAGCTATAGTGGCTGAAGAGCATGACTTGCATTCTGTACATGTTGAGAGTGAAATGAGGTAACGACGGAGGATACGACAGAAAATGAAGGAGATGATGATGATTCTTTTAATGATTTTGATCTTACAGGTTTTGCCCAGGATGACATTTCTTTGAGTTTTGGAGGCAATGATAACCTTTTGTCCAATGAATACCTTGACACGTTTTTTGACAGTATCCATGATGTTGCTCATCCAACAACAGAGATAAGGGATACATAAGATGCTCTTGAAACAGCGCCTCCTACTTCCTACCAAATGGCTGACTCTACAACTCCTATGGAGACAACTTCATGGATTACTCCCCTTGAGGATGTTATTCCTACTACTGAGCCATTCGTGAGTGAATCCTTGACTACTCAGACCTCCCAGCCTACTTTGAAAAAGAGAAGACGTGATCTGAGGCAGGGAGTACTCATTCCAAAACAATCTCAAGGCCATCAGACTCAACCAACAACTTCTCCAACAACTTTTTTGCTACTGATTCATCTGTACCATCCCACGAAGGACCAAGCACCATTTTTTATGTTGGTGGTTCATCAGCTCCCCTGGAATCATCTCCTCCTAGGCCTTTTAATGATGCTGCCTCTGAGAGGCTTGCTATGTATCTGGCCCAACAACAATACTCAGAGCCTTCCTCCCACACTAAAGGAATTTCTATAGAGGTAGGCCACTCAGGAGAGGATGATTCCATCATTGTGACATCCCCAAAATGATGACCAGAAAAGACCGATTTTGTTTATGCTTTGTTTAAAAATCAGAGTAACATTTTAAATAAAAGTTTTGTGGAATTTGTCCCCAAACAAAATATGATAAATATTTATCAAAAGCATTTCCTAAGAAATGTATTTCATTAAAAGACTTTGGATGTCATGTTCGATACAGATCAAAAGCATAAACAGTACAATATAAGCCTTACTACATTATTTCATATCTACATGCCTATATCCGTAGTCCCTCATCCAAAACATCACATCTATGCTCATGCATCACTACCTGTAATACAAGAAACTTAGTGGGTCAGGCTGGGAGCCTGGTGAGCACATAGGGTTTTCAACCCACAATGAATAAGTTTATTAATTTCATCAATCAATCAATAACCCGATTACCCGTTCCTGTTATCCTCACTTTACGTCCCTAAACACCTATCATAAGGGACCTAGCCTAAGGATCATCATCGGGATGGACACTACTGCTAAGGGGATTCGTTAGCAATAAATGTCCTAAAGGCAACCATGTAGGGGATGGAGTACACCGGTGAACACATCGTTCACAAACACCTACAGGTTGCGAGTCTGACAACGTTCCACTGGACTGTCTAGAAGAGTCCGTGGTCATCATCCATACTCCGCTAGATGACAAAATCAACAACATCAACTTCGAGGCCTCTCATCATTTTATCACACATGACCTATTACATTTACCCATGTTTCACCCCCAACATTTTCGTAGATATAAAATACATATACAACTTAAATCATTGTGTATAAAAACGTTCATCCAACATAGATAGCAACTATTCAAATAATATGCACACATAGCACGTAATTCATATAAAATACTTCATATTTGTGTGTAAACTGAAAGTAACTATGCACTCACCTGAAAGGTGGTGACTTAGCACTCGGACAACGCTTCGATACTCTCAAAACAATTTTCCTTCGATAAAACCTAGTATCAATTCCACTAGGGTTTAGTCTAACGTCCACCGCGACTAATTAATAGTCTAGCTATTATTATTATTATTATATAAGCGTTAAATAACACTCAATATAACTCATAATAATATCCCAGATAATTATTTTACGGGCCTAATAACATTACTATAATTATTTGAAAGCTATATTAAAAATTGTGTAAGCGTAGCTCACTTACAGCAGATTAAAAAAAACGGGCTTTATTTGGAGCAGCGTTTCGAAACCGAAAGACCCTTTTTTTCTCGGGGCTTCCTTTGGGTGCTAGGGAGGTTCCTTAGGGCTTAGGGGGTTAAGGTAGGCTAGAGAGAGAAAGAAGTTAGAGAGAGAAGTGAGAAATGTGTGAAAAACCAGCTGCCCTCGCACCCCCTTTTATAGGTGCGAGGCCTCACAAGTACGCTGGGCGTAGTCCTCGGATAAGAATAGCACGTGGCAAGCTCCGGACGGTGCGACGTGGCTCAAGCTGGACCGCGGGAAGGGTTCGCATTCGCGGTGCGTTCCAAGCTCGGACGTTGGGCGTAATGCGAGGGGCGACGTGTCACAATCCGAAGCGACTTCTGAGACCATCATCGGATGGTTGTGGTGCTGCCACATCATCGATTTAGCAACAAACTTCGCAATTTCATGCTTCAACTTTAAAAATTCGTAACTTTTGCGTACGAGCTCCGTTTTCGATGTTCTTTATATCCACGAAGGTGGGAACACACTCTACAACTTTCGTTTTGACTCCGTCGGCTAAGTTTGACTCTATTTTAAAATTTATATTATTAACAGGCCGGGACAAGATTGGTCTGTTAAATTCTCATAACTTCTTCATTCGACGTCTGTTTTAGCCCATCTTTTTCTCGTTACACTACTCTTAACGAGATCTTCGATTCTTTTTCAGGTCGTGTCGGCTAAAAACTGCTTGATCTAATATTCGAATTTCGGGTTGCACACTGCTAATCCGAAACTTCGAAAAATCATAACTTCCTCATACGAAGTCAGATTTGAGCATTTTTATGGACGATCTCGGTTTAACGTATTCTGGAAAATGGAGTCAAAACCGATTTCCTTAATAGGAAGTTTGTTGAAGATGTTTACATGTGTCAGCCATAAGTTTTTGTGGATGCTAAATACCCCAATAGAGTCTGCAAGCTTGAGAAATCCATATATGGATTGAAGAAATCATCTCGCAGATGAAATCTTTGCTTCGATGAGAAAGTCAAAGAGTTTGGTTTCTCTAGGAGTGAGAATGAGTCTTGTGTATATGTTAAAGCTAGTGGGAGTATAATTAGCGTTCTAGTATTGTATGTTGATGACATACTGCTCATAGGAAATGACGTTCCAACCTTGCAGGAGGTTAAGTCCTAGCTTGGAAAGTGTTTCACTATGAAGGATCTAGGAGAGACTGCTTATATTCTGAGGATAAGGATTTTAAGAAATAGAAGTATAACACTAATTGGACTTAGTCAAAGTACTTACTAATTGGACTTTGTGTATTTACAGTCGTACAAAACAATGAAAATGAAAATGAAGAGCAAGGTTCAAGATTTTAATGTAGGTGTTCCTCGAATTGTGATTTAATTTTGGGTTTCTTCATTGTTGGGTTTTCTATATGTCTTGGATGAAGATTTAGGATTTGTATTTGTTATTTAATTATGAAGTAACGATTGTTGTGTTAGCATATACTGCATTATGTTAAATGAAAGGGCAATCTTGTAAACTTTTACATTTTGCTCCATCATGGCCTAGTCATACCAAACACTATACTAATAGTTTTTCAAGTTTTGTTCAGTCCAATCATGTTCTGTTTAGTCCTGTCCAGTCCTATCTAGGTTGTGTACCAAACACTGCCTAAATGAACTAAACTTTGAATACTAACAAAAACGTAAAAAGGATGCTTTCTGTCCAAAAGATCGTGGCGCGATAATAAATTTGCGGTGAGATATCGAGGAAACGGTACTCTGAACTTAAATAGCAATGCAAAAATAAGACTGCAACAATATATCGACGAAAAGGTTAATTTCGTGCCGACAGAACCCAAATCAGGGGCGAAAAACAACAAAACCCTAAAATCAAACGAAACTAGAATAATCGGAACCCTCGAATAATCCAGATAGATCCAAATAACGCTTTGTTACCATGTAAACTAATGAATAAAATATTGTTAGTGTTTCATTATCGAATCATAAAAGATAGTACAATTACAATAAAAGGAAAATATGATATAAATAGGAGAGCTAAATAACTTTAACTTCTAAATTTGTCAGCGGCTCAACGCCTATACATGAAAACTGGCCTAATAACTTTATTAAGCTAATAGTCACTGTTCTTCCAAAAACTTCACCCACAATCAAAATATTTAATACAAACTTCAACCTAATCTAATCTGAAGGAAATGACTCCTTACATGATAGTAAAATCATGATAAAAATATCAATGATAAATTGATAATTTTGTTGTGTTCCAAAAATAAAGAAGAAATGAAGGGAGAAACATCCTAAGAAGAGGCGTTGCACCCTCATCTTCCTATCCACTGTTATGCATGTGTTTTGAAATGCCCTGCTCTTATTCTTTTGATGACATGCTGCGTTTTTCCAGCCTCATACAGAAGACCATATGGGTTTGATGATTCGTAGATTCGGCTGCCAAATAATTCATGTGGGCTTCTTTGTAATATAATTGTCGTCTGCCAAATTTCTTTAATGTGGGCTGCTGAATTAGACTACTTGGGCTGCTATGATGGGTTGTTGGGAAACACTATTGTGGGCAGCTATATATAATCCTGTGTTTGCTTATCAAAACCCCAAAAATATCTGATGGACTTTCCGGTTGAAATATGGGCTCCTACATAGATTAAATTGGCTGCTGGAAAATATGGAAGTTAGGCTGCAAATAATTCTGTTCTTGGGCTACTGAATTGTTAAGAAATGGGCTGCTATATGGGCTGCCAAAAGCTGAAGCTGACAGCAATTTGTCCTACTGTTCACGAGGCCAAAATCCGTATTAAAACTTGTCCAAATATATTCATTTTTTGTGAGATCGAAGATTAATGAACTAGGAAGACATTCGTAAAATTTCAGCTCAATCAAGCAATGTTTGTCCCTCCTTCTCATCGCTTGAAAAAGATCGTGCAATGTTATCATAAATCCAAAATTTCTTTTATATTGCTTTGTTTTTCTTCTCGTTCATGGATTTTGCTATGGTACTTCAATCGAGGCTTCAAGGTATTAGATGTGGCTTTAACGATGCTCCAAAACACCATCTTGCTCGTATAAATTTACACAAAATTAGTTTAAATGAGTAAAAATATCCAAAATAGTAACTCTTGATGCAAAAAGAATATTAAAAGTGTTAAAACAAAGTGAAATACATGCTATATATATGAAAAAATCAAGCTATCATTGGTGAACCATTTGACCATCAAAAAGAATGGCTAGTTATGCAAGAAGTTCTAAAGTAGGTCATTGAACAAAGGGCATGAACTCCATAGTTGGATACAAGTTATGGATTTGACCTTCAACAATGACGGTGATGAGGAGTCACCGAAAGCCACCATTCAATGCTCGATGGACAAAGAAAAAAGGGTGGCATCATCGCCAAGAAAATCGTTGCCAAAACGGAAGTCATGCGAGTACTTTCACAAAAACTAGACGATCATCTTTTGTTTCTTCAAAAAAGCAGACTTCAAAAAATTGCAGTGAGAGGAGCAACAAATGCTTAACGAGATACAAATTATAAACTTGCTGCCTAATCCGAATCTTCAGTAGGATCAACTCAAAGTTTTTAATAAGCTTCAACGGAAATTTCAAGGAAAATATAAAAATTAAGTATTTTAGTTTTTAATGTAGTTTTTTTATTCTAGACACTTATAAAGAAGATCTTGGATGTCCTTTAAATAAGTAAAAGAAACATAGAATTTGTGATGGCACATGTGTTAGGATTTTTAATCCTTATACATGGTTCGTGTGTGATGTTTCACATGTAACATAATTTAAAGAAGTAAAAAAAATGAGGCTCGTAGTTCGTGATGTGCTTTATGTTATTCATTATGTATGTTTCAATTTACATTTTACATTGGGTTTATCTTGGGAAGTCCATTATACACGAGTGACGTTGATCGTGTGAGATTAGTTGGTTTGGGATTTGGGCTTTGGTTTTATATCATGCATTACATTATTAAATTGTTTACTATTTTTGTTGGTGATTTTAGTGTTAGACATAAAATGTAATTGGAATTACTACGTGCTCCACTTGGTATTATTAGTTGTATTCTAATGTAAGTTAGGTGGTGAGGAATACATACTTATATAAATATCAGTTTGATCCTGGAACAACAAATGATGGTAGTCAAAGGGGCGCCCCTTTTGTGGGGTCCTTGGGGGCGGCGCCACTTGCGATGGTTTTACTTTGTCTTTTTCGTCACTTTTAGAAGTCATTATAGCTACAGTTAATTCAAGTGTAATCCCCATTTTGTCACGATATATATTGCATTTGTAAAGGCAAAGAATAAATTATTCTCATAAACAGTTATTGGATCTCTCTCTCTCTCTCTCTTAATCTCTTTTTCTTTCCCCCTCCCTCCCTCCATGTTTATGTGTGTGCTGTTAAGGTATGAAGTCTTGTCCATAATCAAGCATTTGGATCATGCTCATTGAGCATTTGGAGCGTTCGGAACTCAACGGAGCACTTGAGGTTCATGGTGCATGCGACAAAGGAACGGACCATTTGAGAAGGGAATGGGTCATATGACAAAGGAACGGATCAAGTGCCAAAGGAACAAAATCATATAGAAGGGGTTTGGAGCATCTAGAAGAGGTTTGGAGCACTTGGGAGTGATATGGAGCAACAAGGGGACCTTCTTGCGCCATCTGCTGAAGACTTGGGCCAAGAAGGATGTTATTGTGCCAAGGGCACTCCTTCTTGTGCCAAGATATTCTCTCTTGCGCTATGGGGTATCCCTATTGCTTCATTCATGTTATTGTTGTGCCAAGATGGTGATATTCCTCTAATCTAGACGATCTTGTACTACACTTGATTCCTCTTGCGCCATCCATATTCCTGTTGCACCATGATGGCGCAAGATGGACCATCTTGGTCCTTGATGAGCCAAGTATGCTATGAATTCCTCAATGATTCTCAAGATCTTTCAATAATGCTCGAAAATTGGAATTGCTTAAGCATTACACCTTATTGTGTCACCATTATGGATGTTGGACCATTAGTGATCATGATGCTCCACCTGTGCATCATGTTGCTTCACTGTGGTCAAGGTGCTCCATCATGTGTGTTGCTCCACCATGTTGTATCACCATGATGGATGTTGGACCAGGGTGGGACCGATATTTGTATGTTTGGTATGTGGTACTTTAGGAAACTCACTAAGCTTTGTACTTATAGTTTATGTTTATGGTTTCAAGTACTTCCAATTCGAAAGCGAAGGGCCTAATGTGATGATGCAACATCCTCCCCTCATAATTTCTACAAATTGAATAATTGTACTCTGATGTTTTGAATATGATGGTTGGTACTGGATTCTGAAACTATTGATGGATGATTTGATTAACTTTCAAATGAAATTTTTTATTAATGTTTTTGGGACGTTACAATGTGATAGCATTGTTGTGACAAAGAATTGGGACTCAAGTGCCATTTCCAACAAGAATATAATTTTCATTATTAAAATACAAGAAGTTTGAGAGTGTACATGCATCACTCGGGAGATGAGAAGTGGAGCCCGTATCCATATACCAAGAGTTGTCAAGTGGTTGCATCATCATGGTTTGGAAGGCACTAACAAGTTCTTAGGAGTCATCAGGTTGTTGTAGGTTGTAGCCAAATCAGTTGTGAAGTAGGTTTGAGGACATTCCTGGGCTGGCTGCTGATAAGTTGTTGTTGGTCGTGAGTTCGGTCTGGGACCCATAAGTTCGGTCTGTGACGCATTAGTTTGATACATGCAATGCAGGGGGGTCCATGGGTATAGAGGAAACACACCAAGCTAGATAAAGTACTGAGAAATGGACCGCCACCGCAACCACGCCCTCTACCACCTCGTTGCCCGCCACAAGACCATCTTCCACCATCGCGTTGATGTCTACGAGGCTAGCCACAGTTACTGTAACCAGAGTTGTGTTGTCGTGGAGGTGGCACATGTGAAGATGTTTGATCAGGTCATTGAGTGAGCAAGCTTATTAGGCATGTGAGTCTTGTTTGGTTTGCCTTACTTCCTCAAGCAGGAGCTGTTATTTTTCCTTGTTAAAACTAGGAAGTGGGTCAGCTTGTTGGATGATAATAACAACTGTATCAAAGTCGCTCATGGTGAGACCTGAGACGAGTGAGTTGTAAGACCATCTTTGTCTCTGATAATGGGGTTCTGACATTAGCCAGCTAATCAACAATGTTTTTGAGACGGACACAATACTCTGTGACATTGGAAAACGCAGAGAGATGAGTGTTGTTAAATTGTTCCTCTAGATAAACAACCCTAGTTGTCTTGTTATATTGGAAAATTTCATGGACACGTTCCCATAGATTGCATGCTGAAGCACCGGATTTTATGATTGTGTGGTCTAGATTCGGTGAGATGGTGTTTTATATCCATTGTTTTATGAGGGCATCAAGGCACTTCCAGGTGGTCTCGTCAATGTTTGTAGGTCGAGGTGTGTCCAGATCAATGTGATCAAAGACGTAGGTACATGTATGAATGTGGAAGAACTCAACCCATGAGGTATAGTGGTCATCGGTTTGGTTTAGAATCAGAGGTATCGCATTCTTAATGTTGCTTACAGCGAATGCAGGGTGAAATGTGGATTTTCCTGTTTCAGAAATCTCGCATGGAACAACCATTATGGTCGGAAAAGAAATAAAGAACAAGAAGAAGGAGGGTGGCGGCGGCTAAAATCTAGGTTTGAGAAGGCTCTAATACCATAAAGTTTGTTATTGCTGAATGATCGATCCATTCTCATTAGACAATCGAGACTATAAATACAATGTGATTCCTATACTATGGAAATGATCTACACAATAAATACAATGTGATTCCTACACTATGGAAAAGATATGCATAATATATTACATCAAATAAACACAAGATAATGGGCGTGTTTGGCACGGAGCTTTTGGAAGCGTTTGGGAGCTTCTAGCTTTTGGCTTTTGATAAAACGCTCTAGTTTAAACAAAAATCTTCGTTTGGCGGTACGAGCGTTTAGCTTTTAGTTTTAACAAAAAGTTCTGATTCTAAAAGTTACTTCATGTAGCGTTTAACAAAACGCTCATCAGCTTTTGAAATCAATTTCCATAATTACCCTTAAAAATATATTTATATATTTATATATTTATTTATTTTTAATCAATTGTCCTTTTATATAATTTTATATATTTCAAAAGTTTTCAGCTACTTTTATCAAACTTTTATATAACAAATAAAAGCTACAGTTTCCCGCTACCAGCTACCTGCTACACGCTATCAGCTACTCGCTACCAGCTAACCGCTGCCCGCTTCCAGCTAAAAGCTACTTTTACCAAACACACACCCAATATAAGAAGAATATCATCTAAGAGTTTATTTGTGAGATTTTATAGAGTGTTGTTTTCATCCATTTAGGGTCACAATGTGAAGTAGCACGTGTGCTCTTTCATTCTTCTTTTTAATAGGTATTGTATTCTGGTATAAGTTTGTTTTATTGAAATATACACATTCTTGAAAGCCCTCTGTTGTTGTTGGGGGTTAAATTTATTGTTTTGATTGGCGTCATCTCAGTTACCATATGGACAAAACCTACATGTTATCTTCTCCTATTAAAATTGTCAAATCAAAATTATAGCTTAGCCTTATGATTTTATTCGAAAAAAAAAAAGTTACGCCTTTCTAACAAAATTCCCGAACGAAAAATTTAATGTCGTTTAATTTCGTAATGGATCTCTAATGGTTATAGTCAACACGAACCTAAGGAAAAGTCAACTATTTATCTGTTGTTTAAATCAGGAATCAGGATAGTGTAGTTGTCGGTTGTTATATGTTTTATCAGTCAATTAATTATAGTAAAGTCCAAAAGAAAAGGTCATCGTCGATTTTTTTTTTTTTTTTAAATCATCAATAGTTATTGAAATTAATCAAGAGAAGTTATGGAATAATATCGAAAAAGGGGACTAAAACAGTTCTTATTCTATAATCTACTTCATGGAAAATATCGAAAAAAATCTGAAGTTAACCGATTTAATTAATCATGACAAACAAATTATAGAAGCCCAGAAAAATGGAAAGTGTAGGCGCTTTCACTTCAATTTCTGACGATCTTACCCATCTAACTTGCCGTCTCTCTTCGCGTCCTGAACGCGTAGTAAAAAAATGAGTTTTTTTTTTATTCTTTTTCAATTTTTTAATTTCCGTGTTCGTCTCGAGCAAGTCAACTCTGATATATAAATGTATCATGGTAAATGCAAAACTGGGAGGTAAGAAGGGATCTGTGAAGAAGAAGAAGTAGAAAAATGAAGGGAAGTTATGATTACTACAAAGTGTTCGGCTTTAATCGGAAGTTCAAGATTTCCGAACGGCGGCCACCGCCGGACGTGATCGACGCATTCAGTTTGTGCACAAACAGGGAGTCGCAAATGTCGCCGGATCAGTTCCGGCGGTTCTTGATCGAGTTTCAGGGAGAAGAAGAGGTCGCAATCGATGATGCGAAGCAAAAAATGGAGCAAGCGCTGCACCACTTCCGACCCAACTTTACACGCTGCTCTTTCACTATTGATGATTTCTTCAAATACCTGTTCCTCGATGACCTTAATGGACCCATCACATCTCAGGTGTGTGAAAGATTTGACACTAGTCTTTATACGATTTTTAGTAATTCTCGAACCTCACTTTTTCCCTTTTTAGTAATTCAGTTCACTGGTAGTTTAGAATCAAACAATTTCAATTCAACTAAAAATGTATAGTAAAGTAATGCTACAATCTTGGACTATGATTGGATAATTTTAGGGTTTTTTTAACACGTATTTTTTCAGGTGCACCATGATATGACTGCGCCATTGCAACATTACTTCATATATACAGGCCACAACTCGTACCTTACAGGAAATCAGCTCAACAGCGATTGTAGTGAAGTACCAATCATAAAAGCTCTTCGAAGAGGCGTGAGGGTGATAGAGCTCGATTTATGGCCAAATAGTTCAAAAGACGGAATTCATGTTCTTCATGGGAGGACTATGACAACTCCGGTGGATCTTTACAAATGTTTGAAGTCCATTAAAGAGCATGCTTTTGTGAGTTCTCCTTATCCAGTAATCATAACTTTAGAAGATCATCTTACAGCGAATCTTCAGGCTAAAGTTGCTGAGGTTAGATTTTGATCTTTATTATGATGTCCTTTTTTATGGGGTTTAAAATGCTGACAAACTGTTTATGGATCTTTTTAGATGGTCATTGAAATTTTTGAAGATGTACTTTACTGCCCTGAGGCAGGAGGTAATGACGAGTTCCTTTCACCAGATGCATTAAAGCATCGTATCATTCTTTCAACAAAACAACCAAAAGAGTACCTTGAATCTAAGCAAGATCCGTGTGAAGAGGAGTTGTTAGGGGTGGAAGAGACACCATCGGACATAAAAAACGGAACAGCAACTGAAGAAGTGGTGAGCTAACCGGATTTTTTTTTTTTTTTTAATCTTTTTTTAAGATTCTTGATTTGATCTGGTTTGTAACGGGTCAAATCAACAGTTGTCCAAATTTCTTGCCATTGACTTTGATGATGAAGAAAATGAAGATTTGGAAAATGAGAAGCTGGGACAAAAAGCAGTTGTTCAGTACAACCAACTGATTGGAATTCATACAGCAAAAGCAAAGAATGGATTGAGGAAGGCGTTAAGGGTGGGATCAGGGAGAGGTAAACGTCTTAGTTTGAGTGAGCAAACTCTTGAAAGAGCTGCATCTCTTTATGGGACTGATTTAGTCAGGTAACCACAAAATTTCTCTTTTAGGAAAATATTATCCTAAAGTTTCTAAATAAGGTTTATATATGTTCTTTGTAGGTTTACTCAAAAGAATATTCTGAGAGTGTTCCCCAAGGGCACACGGGTAACTTCAACGAATTTCAGACCACTAGCTGCATGGATGCATGGTGCTCAGATGGTTGCATTTAATATGCAGGTGAGGTTTGAAATGAAATGCATTTCTGTAGATATTTGTTGCCAATGTCTTGTCTTATGTTGTCCAGTCTCTTGTCTTGTCTTGTGTAACAAAGATATTATAAGGCCTTGAACTACTAACGCATTTCTTTATGAATTAGGGGTATGGCAAATCGTTGTGGATGATGCATGGAATGTTTCGTTCCAATGGAGGGTGTGGTTATGTTAAGAAACCTGATTTTCTAATGAATAGGGGTCCTAATGACGAGGTGTTTGATCCAAAAGCAACATTAGAAGTAAAGAAAACTTTGAGGGTTAGTGTAGTTCGTTTATCTATTCTTTCATATCAAGTTTGGATTTCATGACAATCGTGGTGAATATATTTAAGTAATTAAGTTGTAATATTTCAGGTGAAAGTATATATGGGTGACGGGTGGCGTATGGATTTTAGCCAGACTCATTTTGATGCATTCTCACCACCGGATTTCTACACAAAGGTTAGTTACAGTAAGCCATTAGGGATTGTACTTTTAAAAGTCTACTTAATTATAGACATTGCTATAATTTGGTGGATTTTTTTTTATATAGTACAATGTTGTAATAGAAAGAAATGAAAGTAGATTGCTATTACAAACAAACAATGAAAGTAGATTGCAATTTCTTGCATTTTAATCGTGAATAATATGATTCCAAGATAAGTGAATGTATCTGATGATAGCATATTGGTTCGATTGACAGATGTATATGGTTGGAGTCCCGAATGATGTTATCAAGAAAAAGACGAGAATAATCAAAGATGATTGGATACCGATTTGGGATGAAGAGTTTACATTCCCATTAACAGTCCCTGAGCTGGCTTTATTAAAGATTGTTGTACGAGAATATGATGTATCTGAGAAAGATGACTTTGGTGGTCAAACATGTTTGCCTGTGTCAGAAATTAAAACCGGGATTCGAACAGTTCCACTCCATAACAAGAAAGGAGACAAATTTGAACATGTCAAGCTTCTTATGCGGTTTCAATTTGAATAAAAGATTTCATCATTGTATTTTGTTTGTAAAGGATTTGATCACTTTAATCTGTAACAAACAAAACTTGAATGTTGTTCGATTAGTTGCTAAAACAAAATAGTTGTTTAATGTTCTTCCATTTATATTATTGATTTTGTAATTTCTCAAATGGGCCGAGCTTTTCGGGTCAAACTTTGTAGTTGGATCAAATGTTTATGGAGATGCTAATCAAAATCTTAGATCACTCTTTTCCACAGTTCTCAAGATTAGATCAACCATCGACCACCGTCTGCCACCCTCTCATCCTTCCGACTCTTCTGACTCGGATTCCACATCAACAACACCAAAAACCTTCAACCACACCGACTTTTCCAACGCAATAGAAATGCAAATATGAAATTCTAGTAAGAATTGCAATAGTAACATGGTAGCACAGTATATGTAGGTAACAAATGATCCTAGCTATAAACAAACTAACTCAGGTTATGTGGTACGATTGGACAATCTTCTAATAGATATACTTGACTGTCTAAGTCAAACGTGGACATCTAATTTTTCTTTCACCAAATGTTTGTTTTTTCTTATTTTATCAGTCGGTTATCATTTTCTATTTATATACCCTTGATAACTTTAAAGGCAACACCTTGGATGGTGCAACTGAATTTTAATTATCCGTACTATATCGAAATTTAGGGTTTGTGGTGGAGATCTGGATACCAACTTGGATTATGATATCACTTTCCAAACTGATATTTTTACCCTACATCTGAGTTACAAGAAATTCAGCCTAGGATAATTCAAGTGGATACTTACGATTCTAGGCACACAAATCGTAAGCCAATATGCTAAATGATTCTGTGAAAGTATGATAAAAAACAAGAGCTTAAGATTGTGTATCTCTTCTGAAAAGAAGAGTCGTTATATAATAAACGATATTAGGGTTTCATTAGGGTTGGGCCACTATGGGTTCCTTTGGAAACAAGTGAGGGTAATTCGAATTTTAATGAGAATTTAAGGTTACCAAAACTAACGAGTTTCGTTAGTTTTACCATTGTCACCCTCAAGAATCGAAATAACCCACTATGTACCCATATGTAAAATTCGGAGAGGTTTTGAGGCGCTGCCTCAAACCCAGCGGGACCCCAACCAGGGGCTCTGCCCCTTGGACCCCGCTAGGGGCGCTGCCCCTAGACCCCGCCAAAGGGGCGTTGCCCCTTTGGAAACCCCGGACCCCCGATTAGTCGTCGAACCGGCTACTAATTTGATATTATACATACGTGCACTACGCACCCAACCCGTACACATATTAGAAAACAAATTAAGAAGCCTCTTAGTTCACATGTTGATTCCAGTTACATAAAATGATATGGTGACACTAAAATCACCAACACGTACTCCACAGAAATGAAAGAGATCTCATCACGTCTTGGTGAATTCTCCTATTCCATTAGGGCTCAAAGGTGTGACCTAATTTTACAATATTGGTCACTAACTCAAACTAAAGATACTTGATTTTTTTTGTTTCATGATTGTACTAATTGTCTATTTTTCAGTTAAATTTTCTTTGTGTTTGTTGACAGTTCATCTGCTCACTCATTGACTACTTGCAGGTAATTTGTGTTCTTAAAATCACCAACAGGTTTTGAGTTTTGAGTTTCGGTGTCTTGATTGTTTGAATTGTTAATTTATTTTGATAATTTGTGAATAGGGTACTTGATTAGTGGGTTTGGATATGTAATTTTGTTCATCTGTCCATTTTTGAATTGCTAATTTTGTTATCATGGATCTAGCACCACCATCGTCAGTTTCGTAAAGATTGTTATTTCATACCAATAGAAAAACAATCAAATGACTACATAAGTTTATGTTTTTTGGTCACATTTAACAAATCGTAATCTTTGGAACGTGATGCCGATCACAATGAAGGTAGCATTCCGGATATAAGTTAGGTATGCCAATTTACAATTCGCCTTAACTTGAATACATCTAACATTGTTGCATTATATTAACTATAAGTAGATATTCCTTTTTAAGCTTATTCATAATTTTTGTTCTCAACAGAATAATGCCAAAGCAACTCTTCAAATGCTCAAATGCAAAGACAACATTAAAATTTGAGTATGATTTTTTTGGTTTGCGGGTATGCAATACAATTTTTTAGTAATTATTCAATCATTAATTTATTTAAACATATCTTATTATTACTTATTGTTTTTGTCTAAATAAAACATATATTTTATTAGTTTAATAAAATTTTATAAATCATTTACCCGTGGTTTCCATGGATTGTAACCTAGTGTGTGTGTGTGTGTGTTTCCCGAGAACCCGAGAACTAAACAATGACTATTAGATTAAAATAATAGAGGATTAGGATGATTTGTTGCATTCTTGTAAATACTTGAAAATAAAAAGGGACGGGGACATCTTATTGAAAAGAATCAGGGACATTTTAGGGATAATGTAATTGATACCCCCATCACTTTAGTTGTTTAACCCTTTGCCCCCATCTCTCTCTCTCTCTCTCTCTCTCTCTACACCTTCATCACGTCAACTTCATTGTTGATAGTTTCATAAAAGTCGACGCCACCGTCTGTAATCCATGGCCGCCTCCGATAGTCGTCACTTAGAAAATTTTGCATACAGATTCTCCACCCTTAAAGTTTCTAGCACTAGCCTCAAGTGTTGTCTATGGTCTTGCTCACTTCGGGAATAGACAAGTATATCATCAATGAATACAATCATGAACTTGTCTAGGAAGGGGCGGCACACCCGATTCACCAGATCCACGAATACCATTGGTGCATTGGTCAGACCAAAGGGCATCACTACAAACTTGTAATGACCATACCGAGTCTGAAATACTATCTTAGGAATATCACTCTCATGGACTCGCAACTAATGGTACCCTGATCTTAGGTCTATCTTTGAGAAGTACATGGCTCCTTGCAGTTGATCGAAGAGGTTATCGATTCAGGGAAGGGGATAGCAATTTTTAATGGTGAGCTTGCTCAGTTCGTGATAATCTATGCACATCCGAAAGAATCCATCCTTCTTTTTCACAAATAAAACCGGGGCTCCCCAGGGTGATCAGCTCGGTCAAATGAATCCTTTTTGAGCAGTTCTTTGAGCTAGCTGGACAATTCTTGCATTTTTGTTGGCCCTAGACGGTATGGGGATTTGGCTATAAGAGTGGCTCTGGGGATTAAGTTGATTCGGAATGTGACTTGGCATTCGGAAGGGATTCCGGGGTGATCTTCGAGGAAAATATCAGGAAAGTTGCAGACCTCGGGGATGCTCTCGAGATCCTTAACTTCCTGCTTTTCATTAACGACATGGGCTAGGAACACTTAACATTCTTTTCGAAGATGTTTTTGGGATTTGATGCATGATATGATACGAAGGTTTGAGCTGAATTTATCACCATAAATGATGAGGGCTTCGCCATTAGGCAGAGTGAGGCGAATAGCCTTCTCGAAACACAGAATATTGGCATGATGAAGACTTAATCAGTCCATGTTATAATTGTTGGATTAGTGTCTAAGTCCATAACTATTTTGGTATGTACTTGACCCGATTATGAGCATGGTCCTTTTGGGTTGCCTTCACCATAGCAATATGTAGGATGATTTAAGGAGATAAAGGTTTAAATATGATTTATTAATATATTATGAGAATAATATATTAAAGGAGAAATCATATTGTTTAATTAATATTAGTCAAGAATTAATTAAGAATTAATTTTGTGGCTAAAAGAGATTAATTAAATATAGGGGACTGGACTGCAATTATTGGATAATTGAGTTATTGGGCTAAGGAATGCTATAGGAATAAGGGGTGAACGAAATTATGATGGAAGCCCATCATATTTTCGTCCATAGCCTTGTCCAGAAGGTTCCATGGGCTGCTTAGAGTTTAAGCTGTCCATTAGGGTTTTGACTGAAACCCTAGAAGCCCACACTAGTATATAAAGGACCCCTTAGGCCCCAAAAACGTGGACAACACTTCCATTAGGGTTTCCAGCCGTTTTTGGTGCCTCCTTTTCTTCTCCTCTTCATCCAAGTTGCATATGGTGTTTGTGACTCCATTAGAGGTACTACACTTGTGGTACTTGCTTTCAAGAGCTAAGGAAATTCAAGGAACTAGTTGTTATTGCTATATAACAACAAAAGGTATGTATTCTAGCTTTATATATGAATTTCGAAAATTATAGTAGCATGCCAGGTTTCTTTTTGTGTTCATAAAGCTGTATAACTAATAGTGAAAACATAGATCCAATACTAGGGTTGCATGCACACATAGGATTGTTTGTATTAAACCCATCAGTGGTATCAGAGCCATTGGTTTTTGTTTTCAATTAGATTTTATTCAAATTTGTGAACTTGACATATTAGGGTTTATGGCTAATAAACCCTAAAGGCTAGGTAATTTTCGCAATTAGGGTTGCAAAACCCTAGATGGCGATTTTTGCTAGGGTTTCCCAAATCCTTTCCTTAGCCTCCAAGATTTTGAAATCTAGGGTTATCCAACCCTTGGATTTCGAAATTACCCCCTTCCCCAAGGTTAGATCCTAAATTTTAGGGATTTGGATAATCCCATATCTTGTAATTATCTTTTAATTGTTAAATATGGTAATTAAAGATCTTGAATTATCCCATCCCTTATTTTCGAGATTTAGAGAGGGATTCAAGGGATTAGGATATCTTAGATGTATAACTGTTAATTATCCTCATGAACTAGATAATCCCTTGTGATTTAATAATTTAAATTAATTGTTTAATTTATGGTAATTATTAAATCAAGAGTTTTAATATTTAAAATTTTAATTTAAATGTCTTAAATTCGAAAATTTTAAGTGTGATTAAAACCTAATTGTTTTGAAGAGTTTCAAAACTTGCCCCCAAGTTTTGGAATTTAAATTGTTGATTAAAAGTTAATTTTGAAAGTCTAAATTCCAAAACCCTGATTTTGAAAAGTTCAAATTAAACCCTTATGGTTTTATTAAATTAATTAAGTGTATAATTAAAAGAGATTTAATAAATCCATAATGATTTTGGTTAATTAAAAGTATAATTTAAACCACCTAGTATTTCAAAAGTGTAAAATACACCCTTATACTATATATAACATTAAAAGTTTAATATTATATATGTATAACTAAAAATTCAGTCTTACCGTTAGTAGGCCTCATTCACGAAGCTAGTCTATAAGGGGTGTTTAAGGAAATTGCCTATAAAATGGCGATTGAATGGGTATCCACTCTTACCCACCGCACTCTTGACTAGTGGAGGGTCGTTAGCCGAACGGGTAGGATAGGACAGAAACCTTCCATTATAAGTATAATGAAGTACAAAGTAACTAAATGCTTTTTCAAATTCCCAAATCATAGTTACTTTAGGCAAAATGTGAAATTGTATGCTAACCCATGGAATTACACTTCGTACCCTTGTCAAACGTTAGTGGAGCGTGTGTGGTTAACCGGCACACTAATTTGGGGATGACATTGGTGGCGAAGGGTGGCTCGATGCTTATCGTAGATCAATGGAGCGTGTGTGGCTAACCGGCACATTGATTAGGTGATTGTAGCATTGGGTGCACCACGTGATTTGTATGGTTATTCACACCTTGTTTGTGATCCTCGGCATCCCAGTCACAAATAGTAGGGCATAATCGAGATTAAACATGCCATTGAAAAAGTTCAATGAATCTCAAAAGATCTAGGAGTTTCAATTCATTTAAAACTTAAACTTCTTTTTCGTTTTTCATGGTGGAAATTGGTAAATCGTCATTTACCTACCTTCAGATAGTCTGCAACTAGATTACGGCATCCCTCTTCTAGGTTGTAGAGTATTGTGTTGGATCCTAGCTTGATGTTTCATTTGGGTGTTGCATCAAGAATTCTAATCAACTTAACTTGAATTTTCTCCCGTTTTGTAGATGTCTGAATCTTACAATAGTCTTCCCAAATCCTTTGGAACAAGCTTTCCAAATGAAGATGACGTTCCGAGATACGATCAAGGAAATGAGAGTCATGCTTCACTTCCTCCACCTCCTCCAATTATTCTCCCTGACCCACAAGTTCAAAGGCTTGAAAAGTTCAAGCTCACTCAAGCCCTTTTGACAAGTAAACACGAAGATGGGAAACCTGTGTGTGTGCACGTCTTAGAGATGAAGTCATACATTGATAGGTTAAACATGTTGGGTGTCGAGATTTCAAGTGAGTTGGCTGTTGACTGGGTTCTTCAGTCACTTCCTGAATCATATAGTGAGTTCGTTAGAGAGTACTATATGATGGACCACGACGTGACCCTAATTGATCTCACCTATTTGCTTATAGCTGCTGAATCAGCAATGATTTGGCGTGCTGGTCAAGCAAAATTGTCTAGTGAATCAAACTCCCAAACTTCAATGGACACTGGCAACATTGGAAGTCCAGAAAGAACTAAGTCTGTGATTGTCCGATGTGTTGTGCCAAAGGAGTCTATTTGCTTTTATTGCCAAGAGAAGGGGCATTGGAGACGAAGCTGCCCTAATTACCTGAGAGATCTAAGAGATGGGAGAGTCAAGTAGTATGGCTCTGCTTCAGGTAAAATCCATTAACTAACTCTTTTAAGTTCCTATTCTAGATTCTTAATACATGATGTGATAAGATTACATTTTGATGTTTTGTAGGATCAAGGAAAAGAGAGGAAGCTTGAGAAAAGAAGTGAGCTGAATCTAATCATGAAGAAATGGATTTCGATCGCATTACTTGAAGAATGGATTCTTGAGCTACTACTTGGAGTTAGAATAGATTGTTAAGAAATATGTAATAACATAGTTTTTCAATTGAATTACATTGTAAGGACAAATTTTTCCGCAATAAAATAAATTTTGATTTTATCTTATTTATTTATCCTTGCAATGGCATGTATGAAAAATTGATGTTTGAATGTTTCTATTATTAGAAATAATGGATTTGATTCTTAATTGTATTATTTGTGGAAGTGTCAAGAGTTTACCAAGTAAGGAGAGTTTCTCATCGCCCAAGTTTCAATTGGATAGAAACTTGGAATCATGCAATGTGTATTGTATGATGAATGGAAAACTTTCACATTTGGGAAACTTAGACTAATTCTTTGGCAAAGTGTCAGTTGAAAGACTAGGAGATCAGGTACACTAGGTTGTGCGTTGATCAAGTCCACCACAAGAGTGACAAAGATATTCGTCATGATTTACTAAAGTTTAGTAAATGTGATTATACTTATAAGATTAAGTGTAATTCTGAGATTGATTGAAAAAGTTTCAATGAATAGTAGAACGAATAAAGAAGAATCGAGTAGGCAGAAAGATAAAAGTTTCTCTTTTCTAGGAAGAAGGGAGAGTACCTTTTATTGTGTTTTATGATAAGTCTTAAAGATTAAGAACCATGTCTCAATAGATCCTCTAAGTGAGTCTTAGTGCAATTGCATGTCTAAGAAGAGGAATCAAGTATTGTAGAAATGGTTAAATCAAGAAGTCAATCATACTTCGTTCCAATATCAAGTCTTAAAGTCAAGATTGTGACATTGAGTGAAAAGTCTTAAGTAGGTTTATAACACTCATCAAATGTGGAATTTGGAAAAGTTTTCTTATTCTTGCACATTTGAAATTGGTAAGTTGTGCTGTCTTGGATAAGACAAAGACCAACTAGGACCAATTGTGTGAAGTGTTTTGTCTTGATAAATGCTTCACTAACTCTTGAATATTTGTTTGTCAAGAAATGTTTCTTGACAAGAGAATCTTATATGTCAAGAAGTCAGTGGGAGTCTTAATGGTCTTGAAAAGTTTCAAGAACAAATCAAGAATAAACCTTATCGATCATCACTAGCACACGACTTGAGGTTTACAACCTATCGTGCTGATATTGTTTTGTTTCTTTGCCATTCCAATTGAGTTAATTGTGTATATGAGTTCTATGAGTTCTCATTTGAATACACACTAAAGCCTTAGTCGATGGAAAGTAAATTGATATGTAAGGACAAGTTACTAAACTACTTGGAAGGCATGGTGGGCACTCGTGTTACCATAGGGCAAGAAATCAAGATTAAGAAAGTTCAGTCCATATGAGTTTGGATTTGTCGCAAACCTTGTTTTTGGCAAATTCACATGGATAGGAACTCATACACCATAAAATCTAAGTGTCATAAGATTCCCTCCTTCATGAAAATGACTGTGAGGAAATGCTTCCACTAAGAGAGATTTTAATAAGATAGCAATTATGAAAATTATATTCTCAAATTCGATTATGGTTACGGCATCCCTTTCCATAGTTCGAATTGTGAGATTTGGCAATTAGTTTCAACATTTGGAACTTAGTAACATAAGTTATGAATTGTTTAAACACACATATGAGCTATCTAAGGCAAAGGTGTATAAGGTTAAGAAGCTTAGATAAAGGCTTATCGAAGCATCTGGTATTAGAAATATGAATTTCAGAGATTCAATAGGCATTGTTTTCTGGAAGTTCATGTCAAAGCTAGTGGGATCATAAATGTTATGCTTATATGATAATCATCATGATAGTGGGAGCATAAGTGTTATGCTTGTATGATTGTTATGGCGAGTATTGCAAGTTAGCAATATTAATTATAGAAAAACAAAGATTCCATTTGCAAAGTTGCATGGGTTGAAAAGTTGTTTTGCTATAATTAAGGGAGAGAATATTATACTCCGTTTCAATATCTAAAGCTTAGATTAAGAAATTTTAATATTTTCAGTCAAAGGATACATTGTGTGTTCTTAAAATTCGATTATGATTACGGCATCCCTCTTCATAGTTCGAATTGTGAGAACATGACACATAAAATATTATGGCAAAAGATTGGTAAAGTATCATATCTTTATGTAAGACATTATGCATCGTGTCCCATACGCTTCGGGTATAGGATCGATTGTAAATGCTATAGTATTTTACCATTCTAAAATTTTCCAAATGTCTAGCGCATTAAGAGGGAAAAAGGAATAGAATTGGTTTTGACTGAAAGAATTTAACAACTATCAAAGGACGATCCAAAGTTCGTTGAGGGTTGATCGCTTGTAAGTAGTTGAAAGTATGGTATTGGATGGACCATATCGACATTATTATGAATAGATAAGATTCTATTAAGAATGAGTTGTCATATGGCAAATGTGGAAATGTTTCCATATTGGGAGTTGGATATTGAGAGTCTATGCCTAGATTAGAAACTTTTATGCAAGAAGGATGTTCAAAGGAATGTACTTTGAATGTGAGACTTCACATCTATGGAATTGTCTTGTAACAATTTCTAAGAAAGTACTTTGTAATTTCATTAGCTACGTCTTGGTGACTTTTGTGCTATGATTTTGCAAAGGGATCGTTGCATAAAATGTTAGAATCTAGCATATTCTAGTAGTGGCAAGAACCTTGTGTTCTTACACTAATAATTAGGATTAAGGAATTGTGAAATGAGCATCATTGGAAAAAATTTCAGGTGATCTATTTCGCAAAGCATGGACCATAGGAAACAAAGTGTGCATGTTTAGAGCATGGGACAATTGTTGGTATAATTCAAGTAATGAGTTGATTATCCGAAACATTAAATGATAAATAATGAGTAATCAATATGGTGGATAAATAGAAGGGTTTTATTTACTCTCACAAGTTTGAGGCCATATAGGATTAAGTATTGTTGTCATGTTTCAATTTGCATGTTTTGACTTCCAGAATAACTAGGTTATTCAAACATCCACAGTTGGTCATACGTTGGGAGTAGGTATGAATAAAGACTGTCATGAATCTGTCTGTAGATTGTCTGAAGTGTTTAGACATGGCACAAGTTTGCTGCAGAGTTCGTGAGTGCTTTGATAAGATTACAGTATTGGATTAAACCCACGCTCACTTGGATCACTTCATGGATTTATCACGAGTGATTAGTGAGACGATAATATTGTATATTCTTGAAACCGAGACGTGTGAGTTGCTATTTGTTAATCGGTTACACATTGATAATAAGTAAACGCACCAGTAACTTGGTGTTATAAAACTTATTGTTGTGTGTGATTCGATCAGTAAATACAAGCGAGCATTTGAGTCGAAGTTTATCCATTCCTTTTACCCAAAGTGGGATAAAAGCGATATCTATGGGCCTCTCGATGATTTAGTGATGACACCGAAGCGCTTGGCCAAGCCGGGACTAAGTTGATGTGTTCAATTGTAGTCTGTTATCAGTCGTCATGAATCGGAAGTCGGGAAACAGTATAGAGAGAATGATTGAAATTCATGTCTTATGTCTATACGATATCTTGAGAATGGAGGAATACATAATCCCTTATCTAAAGGACACGTTATCTGATAAGATCAGAGTTGACAGCGGCTTTTGAAAGCTACGATTGCTGATCAGGTTCTGAAGTCATACGGAAAATAGTTATTAGACTTATCCAAGTGGGAGACTGTTGGATTAGTGTCTAAGTCCATAACTATTTTGGTATGTACTTGACCCGATTATGAGCATGGTCCTTTTGGGTTGCCTTCACCATAGCAATATGTAGGATGATTTAAGGAGATAAAGGTTTAAATATGATTTATTAATATATTATGAGAATAATATATTAAAGGAGAAATCATATTGTTTAATTAATATTAGTCAAGAATTAATTAAGAATTAATTTTGTGGCTAAAAGAGATTAATTAAATATAGGGGACTGGACTGCAATTATTGGATAATTGAGTTATTGGGCTAAGGAATGCTATAGGAATAAGGGGTGAACGAAATTATGATGGAAGCCCATCATATTTTCGTCCATAGCCTTGTCCAGAAGGTTCCATGGGCTGCTTAGAGTTTAAGCTGTCCATTAGGGTTTTGACTGAAACCCTAGAAGCCCACACTAGTATATAAAGGACCCCTTAGGCCCCAAAAACGTGGACAACACTTCCATTAGGGTTTCCAGCCGTTTTTGGTGCCTCCTTTTCTTCTCCTCTTCATCCAAGTTGCATATGGTGTTTGTGACTCCATTAGAGGTACTACACTTGTGGTACTTGCTTTCAAGAGCTAAGGAAATTCAAGGAACTAGTTGTTATTGCTATATAACAACAAAAGGTATGTATTCTAGCTTTATATATGAATTTCGAAAATTATAGTAGCATGCCAGGTTTCTTTTTGTGTTCATAAAGCTGTATAACTAATAGTGAAAACATAGATCCAATACTAGGGTTGCATGCACACATAGGATTGTTTGTATTAAACCCATCAATAATGACACCGAAGCTTTTAATGGAGACCGACATAAGATCGATGGGAAAAGAAAATTCATTTAGGGTAAGGGTACAACCTATGAATACGTCGCCAGTGCTCTCTTTCTTACCATTAGCCATCTCGACAGTAAAGGTTTTGGTTAGGGGTTGGGATTTATGCTTTAGTAGATGCTTGAATGCATGACTAACAAAACTTCTCTCCGCACCACTATCAAAAATAATGCATGCATAAGAGTTGTTGAGGAGGAACATACCTGAAACTATGGTGGGATCAGTGACAGCCTCCTCCTGGTCCATGGCTAGCACTTTCCCTGTGTTGCCGGTTGTTGCCTTCAGACAATTTCTCTTGAAGTGTCCGGTCTCCCCACATCCATAACAAGCTTGGCTCACTCCATCTCCAGAAGCCTAATTAGTGGGTTGGACTTGTGTTTTGCAAAAACGAGTTGTATCCCCTTTTTGGCACAATTGTTGCACAACATTTCACGGCACGGCCCGTGATGGTGGAAATTAAACTTGTCGCACCTTGGGAGGTTTCCAGCATATCTACTTCCAAGTGCTTGGATTATAGGGGCAACGATTGGAGTAGTAGCGGCATCAAGTGCCACTATTTTCTGCTTCTCGGAGGGCTCATGCGAAGACTTGCCCTTGCGCTTATTCCAGAACTTTTTCTTTCCACCGCTCTCCTTGGGTGGTTCGTGGGCAGCTGGTACGGGATTTTGGTGATCTCCATGATCAATCAAAGTCTGAGCCAACCCTTTGGCACTGTCAAACATCAGTGGTCTTACAGCTAAGACATTTATGTGAGTTGGGGGTGTTAATCCGCATATGTATCTCTCTACCTCCTTGCTATCCGGGGTGACCATTCCCGTGCAGAGAAGAGCAAGATCACTGAATCTCTCAGTGTAAGTAGTAATATCGGAGCCTTCCATCTTTAAATTCCATAGCTCCTCCTCCAGCTTCTGCATCTCGCCTCGTGGACAGTACTCAATGAGCATCAGTTCTTTTAGATCCTCTCAACTCATGACATTAGCCACCGGAAGAGTTAGGGATTTGACTTGGCCATTCCACCAAGTTAGTGCTCTGTCGATAAAGGTGCATGCCGCAAACTTCACCTTGATTGATTCTAGGCAAGCACATATCTCAAAGATCGACTCGGTCTTCTTGAACCATCGACTCAGGGAAATGACACCTCCAGTGTCATCGAAAGACCGCAGTTTGGCATTTGAAAAGTATTTGTATGTACATTCTCGTGTGTGATTATGGATGTCACCGAGATTAGATGTATGGGCACCACTAACCGCCCCACTTGTACCACTGGCGTTGATATAGGACATTACACCAGCCACGGCGGTTGTCACAGCTGCATGGAAGATAGCTGGGTCATACTGAGGAGGTGGTGGCATCGGATCTATCGGGGGATTGTTGTTCTTTCTGTTGGGTCTCTTCCTCGGAGGCATCTTATTCTAAAAGATTCAAGAAGAATAGGATGGTAAGTCCCTTAGAATTTTGAATCAAGTGATATGGAACAAGAAATATCTCAACCTGATAGATATATTTTTCTACTAAGCGATATACAAAGAAAAGCTACCAATACAAGTGAACTATTGCTAGAAAGAAATAAGTAGCAACACTTGAAATGAAACTCTACACTGAGTTCGGCTCTAGCTAAAATACTCCTATAGTATTTTAAAGGTGTGTTTTCTGTTCTATTGATTTCTTGGTGTATATAACTTGGTAAGTTTTAGGCTTGTTGCAACACGACAATCACTCCCAAACACATGTTGGTCATGTCTCAAATAAATATAGCTAAGCATGCTATATTGATTCCAGACACGATTACATAACTATTTGGGTTTAATTGCAGTGTCCAACGTCCAAATACTTTTTTTTCCTACTTGCGATACTGATTCTTGTATGTATATATACTTGTATACTTCATATAAGATACTTATATTTTAAAAAGTATACTTTTAGGTCAGAGCACTTCGGCCCCTTAGCGTTTATAGTTGTATATCGTGTAAGGTTTGACACACTTAGTTCACTATAAACAATAGCTCTAATACCAATCTGTCACACTCGTAAACCGAAACGACGAAAACGTTTGGGGTGGAGGACGTCATGTACAGTATCACAACAATTGCATCATAGTAATCAAAGTAAACACAACCATTACATTGAAATACATGTATATACATATGTTTGTTACTTAGTTTGTATACATCAAAAGTACAATAAAACATAAAAGACGTGACTCTATACGCTCCGTCGTCTTAAAAGCCCGCGGGGTTACCTGTCTACTGATTTCCTGAGAATACAAGTGATTTTGAATGAGTATCATCATTAAGATGGTGAGTTCATAAGAATGTTTTTGTAATGAAAACCTGTCAGGGAATCTATAAAAATGTTTGTATGCTTCCCAAGAAAATCCAATATTTTCTAACATATATGTTTGATACTATGCTCTATAGTAGTGGAAAATGTACTATTCGTATGCCTGGTTACCACCAGCTGTATTACTTATCGTTGTTTTGAATGAAAACCCTTTTGTATGAAAACTTTGGTTATCACCAGTAATGTATAGAATGTTCTGTTTGAAAACCCTGGTTACCACCAATATGTATAGTAGTTTTATTACTTCAAATAAAACTATGTATTGTATCCCTGGAATCGTACAGTAATGTATAGTAGTTCTATTAATTAAAATAAAACTAATGAAGAATGAAATCCTATAAACAATGGTTATTTTATACTATTCTGAGTTCGTATAACCATGCTTGATACGATTGATGACCTCTGCGACATTCTTTAGGCATCGGACGGTATGATATTTGTCACCCCAGGCATGCTTGCCTAACTGTAGCTAGAAGTTTAGGTGTGAGATTGTCAGTCCAGAATAGATCTATTCACAAGTATCATGCTCTCACTCCAGGAAACTCTGGTTAAACTAAATGATAGGATTTATTCCATACCCCGAAGGGTACAATTGAAGAGATGTCTCACAATCCTGTACTAACTAGTTTACGTGTGGTGTTGTATTGTTCTCATGTATTTGAATCTATTTATATACCTTGAAGAGTAATAATAATTATACTTAAATAATTATTTAATGTTGTACTCTTGAAATCTGAAACTAGTAATGTATATCATAAACTAAGTCTGCCATAGTTTATATGTTTGATAATGTATAAGTTCTGAATTTGTAAAACTGTATATTGAAATCCCAAACTAAACCTATTATAGTTCGTCTGTAGGTTATGTACTTGCTTCATGTATTGATCTGAAAACTATGCAATTATGATTGTAAGTTGAAAACGTCCCTTATGCTCAGCATGTTATGAAAAGGGTGAAATATCTACATGTTTTATAAAATATGGAAAAAATCTTTTGGTTGTACTAATTGCATAAGTTTTAAACCTCTTGAAATTCTTTTTTATAAGTTCACAAAATCATTTTCATTTAGCATGTAATCTCCCCCTGAAAACGTTAAAAATATTAAAAACGTAGGGGGATGAACTCACTATTAGTTGTGTGAAGGTGTCAGACTGTGAAACTGAATGAGGACCTTCGAGTTTTTGTACGCAGATTTAATGAAATCCTAATAATAATTAAGCACATATACGTGTAATATTAGAGAAATCATGAATTATAGTGTTGGAAAACACTTACTTTTAGTTTAGGAATGTTACCGGACCTCGATTGAATCAAAAAAACCGGGTTTTCAGCCAAGTTAACGACTTGGAGAGGTTTGCAGCCGTGAATTGTTCTTGGATGTGAACAACCCCTTGAATGGTTTAAGGCTGTGAAAGATGTTCTTGAAGAAAATATGAAGGTTTGAAGGGTTCACGGTTGTGAACTGATTTTAGTCCTTGAAGATTTAAAGGGTTTGCGGCCGTGAACTCAAGAACACGATGCTTGAATTGATGAAAAACGCGTTTTTAGAGGCTCCCTAACAACACCCAAAGGTGATTTTTGATTTTAGAAGAAAAGGGGGTATTTTTGTGTTTGCAGTTGAGAGGTTAGAGAGAGAATGGGCGAGTTTTCGGTCAGAAAAGTGTATATGAGGGGTAGGAGCACACATATATATAGGTTGGGTTCATGGTTAGTGATGGGGTCCACTAGCCTTGAATGGGTTTACGGCCGTGATCGGGTTCACGGCAGTGAACACCAGTCATGCCAGATTCGATGATTTTCATAATAACTCAAGTTTTTGTGTGATTTTTGGTTCCGACTCTTATATAAAATTTATTTGTATAACTTAAACGATTTCCCAAACCATAAGAATTTGACAGAACTAAATAAAATTCAAAATTTATTTAACGGAATCGGCTAACGTTAATGGAAAAGCGTCGAGTTGTCACATCATCCCCCCGATAGAGGGAATTTCGTCCTGAAATTCTAACACATAATAAAAATCATGGACTCGAAATAAGATGAGGATACTTCTATTGCATTGAATATTCTCACTCCCAAGTGAATTCAGGCCGCCGCTTGGCATTCCAACAGACATTCACTATCGGTATGCGACTTTGTTTCGTTCGTTCGTTTGACTTCCCGATCCATGATTTACACTGGTTCTTCCACAAAATTAAGATTCTTGTTGATCACGATCTCATCAAGAGGAATCACAAACGGGCCAATGAATCTCAAATTAAGCTTCGACACGTGGAAGATGGGATGAATGTTGTTATGCTCTTGGGGTAAATGAAGTTTGTATGCTACGGGACCGATCCTAGCGAGAATCTCAAACGGGCCAATGAATCTCGGATTCAACTTTCCATGCTTCCCAAAGTGTCTCACACCCTTCCAGGGAGAGAACTTCAACATAACACGATCACCAACCTCGAACTCCAAGGGTTTTCACCTTCTATCGGCGTAGCTCTTTTGTCTATCTCTGGAGGCTTTCAATCGTTCCCTGATTTGTACGATCTTTTTGGTAGTTTTGAGAATGATTTTTGGGCCTGTGAGAGTGTTGTCAGCGACTTGACCCTTTGCTAGCTGTGTGTCACCCACCTTAGCCCAGTACAGAGGGGATCTGCACTTACGACCATAAAGATCTTCAAACAGCGTAGCCTTGATAATCTTATGATAGTTGTTGTTGTAGGAGAACTCAATCAATGGGAAATGGGTGTCTCACGACTTACCAAAGTCTATAACACATGCTCTCAACATGTCTTCCATTGTCTGAATGGTCCTTTCACTCTGCCCATCGGTTTGTGGCTGGTAAGTTGTGCTCATATCCAACTTAGTTCCAAGCGCCTTCTACAGTGACTGCCAAAATCTTGAGGTGAATTTGATATCCCGATCGTACATAATGGACACATGCACACCATGCAGACAGACTATCTCTTGAATGTAGATTTGTGTCAGTCTCTTGATCTTGAAGGTTTCTTTGATTGGCAGGAAGTGGGCGGATTTAGTCAATTTGTCGATAATTACACAGATGGTATCGTACCCACTCGGAGACTTGGGCAACTTAGTGATAACATCCATCGTAATCCTTTCCCACTTCCACTCAAGTATTTCTAGCTGTTGAAGTAGACCTGAGGGCTTTTGATATTCCACCTTCACTTTTGCGCAATCCAAGCACTTGCCCACAAAGGTAGCGATCTCTGCTTTCATATTTGGCCACCAATAGAGCTTTTTGAGATCCAGATACATCTTGTCCGAACCGAGGTGAACGGAGTTTTGAGTCCTATGAGCTTCGCTCATGACAACCTCTCTGTAACCGTTGAACTGTGGGTTCCAAATCCAATTCATGAAATAATAGACTCCGTCTCCCTTGATCTCTAAGTTCTTCTCCATTCCTATCAAAGCTTCATCCAACATCTTCTTTGGTTTCAAGGCTTCTAGCTGAGTCTCTCTGATTTGAGCGGATAAATGGGAATGGATGTTCATAGTTAGTGCATTCACTCTGCGACATGAGTACTCCTCCCTACTGAGGGCATCTGCTACCATATTAGGCTTCCCTGGAGGATAGCGTATGTTACACTCATAATCATTGAGTAGCTCCACCCATTACCGTTGCCTCACGTTCAAATCCTTCTGATCGAAAATGTGATGCAGACTCTTATGGTCGGTGAAGTGCACTTAGTTCCATAGAGATAATGTCTCCATATCTTTAATGAGAACACCACTGCTCCTAACTCCAGGTCGTGAGTTGTATAATTGACTTCGTGTGCTTTTAGCTGTCTCAAGGCATAAGCAATGACTTTTCCTCACTGCATGAGCACACAGCCTAGGCCCTGACTGGATGCATCGTAGAAGACAACAATTTCCTCCGTCCCTTCTAGAAGAGACAAGATATGTGCGCTACACAAGGCCCACTTCAATGTTTGAAACGCAGTGTCTTTCTTTTCTCCCCAACTAAATGGTATGCCTTTTTTAGTTAGGGTGGTCAAAGGCTCAACAATCCTGGAGAAATTATGGATAAACTTGCGACAGTAGCCAGCGAGACCCAAGAAGTTACGGATTTGTGTGGTTGTCTTTGGTGCTGACCAATTCTCAATCCCCTTGATTTTGGAAGGGTCCACGTGTATGCCTTCCCTGCTAACCATGTGACCAAGGAAAGTTATCTTTCTGATCCAGAATTCGCACTTAGAAAATTTTGCATACAGTTTCTCCGCCCTTAAAGTTTCAAGCACTAGCCTCAAGTGTTGTCCATGGTCTTCCTCACTTCGGGAATAGACAAGTATATCATCAATGAATACTATCACGAACTTGTCTAGGAAGGGGCGGCACACCCGATTCATCAGATCCATGAATATCGTCAGTGCGTTTGATAGACCAAAGAGCATCACTACAAACTCGTAGTGACCATACCGAGTCTGAAATGCTATCTTAGGAATATCACCCTCATGGACTCGCAACTGATGGTTCCCTGATATTAGGTCTATCTTTGAGAAGTTACTGGCCCCTTGAAGTTGATCGAAGAGGTCGTCAATTCGGGGAAGGGGATAGCGATTTCTGATGGTGACCTTGCTCAGTTCGTGATAATCTATGCACATCCAAAAGGATCCATCCTTCTTTTTCACAAATAAGATCGGGGCTCCTCAGGGTGAGAAGCTCGGTCTAATGAATCCTTTGTTGAGCAGTTCATTGAGCTGGCTGGAAAATTCTTGCATTTCTATTGGCGCTAGACAGTATGGGGATTTGGCTATAGGAGTGGCTTCGTGGATTAAGTCGATTCGAAACTCGATTTGGCGTTCGAGAACGATTCTGATAGATCTCCGAGGAAGATATCAGGAAAGTTGCAGACCTCGAGGATGCTCTCGAGATCCTTAACTTCCTACTTTTCATTAACGACATGGGCTAGGAACGCTTGCCATTCTTTTCGAATATATTTTTGGGCTTTCATGCATGATATGATCCGGAGGTTTGAGCTAAATTTATCACCATAAATGATGAGGGCATCGCCATTAGGCAGATTTAGGCGAATAGCCTTCTTGAAATAGAGAATATCATCACGATGAAGACTTAAATAGTCCATGCCAATAATGGCATCGAAGCTTTTAATGGAGACCGACATTAGATCGATGGGAAATGAATAATCATTTAGGGTAAGGGTATAGCCTATGAATACGTCATCATTGCTCTTTTTCTTACCGTTAGCCATCTTTACGGTAAAGGTTTTGGTTAGGAGTTGGGATTTATGCTTGAGTAGATGCTTGAATGCATGACTAAAAAAACTTTTCTCTGCACTACTATAAAAAAGAATGCATGCATAAGAGTTGTCGAGGAGGAACATACCCGAAACTACGGTTGGATCAGCGACAGCCTCCTCCTGGCCCATAGCTAGCACTTTCCCCGTGTTGCCAGCTATTGCCTTCAGACAATTTCTCTTGAAGTGCTCGGTCTCCCCACATCCATAACAGGATTGGCTCACTCCAGCTCCAGAAAACTGATTAGTGGGTTGGACTTGTGTTTTGCAAAAAAGAGTTATATGCCTCTTTTTGGCACAGTTGTTGCACAACATTTCATGGCATGGTCCGTGATGGTGGAAGTTACACTTTTTGCACCTTGTGAGGTTTCCAACATATCTACTTCAAGGTGCTTGGGTTGTAAGGGCAG